>NW_022900921.1:5872869-5936647 GCF_012274545.1 Fukomys damarensis | reverse complement strand
ATATTGGTCTAGAAATGTTAATTTATTTTTATTTTTTATTTTTTTCCCTGTGTACAGGGGTAACACATCATACTAAAAATGTAAGGTCATATCTACGTGGGTTTGATTACAGAAACTAATAAAGTATTCTCTAAATAATGAAAAAAGAATAAGATAAGACTATAAGAGCGAGAAGCAATTTAAATATGTTCAGGGACCATTTTTATCTCCAGAATTAAGGATTATTTTGATGTTACATCATTGCCTTTTCTCTTTTACTTTCCTTTTTAGTTTTATTTTAGGATTCCCTATTTTTAATGTTTATACAGAGATTTCTTTAACTGAAATACCGAATAGTTTCTTTGGTGTGAAAAACTATAACAGTACACAGGATCCTAATGAGACAATTAACAATGTGAAATAGGAAGTAAAGGGCTAAAGGTGTAAGGAAAGTGGGAAGGGTGGGGGAAAGGTAATAAGGGAGAGGAAAAAAATATGAGAAACTGAAAAAATGGAAATAAAGTGTTTGTAAATGGGGAGCAGAGGAGGGGGTGAAGGGAGGGCAGGGACAAGGGGGAAAATGAGAATCAAGACCTATTATGTAAAGGTACAGAATCCCAATGATGAAAGTAAGTGTATTGTATAGCTAGATTGTACCAATAACCTCAATAAAAAGAAAGAAAAAAATATTATATAAACCACTGTTTACACTGTAGACAGCTAACGGTACAGGATAATATTTTATGATACATTCAAGTGATATGTGTTGATAACATAAAAATACATAACACCATAAGAAATATTTGATCACAATTTAAGTTTTAAAGTTCATTTTTTTAAGGAAAGAGACTCTCAATTCACAACTACCTCAAAGCATGTTAAACATTTGGATTTGCTGGTCTCACCTCAGATCTAGAGTCAGTCTAAGAGTGGAACCCAGGAATCTGTATTTTTATATAGTGCCACAAAACTAACTACATATGGTTGAGAAATAATGGCTGGAAGTACACGCCACATGCTCATTTCTGGGTAGAAAGCATATAGATAAATTATATGTTATTTATGTGCATGTCTTATATTTCCTACATTTACCAATCGTAAAATTATGTCATTTGGTGTAAATTAACAACAAAGCAATTTGTAGTGAATCAGGTAAATAACTCTAAAGACCAGGGTTCTTAGTGGCTTATAGAGAAAAATAATTAAGGCAGAGAACATAAACTACTGACCCACAAGGTATGTCCAAATTATAAACATCTGTCGTCCAGATGGCATCTTAGGACGAACTTTAAAAGCAATTGCTCACATTTTAAAATGGGGAACTTCCCTTTAATAAATGCTGGCTTTCAGTGCTCAGTGGCTCTGCCTGGAGCACAGCAGCGGTGGAGACAAGGACAGAGAGCAGTTCGGGGTGCTAGTAACAGGAAGGGGGAGCACAGAGAGGGTAGAAGATAGCACCGTGCCTATTCGTAGAGCTGTGAATTCTACCCGGGAAACTCCACCCAAAAGCCAACTTGCTAAAGGGAAGGAAGAAAAGCCAGAACCAGATGCAAGTTCAGAGGAATCTATCTGCACTGTAGAAGAACAAGAGAGTGAAACTCCACCTGCTACATCTAGTGAGGCAGAACAGCCCAAGGGAGAACCTAAGACTGAAGAGAAGGAACAATGTGAACCTTCTGAGGAAACCAAAGGACAAAGATCACCCTAAGGAAAAAGAGAAGAAAGTGGAAAATAAAACAAAAATGATACCTTCCTGGGCTACTCTTTCTGGCAGCCAGCCAGATGGGGCCCAGAAACAAACACCAATGGCTTCCTCACCATGTCCCAAGATGGATGCGATTCTAACTGAGGTCATTAAGGCTTCCTTCCAGAAGAGTAGTGAATCAGTGGTTGCTACCCAAAAATACATCATCTGTAAGTATCCTTCTTTGGAGTTGAAGGGAAGGGGTATCTCCTCAAACAAGCACTGCAAAGAGAATTAAATAGAGGAGTCATCAAACAAGTAAAAGGAAAAGGTGCATCTGGAAGTTTTGTCATGGTCCAGAAATCAAGGAAAATATCTCCGAAATCCAGAAACAGAAAGAAAAGAAGCTCTGCAGTGGATCCAGATTCACAATCTCCCATAGGCCTTTACTCATCTTTGTGAACCTAAAGAAACTTCCGACAGTCTTATTAGGAAATATGTATCTCAGTATTACCCTGAGCTTAGAGAGGACATCAGGCCTCAGGTGTTGAAGAACACTCTGCACAGAACAGGAGAGAGAAGCCACTTGGAATGAATAACTGGCAATGGTGCTTCGGGGACATTCCACCTAAAGAAATCTGGGAGAAACCCCTGCTTGGTGGAAGCCCAATGTAATCTTGTCTGCCATGGTTGCCATGAATGAGCCGAAGACCTGCTCCACCACTGAAGAAATATGACCTGGAGAACCACCCAGGGACCAATTCTAATTATCAAATGCATTTGCTGAAGAAAACTCTGCAGAAATGTGAAAAGAATGGGTAAATGGAGCCAATCTCTGGTAAAGGATTCGGTGGCATCTTCCAACTCTGTTTTCCCTGTCACCCAAACCCAGGAGTTTTATTTCCAAAGACAGAGCCAGATGATTCTAAAGATGCAGGTGAACATGAAGATGAAGATGAGTCATCAGAAGAAGATGATGAGGATGAAGAGCCACCACCTAAGCAAAGGTTGCAAAAGAAAACTCCAGCCAAGTCCCACAGGAAAGTGGCACCTGTGAAGCAGAGGGTCCAGGCCTGCACCCAAAGTCCCAGCTGCTCAGTGGAAGAAAGGTGGGCCCCTACCCAAGAAAGCCTCTCCTAGGCCAAGACTTCTGCCAAGAAAGCCAGACCTTTACCCTCAGTTGTCCAGAAACCTAGTGGTAGCTCTTCAAAGAAGCCTGTGGCCAGTGTGAAAAAGGAAGTGAAATTACCTGGCTAAGGTAAATCCATCATGAAGAAGTCTTTCAAAACAAAAAAGTAGGCCAGGCGTGGTGACACACGCCCATAATCCCAGTATTTGGGAGGTGGAGGCAGGAGGATCGCTGTGAGTTTGAGACCAGCCTGAGCTACATAGTGAGTTTCAGGTCAGTCTCAACTACATAGTAAGACCCTGTCTCAAAAAAAAAGTAAATTTTATAGCAAGAAAGAGTATCAGATAAAATTCAAAATCTTATTTTAAAAGGTCAGAGTGCGTTTATTTTTACTTTTGATCCTAACAAAGCTTCTTTTTAGCTCCCATATGAACACTGTGGGGAAGGAATATAATAAACCAATTTAGGCATTTGTTATCTTTAGGTGCCGTTTTGGTGCCTGCCCCTTCCCCAGTCATTTTAATTTCTGCAACAGTATGGGAGTTTCCGAAAGTGTATAATCTATACTTGACTTTCTTGTCCCTCCTAACCTCACCTCTTTTTTATGATAAGCTTTGGTCCCATCATCCATGCATGCACTCCCCATCTTTCTCCCCCTCTCCTCCTCCTGGTTTTACCTAAACAGTTGTAAACATTTTCATATTTTTAGAATGCATCAAGAACAAGATGCTGGTCAGGTGCTGGAAGAAAAAAGGAAGCAGTGTAGCACTGACTGAATAATAAAGCTTCCTGCCTGGAGACTTCAGTAAAAGCTGTACTAATTTTATTTATAAAGTTACTCCACTAGCCCTCTCTCCAACTATGAACAGAGACAACTTCAGAAATAAGCCTAAAACATTGTAATCACATTCGTTTCTCAAGATGCACAACTCCTTTGGGCCACTTTCCACGCTGACCACCCTGCAGGTATTGTTCACTGGCCCACAGCATTGTGTTCCTTCACAGCAAGCACAAGTTCTTCACACCACTTGGTTCTGACCACAGGGGGAATACAGAAATATATTGAATCCAGTTTCCAGGGTCACCTATGTTACCAAAAATCAAAACATATAAAATCCTGATCAAATGTTTAAATATATTTTCTAATATTTGAAGCATGAGTTGTCACTTATTGTTTGCCCTTTTTGAATGAGGAAATGTTGGAGAATTACAAATGTAGAAATGTTATGTGGAAAAACATACAATTTGCTTAAATAAAATATACTCCAAATTCAAAAAATAAATAAATAAATGCTGGCTTTTACCTAATATTGAAAACACTAAGATTCAGTCACAGTAGACAATGATAGCAAAAATAGAAAGGAGCTCTTCTCTGTAGACATGTGAAGGCACTGAGTTTACTACATTCCCACCACTCCCTAGTGCTATCCCAATACTGAGGTTCAGGTCAACTGCCCATAGCATCACACTTCCACTGATTTTTTAAGTACTATATTAGTCACTTTCTTGTCACTGGGACAAAATACTTGATACCCACTTCAAGAAGACAGCCTAAACAGCAATGACCCCACTCCTGGTACCAATTTTCTGCACACTTGCGGGTAGAAAGAAAGCAATACCTAGGGGAGGCTAAACAGTTATTAGAAAGGAAGGTGGAGACAGCCTGATTCAAAATCTAGCTCTTCCACATACCAGCTGAGTTTCCTTAATGATCAAATTTATTTCTCTAAATCTCTGTGCTATTGTTTAGGCTTGCTACATCCAGTCAGTAGGAGCCTGCACCCTCCCCTGTGCGGTAGGACTACCACAACACTACAATCTTTTCCCTGACCAGTGTCAATAGCTCCCTTACCGCTACCTTCAGATTTATTCCAGCAATTTGTTCTCCACACTGGTGATCTTATCAAGATTCAAGGCTGGTCACATCACTCCTCGCTTTAACACCCTTCATTATCCACCCCTTCTCCCAGAACCAAGTACAAACAACTTAAAGTGACTGATGAGCCCTACATAAAGAAATTGGCTTCTTGATTGGCATTTGGGGAATGGAGGCCAATCCTGTTCTATGGGAACCCCTGCACCCAGGGTTGTCATCCTAAAACTCTGGTAATAATCTTAGATTAGGACAGATATTTCACATGCTTCCAAGGCAACTGACCCTTTCCACCAGAATCTGTTTCACTCTTTGCTGTGATTTTTTTTTTCTGGTTCTAGGGATCAAACTCAGCTCCTCATGCTTGTGAGGCAGGCAGTGGAACCACAGAGCTAAATCCCTGGCCCTACTGTGATCTTTATTTTGTTTGCTCCACTAGATGGCAAGGCAGATGATTCTGAGCCTCAAGCACCATTCAAGAAAAGGAAGGAAGGGGGAGAGGGCAGGAGAGAATGCGTGGACAGAAGGAGGAAAAGAGGAAAGGAGAGTGACTCTTGCTGCTCAAGATTTTCCTTATTCAGAGTCTTACTTTGTCTTTCTATTAGCATTTATTCTTCATCTGACCTCTGGGAAGAATTGAAGCATAAAGAACTGAAATAGAGAGACATTGTCAAAAAGAGTAGTTAATGCACAAAGATTTAGTCTTTAAAAACTATTATCAATGTGTAAAAAAATTGGTACAGGAGTGGGGTCTTTGCTGTTTAAGCTGTATTCTTGAAGTTGTGGGTATCAAGTATTTTGTCCCAGTAACAAGAAAGTGACTAACACAAATTAATTTAATTAATGGAAGTAAGGGGGAATCACGATTTATACTGCCCTCTGAGCAAAGGTTGCTCCTGAGAAAGCTCCTTGAAACAACTAAGGCCCCATAAGAAGACAAACAGCGCAGCCCTGGCTGAGTAGTTAAGAAGTCATCTGAAGGAGGAGGTACAGTCACCCTTCTGTGTTTTATGTGAGTAGATGTGGGCTCTCACGTGTGTGTAGGGGTTCGCTGTTCATCTCCACCTAAGCAACTGAAGTCAGGACCCAGGCTTCAGCTGTGTGTGTTCTCAAGACCCACTACACTGCCTAGCACAGAGATGCTCAAGGAATGGTTTTAGCATGAATGAATGAACCTCCACTAATACTCTTCCTTGAACAAGCTTCCTGTATCACTCATTTGTAATGCATATTCACTGCCTGCCTGATAAGGGTCAGGTAATAAAGCCTTTAGGCATCTACAATGCCTTAGAGAAATTAGACCCAGAGCATGTCATTCCAAGTGTTCAGTCAGTGCTAGAGAGAGACATTCACTATAAATACAGAGCCAAAAACAGAAGATAAAGCTGAACGTTCTGAAAGTTGTATAGAATTTTGCCAGGCACAGAGAAGGGAAGTGGGAGGCAAACTTCTAGCAAAGAGGGAGAATATACAAGAAGGTCACAGATGGGAAAATGTAGCCATGCAGGAGGCCAGGATGGAAGACCAGATCCTCCAAGCCTAAAAGCCATCACAGTGAGAGGCCATGGCTCTTACCCACACCCTAGCAGGGGAGCCCTTTCTTCCAGGAAAGTGCTCAGTAAAAAACATCAAAATACAGCTACTGTACTTGAAACCCTGCTATGTCTGCCAAAGGAGGGAAATAGTTCAGCCTAGGACTCCTCAGACTTCAGTACACATACAAGTCCCCAGGATTTCCTGTTGGATTTTTGACTCAGGAGGTCTTGGGTGGGGCCCAGAATTCTGCATTTCTCACTGTCCCCAAATGACACAGCTGCTCATTCACCCACATCCACTCTGAGCAACAAATCCACAGAACCTTAACCCAGGCAGTTAACCAGAACCTGAGAGAAAGCGGAGGATGGAGAGATGGTTCTTCCAGATCTTCAGGAAACCTGGTCAGCATGGCTGTTCTCAAAAAAGATGAGAGATGAAAAGAATCGGTGTGGTTGTGGAGAAAAGAGGAGGTGCACTGTTTATAGGAGTGTAAATTGCACAGATGTTATGGAAAGCAGCACAGAGGTTCTTTAACAGATTAAAAGTAGATCTATCATATGATTCAGTGGCCCCACTCCTGGGTATGCATCCAGGGTCTAAAACCAGGGTTTCAACAGAATATGTGCATTCCCTTGCTCATTGCAGCACTAATCACAATAGTGGAGTCATGGAAATGTGAGCACTAACAGGTAAGTGGATAAAGAAACTGCTGTCTATATACACATAAAATGGAATTGAATTGAACAGAATTCAATCCTTTGCAAAGGGAGAAGACAATCTTGCAATTGTGATAATGTGGATGAATCCGGGGACAGTGTGTTAACCCCAAAGAGACAGGCACAGAAAGGCAAATGCAGCAGGGTCTCTTACGCATGGGTCCTAAAAGAGTTGAACTCCAGAGAGTAGACCAGGGACTGGGTGGGGACTTTAGGGTGAAGGTGATGAAGGGTACAAAGCTTCAGTTATGCAAGATGCACACAGCAGTGCAGGGACGTGCTTAACAGTATTTCACCGTAAACTCAAAATCTTTTGAGAAAGTAAGTCCTAGGGATTAAGATTTTCTTTTTATTCTAATTCTTTTTTTTTTCCTCACTGAGTTTATTGGTACATTGTAGGTATACAGTACAGTTGCATTCATCATTGGGATCGTATACCTTTACATGACAGGTCTTGGTTCTCATTTTTTCCCCTTACCCTTTCCCTCCCTTCACCCCCTCCTCCCTTCCCTAGTTACAAATACTTTATTTCCATTTTTTTCATTTTCTCGTGTTTTTTTTTTCTTTTCCCTTATTATCTTTCCCCTACCCTTCCCACTTCTCCTACACCTTTAGCCCTTTTCTTCCTATTTCACATTGTTAATTATACCATTAGGATGTTATGTACAACTATAGTTTTCCCACTGGAGAAACTGTTCAATATTTACACATGTGTGACTTATTTCTTGCACTTAAGAGTATACATTCAATATGCATTCATTTTCCTATGAATGACTCTAATTTCTCATTCTTGATGGCTGAGTAGTATTCCATGTTATAGAAAAAACCACACCTTCTTTATCCAGTCTCCAACTGATGGGCAAATGGGCTGTTTCCAAGTTTTAGCTATCACAAACTGTGCCGCTATAAACATGGGTGCACATATATCACTGCGATCTAATTCTTAACACATAATGTCTACCCTCCAAGAAGGTAGCTCTTAAAGGTTCTTACCACAAAAGACAAAAAAAAAGTAACTAGGTTAAGCAAAGGATGTGCTAGTAAGCCGCAACCATTTCCCAATGTTTATGTGTATGGGGACAGGGTGCCACACATCTTGGATACAGACAACTTTGTCAGTTACACCTCAATAAAGCTGAACAGAAATGATGTGCAGCGGGATATGGGTAACAAAGAAATACTACAAGGAAAGGCCTGGATGGGTTAAGATACTGAGACTCTGAGTGTGTGTGCTTGTGTCAGCCTCCATTTGTGTGAGTCTGTGCGTGCACGTGTGTATGAGGGTGTGTGCATGCACATTCCTCAATAAATGCTCACAACTATAAGAAGCCTGATGGGCACTGAAATAGTTCCTGGGAGGTATCGCAGCATAATCCAGGTTTAGAAGAAAATAAATGATTGGATCTGTCACTAGGATGTCAGCAGGTCACTCCCAATCCACCCAACTCTCACCCTATTATTTTAGTCCCATGAAGGGGAGAGAGGAAAACACTCAGAGTGGGGCTCAGCCTTCTTGGGAAGGAGGGAACTCATTCATAAAAGAATCATCTCTCCACCTGAGTCTCAGTTCAAAGGGATCACCACGCCCTGAGAGGCTCCAAAATGACACTTAATTATAGCGTCGGTGTCCACAGAGAAGAGGGCTGGGACGGCATTAGGGTTTCAGGACTATGGGAAATCCCTGCCCCCTTCCACAGGTTACTGAGCCCTTAAACTGTGCTATTAGAATTGGGGCTCCTGTCATCTAAAGACTTCCGGTCTAATCGGTTTCCATTCTTCAGTGAGAGCTAATAATGCGTTAAACTTTTATCTGGTCATTCTGTAGGGAGCTGAAAGACCAGTGAGTGAAAGCCGGGCCTTAGGGAGGGAGAGCTTGGCCAAGGGCCACTGGTTTCATAAAAGCAACTAACATCAAGTGTGCTCCTTGGCAGTGTTACTAAGGACGTACAAATTAAGATATGATGGTTGCTCGAGTTTCTCCATACTCAGAATCCATGGAGTCACTAGAATGCTCTTAAAAGACAAACTGTCCTATTTCTCTCCTGCCTGAAGCCCCTTGGCAGCTGCCTATTTCTCTCAGGTGAGTGAAGTCCAGCACCACACAGGTCCCCGCACCACTGGGCCCACACCTCCTGCCGCTCACCCCTAACGGAGCTCCAGCCTGTGAGCTCCCTTCCAGTTCCTACCACAAGCCCAGCACCTTCCTCTTCTCAGAACCTCTGCTCATGATATTTCCACTGCTTAGACTGCTCTCCTCTCCCTTTTCTCCTTGCCAGCTTCTGCTAACATTAAAGTCACAGCTTAAATGTCATTTCCTTAAAAAAAAAAAAACACACGGGAATCCCATAATCCACAGTCCAGGCATCTGAGCAGTCTCAGTAATAACTGCTGACATTTCCTCAGTGCTGATGTGCCAAGCTTGTTTCTCAGTGTTCTCTTTATTAAGTTCCTTTATTAAGTAAGCCTGATAAAGAAGCTGCTGTTTCCCCCGCTGAAGAGACAGGGAAACTAAGAACTGGAAAGGTTACTCTGTTTGATGCTGTCCCATAAGAAGTGGTAGGACGGGGGCTCAACCTGCCCAGTCTGGCTTTACAACAGCCCAGGTCTTTTTTTTTTTAGCCACTCCATCACCAGCCCCTAGGAAAATACCTGACCCACGGTAGGCACTTAATGGATATTTGTTAAATGAGTAAACCAGGGTGAAACCCAAGGAGAAGAGCCTAGGTGATGAGATCTAGAAATTATAGCATAAGGGAAGTGGCTGAGGGTGAAGAGGACGGCTTAGCCAAGAGAAAAGATGCAGGGTAGACCTGAAAAACTGAGAAGTAACAAATACGTGTGTGTGTGTGTGTGTGTGTGT
Source organism: Fukomys damarensis (assembly GCF_012274545.1). Taxonomy (NCBI): domain Eukaryota; kingdom Metazoa; phylum Chordata; class Mammalia; order Rodentia; family Bathyergidae; genus Fukomys; species Fukomys damarensis. The sequence goes on along the minus strand of NW_022900921.1, from coordinate 5,926,870 downwards.
GTGTGAGTGTGAGTGCACACGCATATGCGCGCACATTACTACTAGGGATTGAACCCAACGCCCTCACCCTAAGTTTTATCCCTGGTCCTTTTTCTGTTCATGTTTTTATTTTGAGACAGCGTCTCACTAATTCGCTACATTGCCCAGTTTGACCTTAAAGTCTTCCTGCCTCGACTTCCCAGAGTACCGGGGTCACAGACTTGTGCTGCTGTGCCCAGGGAGAAGGAAACAGACCTTTCTCTGAGTGGCTGCTGAAGGGATAGCCAGAAAGAACCCTTCAAAAGCACGGAGAGGAGATTTTTGCGATAGCAAAAAGACCAAACGCTCAGTGGCATGCCAAAGAATACAGAGTTTTCCCTTAAGTAGTGAGGGCCTTTTCACATCCAGAACTCATGGCTTAGTAAACATTTGATGGGAAAGAATGGAAAGAGGCCACTCCAGAGGGGAATCCAGACGCAATGCTGCTCTGGGTTCCTCCAACCGTGACTTCCAAAGGACTTCGGAGTCCGGCCTACCCCATTTCCTAGCCCTCATTCACTGGCTTTCCAAAGGAAACTTTTCCAAAGTTGTCAAAATGTGCCACCTCGCTGGAAGTTAACAAGCAGAAGATGGACTCAAGCCCTGACAAAGACGATGAGAAAGACACCTGCTCCTTGCTTTGAGAGCAGCCAGCCTAGCTAAGGATCAGAGTCAGAGGAAGTGATGAGGCTTCTCCTAACCATGAAAAATGCCCCAGATTTCTCCCCAACTCCCCTGCCCTGCCCCTCTCAAAACAAATGCTGCTCCTGGGGATAGACAGACAATCCACGCGCCTGGAAGCCCGTGGCTAAGGAGCTTCCATTTGCATCAAGGGAAAGAGAGCGAGTGACAGAAAGGTATTTCCATCGATGACCTTTGAGGGCCTCCCCTCCCCACCCTGCTTCTACTTTGATATTCTGAATTGAATTAGATTGAATCGTAGCATGTCAGGACTAAAAAGGAATTTCAACACCTGCAGCAATCTAATCCATGTACCTTATAGAGAAGGAAACACCGACGCAGCGAGGAGAGTCACTTTGTGCAAGGTTGCACAATACATTAACAGCAAAACTGGAACTCACAAACACTTATCACCTGAACCCTAACTCACAATGTGCTTTTCTCCGAGTGTTTACAGGGTCAGTGATTTCCAAGCAGCAGTGGGTCCGGCTGTTTTTGCATCCCTTTCATCAAGAGCCCTAACCATAGCCTGACCCTTGGAGGCTTCATTTAGGGAAGGGAGGAACTCCCACCTCTGGAGAACGCTTTGAACCCATAGCAGGTGATTTCGTTTTGCTCATCCAAGCCAGAGGCTCTGGAAACAGGAGCAGAAGGGCGATCAGAGAAGCAGGCACTCACACAATGTATAACACACAACCCTTTCGGCGTTCTCTCGTTCAGCTGAGGACTCGCTAAACTGGCTCTCGCTAGAGCACTGGAAGAAGGAAAGACCTGAAACGCTGAAGGTGGAAAAATTCACCAACCCAGCCCCATGATTCCCAAATTCTACTCACTTTAAAATTTGTTAGCAAACAGAGCCGGGGGTGACGGTGCATGCCTGTAACCTCAACACTCTGAGAGGCTGAGGCAGGAGGATCTCAGGTTAAAGTCCAACCTGAACAAATTAGCAGCTCGGTGAGACTCTGCTGGGATGTGGCTCAGTGCAAAGGTCTGGTCTCCTTCAATCCCAGGTACGACGTGAATACAGGGATGGCAAGTACTCAGCAACAGTGTGACATCCCAAATGCTAAAGATGGTGGGGCGGGCAGCAACTGCATCTGGCCACTCTTCTAAACTTCAGAGAAGTGAGTCTAAATCTCTGTGCAACCCATGAGGTCACTACTGGCATCTTCAGCATTTTACAGACGTGGAAACTGAAGCCTAGAGAGGTACAGCGTCTGCCTCGTGGTGCACAGCTGCAGAGCACAGTCCCCGGAGCCAAGTGACTGCAACTTCTTCCCCGAGGAGCCAGAATTCTTTTCAGGACAAGGATCCACGAAGCCCCACCAACCGATCAACTCGATATGCTTGCGACCTGGTTTCCCCCCCTGCAGCCCACGTCAAGGCCAGTACAAAGAGGCGCTGCTAAGGAGACTACGCCTTACTCCCTTCCTCCCACTCACCCAGGGTCAGGAAGAGCAGAGCAGAGGATGGCGGCAGAGACCGCTGCTCATCCTGGGGCTGCCCTGTGCAGCGTAGCAGCGGCCCTGCTCTCTGCCCAGTGGACGCTGGGGCTTCCAACCCCCACCCGCTGTGACTCCCGGAAAGCACCTTCGGGCTTCGTCCAGCCATCATTCCTGACTGGGGAGATCAGGCTGATTCTTCCTCCTGTACCCCCGCGACTCCACAGCTTCCCCTGGCTGGTGCCAGCTGCTGCGCCCCTGCACCCTGAGGGGGGGCAGCCTCCAGAGCACCCCTCCTAGCCCTTCAGCATTAATTCCCGCGGGAAATGCTCGCGTCTGGGAAGTACCAAAGCAGAAAGGAACAAGAACATAAAATCTACAGGGCTCTCTGGAGGGCTTGGAAGAGGCCCGGGACAGGGAGGGGCCGGCGGTGAGCCCCTGCCCTAGCAGGCGCACGCAGGAGAGGGGGCATCCTTCCGAGCACCATCGTAGTAACCTCAAGTTACTAGCTCTTCATTCGACAGCATTTCCATACCTACTACGAGGTAGCGCTAATCCTGTAGTTGTCTCACGTACATCCCCTGCCCCATCGCTCGCAAGGAAGCAAGTGCTGCTATTATTACCACATGTGCAATATGCAGATCAAAACGCAGAGCCTTACTGAAACTGAAAGACCTGCGGAGCTCAGACTAGACAGCGGGGGGACTGGCGCACAGAGAGCAGAAATAAAGGCAATGTGGAGCCAGCACAGCGGCCCAACGCTGCATTCCCAGCCCTCTGGGAGGCTGAAACAGGAGGGATGCGAGATGAAGCCCAGCCCGGGCAATTTACTGACTTAGTGAGACACCAACTGGAAAGAAAAGGGCAGTTGTCGGGGGTAAATCAGTTCTAAGGCCCTGGGTCCAATCCTCCGTACTGCAAAATATACAATAAGAATGAAAAGGTACCTGGGTACAGGAGAGGAGATCCGCATCCCTATGGCTCTTTCACCCACGCTTTCATGGCCTGGAGTCCATTGAGTTTGTGCACCTATGAGACCAGGGCGGAAAGGGATCCCATGGCTCTAAAACCCCACACCCCTCCCCAGTTATGCCCTTTTCTTCTTAAACCTTCCTCCACCGCAAGTGATGGCGACCTGTCACTAAATTAGGATTTTTTTAATGCTGTTTAAGAAGAGGAAAAAAAAAAGGATTAACTCTCAAACTGAGTGTTTCCCATTACAAAACTCCATTTTCTCACTAAGTACTGGATTCACGTTTAAATTGTGTTGCTGGAACGTCTAGGGGTGGGGAGAATTAATGAACTTGTGCTGAGTAAAAATGATCATCAGCTGGGGAAGGAGAGCTACATTAATGAGGAAGAAACACTAAAAACAATCACATCAGGCCAGTCTTCCCCGGAATTATGTTATTAACAAACGCAACGCCACAGCAGTTGGTCTGAAGCGGGGAAGAAAGCAGAACAGCGGAGGAGAAAGCCAGGGGCCTGTTTCTTCCCAGTGTGCAGACACAGGTGGGAGTGGGGTGGGAAGGGATGCCAGGGAGCCCCGATCCAGTACTGGCGACAGCTCATCCAAAGGGTAATCTGGGTGTTACCACTTCAGTTCCCATTCCCTGTGCACCACGTTGCTTCTCGTCGGCTGGCCTGTTTGATTACCTTTGTTGTCAGGGCCCTCACTACCTTGCAAGGTGGTCTAATTCCACGGTAAAGAGCACTTTGCTAAAAGACACTGACTTTGTCCAAAGAAACACAGACTGCCTCTGCTTCCCCACAGCCCACAACCAAAGGGTCCTCCGGGACCAAGCATCTCCCTCCTCCCCCCAGGAGTCCTCCAGAGATCTTCTGTCAAAGACTTGTTTTTTTTAATTTCCTTATTTTCCTTGTTCCCCATTTGGTGAAGTCTCCAAACTCTTTTCATCTTAATCACTTTATTGGGGACACAGTCAGGATTGACAAGACTGAGAGAACTGAACCAGGATTTCTCAGAGTATCCCAGCCAGAAGAAAATGAAGAAGGACTAGCTAGCTCCTCCTCCCTTGTTCTAGACTTGCTACCTCTATTAATGTTCTCACAGGGCCCATTGTTTGCACTGGCACCCAGGTCACATGCTAATTCATTACGGTCTTGCTCCCAAACAGCTAAGCCCTCTCTAGATCTTTTTCATACGTGGCTGCCTTAGCCAATGTGTGACTCAGCTCCACTCTTCAACAACTGCTCAGATCTTAGCAGAGCACCACAAAATTGACCTCACCAAACAAACCAACAAGAAAATTTCCAGCCTTCTGTGCCCGAGTCCTTTTTACTTGTGAGCCAACTAATCTCGATCACTGTGTCCAAGAGGAACAGACCATCTGGTCAACCACAAGCACTAGAAACTACCGAAAACAAAATCAAAACAGAAACTACCACTTTGAGCACCACCTGTAAGACAGATGGCAGATAAGTTGACTGTCCTAATAGCTGTGATAATTCCGCAAGGCTGACATTATTACTACCTTTTTACAGGGAAAGCAGCTGACTAGCCACAGCTGACAACCAAGCGGTAATTGAAAGGTCAGATGAAGGCTGGATGTCTCTCTGCCCTTCTTTAGTGACAAATGTGTCTGAGACACAAGCTCAGAGAGACAGTGATATTTTAGGACGGTTGGCTTATCAGGGATACTGGATTCACTCACCTTCTGGTAGCCCCATTTTATAAAACGCAATGTCTAACACAGACAAAAGGCAGCACAATGCAGAGCCTCGGGCACCGGGATTGGAGGCGAGGAATCAAGAATACTTACTCAGCCTCAGCTCCAGCTGCTGGTCTGTGGAAGCCCTGCTTGAGCTCTCTGAGTCTGTGTGGCCCAGCTTTCACACAAGACGGCCAAGTACCAGTGTAAGGACACAGTGATAAGAAGACAGAACTGCCTCTGAGAGTTCCGTCCTTCCACTATTCAGTACTACGGTTGTAAGAACACTGAAGATAGCTGGGCATGGTGGCGCACACCTGTAATCCCAGCTTTCAGGAGGCTGAGGCAGGAGGATCCCTGGGAGTTTGGGACCAGCCTAGGATACATAGTGAGTTCCAGGTCAGTCTCAACTACGTAGTGAGACCCTGTCTCAAAAAACAAACAAACAAATAAAAGAACCCTAAAGAAGAAATTAGCGAGGCAGGCTGTGGCTAACCTGACCCTATTCTTCCTACCCGCCCACTCCCAACAATCACCAGCACTTTTCTGAAACTCGAGTACACTAGGAACAAGTTTAAGGCCAGCCATCCAAGGGCCTACTTTGCAAATACAGAAAACCGAAGCCTAGAAAAGTAAAGCAATTGAAACGTTCAAAATGAGCACAAGGCAAAGTCTAGCTCAGAATGCAAGAGTCGGAAGTTCTGGTTGGATGCACTTTCTACCTGACAGGTTGGAAGGCTCATTTCTTTCCCTATACATAATTATGTGTATAGGGTATGAAATACAATGCTGTGGAAACTGATTTTCAAGCTCTGCTCGGTAGAAGCCTCACACTTGCGCAGAGTGGCAGAGATAAGCAAGGAATCGGGATTCTTATCTCTGCTTCATTCAAGGCTAGTCTGTGTTTCTCATCTGCTAACAGTGTCAGCTAATATTTACCGAGCACTGCACTGTATGCTTTTATGTGTATTGTTTTATTTAGTATTCCCAACAGGCCTTGAGGTAGCTTTTAGTTTTATTTCCATGTTAGAAATGAGGAAACTGCAATGAAGACTAGAAAAATTAAGTAACTTGCTCAAAGCCATACAGCCAAAAAGAAGTACAGCAGCCGGGTGTGGTGGCACACGCCTGTAATCCCAGCACTCGGAGGCAGAGGCAGGAGGATCCTGTGAGTTCGAGACGCGCCTGGCCTACACGAGTGAGTTCCAGGTCAGTCTCAACTACATAGTGAGACCCTGTCTCAAAAAAAGAACAACAACAAAAAAAGAAGTACAGCAGGAATCCAATCCAGATTAAAGGATCCAAGGAAACTCCCAACACCCCCTGCCCCGCCAGCCCCTACTCAAGTCATGTTTGCTTGGAATGAAAAGATGCACTGACCTGAAACTATGAAATCACCACAAGAAAATGAAGGGGAAGCACTTCCGGGTACTGGTGTAAGAGGAGATTTTTGCAAAGAGCCCCAAAACCACAGGCAACAAAAGTAAAAATAGAGGAGATCATATCAAACTATGAAGCTTCTTACACAGCAAAGGATGTAACAAATTAATAGACAACCTACAGAATGTGAGAACATTTTGCAAAACTAGGCAGCTGATAAGGGATTAATATCCACCATACATAAAGAACTCAAAAACTGATCACAAAAAAAATAATTTTCATCCAAACACTGGACTAAAAATGTGAACAAATGCTTCTCAAAAGACACACAAATGGCCAACAAGTGTATGAGAAACACTCAATCTCACTAATGACCGGGAAATGCAACTCAAAGCTGTAATTAGATCATCTCACCCAATGATAGAATGGCTAGTGTCAAAAACACACCCACAGAAACATTAAAAATACTTGTGAGGGTGCCTAGAAAGAGGGATTTTTGCACACGACTGGCAAGAATATAAATTAGTTCAGCCATACAGAAAACAGTATGGAGGAGATTCTTTAAACTAAAAATAGAATTAGTATAGTATCAAAAAAAAAAAAGAATTAGTATAGGATCTAGCAAATCCCAATTTAAGATACATCCAAAAGAGAAGGAATCTTGTATCAAAGATAAAACTGCACACCTCTATCTACTGCAGCACTAGCCCCAACAGCCAGATTATGGTAACAAGCAAGGAGTACACCAGGGATGAGTAAACACAGAAAAGGTGTCATACATGCGCAGTGGAGTATTATTCAGCCATAAAAAGGGATGAAATACTGTCATTTGCAACAACATGAATGGAGCTGGAGGTCTTTGTGTTAAGCAAAATAAGTCAGGCACAGAAAAATAACTGAAAGAATCTTCTAGAAGAAAGGGTCAGAAGAGTGGTCACCAAAGGCTGTCCAGGGCAGAGGAAGGAGAGGGACAGACATGAGATCTGAAGGACCAAAACACATACAGGAGGAGCTGCTTCCGGTTTCTGTGGCACAGTAGAGCAACTATTAGATACAATCATCTCTATCTCAAAATAACTACCAGAGTATGAAAGTCTCCAGCAGGTAAACTCGGCAACTGTTGCAGAGGGTGACGTTCCGGATCACGCTGATTGGCTTGTTACACGTTGCACTCACGTATCAGATCATCACACTGCTCCACAACAGGTACAGCCATGTTTTATTTCTTTAAAAAGAACAGGATCCACAGCCCATCTGTCATTCTTCCCCTGTCCCCACTTGAGCTGCTCTCAGGTAGAAGAGCAGCGCCCAGTTCCCCCTCAAGGCTCCTCGTTTGGGTCCCGGGAGACCAGGGAACCAACAGTCCAGTCTTGTCCAGAAAGTGCCTGGCTGGCCTTCTGCAGGAGCCACGGCCAGAGACCAGGAAGGCCACTGTGAAGCCAGCTTGGGGTTCCTGAGAGCCACAGCAAAGTCCTCTCCTGTCCCCTCCTCTTGTCCCTCTCACCTGTGATGGTTTCACCCCTAAGGGTTTTACAAGGTCACGAGGCCTCAGCTCCCTGGGTGACTGGCTGCAGCCTCACTATTCCGCTGTCAAAACCCAAGTCCAGACCTCAGCCTGGGAACAACCTACTTACCACCTGCCAACTCCTGCAGCTTCTCCTCCTCCCCCATCTTTTCTGCATTAACCCCCATAGGCCAGCTCTGTGCAGGGCTTCAGAGGCAAAGCAATAAATAAACACCTGGCCTTCAGGTTCCTATTTCAGAAGAAGTTGCTTCCCACTCAACTCCCAAACCTACCTGCAACCCAGGTGGCCAGGTCCCAAAAAAGGACCCAAAGGAGATTCAAGGCAATATCTACTGACTCAAAACACAGTAATCAGGTATTATAGACAGCTAAGATGATAAAATATTATAGGCAGGCAGACAGGTCTAGGCACTCAAAGAAGTCAGTGCAGAAGATAAGAACACCTCACAGCTGTGGCTGGAGGTGGCCAAACATCCAGGCCTGAAGATAAATATGAAATGGCTACACCCACATACTTCCCAGGGCATGAATGATACTGATTGATATTCTAAACAGCCATCAGTCACCTTGGGTGGGGACCAAGGCCCCCTGACCCATCCCTTCCAGGAAAGGTCCTTGGTCACCTATGTACCTTGCTCTGTGACTTGCTTCCCATTGGATCAATATTACCTAAGCAACTACACTTGCAATCTTATTGGTTGATCACAGATTTCTCCCACTTTATGCCCACCTCATGATTTTGCTCTATAAAACTTCTTTGAGAAGTGGGCTCATGGGCAACCTACTTTGTAGGTCCCCTCCTGTCTCTCTTGGGCTGGAGCTATTGCACAAGAAATATTTCCGACTCTTAACCTCCCTTGTTCTTAGAATTCATCCCTTGATTTTAGAGAACACAAACTCAGTGTATCAGACATCTAACAGGTTGGTAGTGATAATATTTGCCCTACATCATTTAAAAGTGCTTGTAGCATCCTTAGGTCACAGGGACACCTGGGACAGCAGTTCCTAAGATCTGCTAACCCACGCTGCCCAGACAAGCGCAAACGAGCTCAGACAAGCTCTCCAAACAAGTCCGAGTACCAGTGGAATCATCACAAAGGCACACAATCCAACCCAGCTGTGTGGAGTGTGGGATGGCACTTAATGAAAAAGTGATTTTCATGACTGTCCGAGGGCAAATACAAGGCAATAAACAGTATGTGTTACTTTTCTATTTCCAGAGTAGAGCTGGAGATTTAGCTCAGTGGTGCCACCGCCTGCCTTTCTTTCCAGCGTGCATATGCTGATGCATTTCAAAATAGACTACACACACCACACGGTTTTAAGAAGATGAATATATACTACATTTAATCATTTTTTTCACATAAAGTAACATGAATGCCTTTCTGCCCGTGAACACAGGTGCAAATGTGCACGAGCGTGTGTGTGTGTGTGTGTGTGTGTGTGTGTGTGTGTGTGTGTGCGTGTGTGTTCAGAGCTGGATGACCAGGGATTCTGTCCCAACTCCATGTTTCAGAGGAGACCTGTGGATTTTGCACTTCTGTGTCCCAGGTCTCCTCTGAGGAACAGCACTCTCCACCCAGTAGTCATGCACGGCAAAGCTGCTCAGTTCATGGCAGCCGGGAATCCGAGCAGGTAAAGAAGGCCAGAGAGAAAGGGGCCAGGGACCAGAGGTGCCACCCAAATCCAGGCCTCTGGAACCCACACAGACACCCAGAAATGCCCGCCGATCCTTTCAGGGGCTCCCAAGCTGACAATTAAGCTGATCCATCACAGAACTCGGCTCTCCTAACAGCCGGGTCAACCTCCTGACACGCTCCCGAACCCTCCCTGCCTGTCAGATGCCTTCCACTCGCCAGACTTTAAAGTTACACAAATCCCAATACAGAGACTCTCCAACTAAGGTCCATAATGCCTCAATACCTATTATCTCGAGGTGCGAAACACCGGGACTTGCTTCGTAACAGGCTGGTGCTAAAACTGAGGCACATAACTGGTGGCTTGAGATGTTGAGACAGACACTTTCCTTATGTGGAAATTCCATCCACCCTACCAGCTCCCTGCCTGGCTAACCCCTGCCCTCCTGGGGAGTGCTAATAGAATGTCGCATGTTGAACATGATTCTAGAAAATCCTCTGTCATCATGCCCAAGCCCCAACAGCTCACAGTCATTAAATACAGACTAGGGAGAGGCACAAAAGAAGCATACCACCGGGAAAGCTGAAACTTCTGAGGTTCACGCAAGGAGGGAGACTGATCAGTGAAAAAGTACAAGCACTAAGTCCAGGAGACGGGCAGCCTAGGTGGGGGCGGTGCAATATCCACGGAATCCCCAGTTCATTTCAACATCTGTCCATAGTCTGGCACCCCACACAGAACAGATGCACCCTCAGTGTGCCCACTGTCTCTCCTTACATGGTGATAGATTGCAAAACTGCCTTCTTGAGCTGGCCACATTTCAGCAGCTTGATTTTAAAACCAAGCACCTTTCTGAGTCTTTGTCCAGACCCCTTGAGTCAGGATCCACAGGAGGACAAACCCAGGATCCATATTTTTATAAAGATCCCCAGAGATTTTTCTGGAGCCAGTTCGGCTCCAACTGAAGAACTAAGTTCAGGAGCCCCTACACTTACTCGTACTTGAAAGACTGCTGAAAGGTATTTTTTTTTAAGATTAAAATAAGAGAGGGATTCAAGCAAAGGTCTGAAAAAAAAGGAGCAAAAGAATTAGAATCACAACTTTGCACCCACTAATGAATAGATGGTTGTTAAATCCAGTAACCAAAATCCTGATAGAGAACTCGGTCGTGAGGGGAACGGTTTTGTGTCATGGTCGTTAGGACAGCCTGACGTTATGTGCCTGGTATGTGGGAGAAAGGAGGGACACACTCACTAAACCCATGCAGTTATCACATCTAACAATCTGAGGCTGAAGAACAAACCTACTCTAGACTTACTATCACTTTCCAGGGGGAATAGGGATAAAAAAAACAAATGAAGTCATCAGTGAAACCCATCACATGGGAAAAATCTACCAAAGACCCAATTTCTCTAAAAAATCAATGTCATTAAAAGGTGAAGGAAGGGGAGACCACTGGAAAATAAAGGAAACCAAAGAGACATAATTACCCAATGCAATGTGTGAACCTGATTTAAATCCTGATTTCCAATAGGCAATTTCTGAGTCAATGTGTGAGATTCAAATGTGACTGGTTATAGACAATATTGAGGGGTTATTGTAAATGTCACTAAGCACAATAATTTTAAGTCCTTATAAATTAAAGCTAGGTGAAGTATTTACAGGCAAAATGATGTGATTCTTGCATTTAAAACATTCCAGTTTTTTTAAAGAATAAAATAATATTAAGAAACAAGAAATGAACAATGTTGTTAATTCAACTGAAGGATGAGTCCTCTACTTCTTTACAGTTTTCAACATCACTGTTATATTTTTTAATTCCTAGCCCTATTATCTGTGCCTACTAGGAAAGGAATCAGTGATTGGCAAATGGTCTGGCGAGAGTGAAATGTGAACAAATAAAAGTATTTGTAAATAGGGAACGGAGAGGGTGAAGGCAGGGCAAGGACAATGGGAAAAAACGAGAACAGAGACTTGTCATGTAAAGGTACAAGATCCCAATGATGAATGTAACTGTACTGTATACCTAAAATGTACCAATAAACTCAATGAGAGAAAAAACAAATAAATAAAAATAAAAAATAATTTACATTTAAAAAAACATCCTGATACAGCTGGGCGTAGTGGCTCATGCCTGTCATCCCAGCACTCGGGAGGCTGAGGCAGGAGGATCGCTATGAGTTTGAGACCAGCCTGGGCTACAAAGTGAGCTCCAGGTCAGTCTCAACTACATAGTGAGACCCTGTCTCAAAAAAAAAAAATACAACAAAAACATCCTGATGAGAACACAGGATACTAGTGGTTAACCACACTCCTGAGCCGCACTTTCCAGAGTAAACAGGATAACTTCTTCTCAGATACTCCAACAGTTTGGCCTCTCATACATTTCAGGCCTTCTATTAGTTTCCAAGAGGTGAAAAAAATATCATGGAGATATTAGGCACTACAAAGGGTATCAAAGCGAAAACAAGGGCCAGGGATATAGCTCAGTGTTTCCACCACCTGCCTTGCAAGCGCAAGGACCCGAGTTCAATCCCTAGTACCAAAAAAAACAACAAAGATGCAAACAAAATACAATGTACACAGTAATAAGAAAGCAACAAAAAAGAAAGTACAGTTACATAATATATTGAAATTAAATATGCATTGAACACACACAAAGAAGGAAAACCTAATATTTCTGGAAACTATGTGATATCTTATTTCATCTTCACAACACTCACAAAGGTAGCCAGCATTCTCGGCCTCCCTGCACAAATGTTAGTCTCAGTGGAGTCAAATAATTTGCCTAACGTGGTACAGTCAGACCAGGCAGGACTGGGCAGCCTAGGCCATAACATACAAGAGGAGACAATGCCTGGGAAGATGGAATCAGTTCTTGCTTATTTTTCTACAGGAATAAGTTTAATAATTGGAGATGTCAGCGTCCTTGGTTTGAGCAACAGGGCAGTCAGGAAGGCCTAGGGTACATTTCTATTATGTTGGTACCAGTTTTCTTTTATCTCAAGTGGAAGGGGGGCCAGGGATTTAGCTCCGTGTTTCCACCACCTGCCTTCCAAGTGCAAGGACCCGAGTTCGATCCCCGGAACCAAAAAACAGCATCTTCTTTCTAGGGGCCAGGGATTTAGCTCAGTGGTTTTGCCACCTGCCTTGCAAGGAAAAGGACCCAAGTTCAATCCTCGGTACCAAAAAAAAAATTCAAAGAATTTATTCAAGTGGAAGGGAGGCTTGAAATACTTAGGAAAATTCAAATCTCTGACAATGTTCAACCCAAATAAATCTCCACAGCCCTACCTGCTCTTCAAATTCCAGCTTTGCTTCTTCAGAACAGCCAAGCCTTTCAGAGTTGAGCTTTGAAGTCACACAGAAGATGCGGTTCGATCCCAGCTCTGCCACTACCAGTTGGTGGCCTTGGGAGAGTTCTTGTACTCACTGTGCCTCCAGGCATGCACAAAGTGGGCTGATGATTAGCCCTCCTTCTCAGGGGAAGAGAAGCCGCTGCTTCTCACCATGCAGGTAATGAATAACTATTAATTGCTCTCAGGATACTGAAACTTTGCACCCTGCTGTTTCCTTCTTCTAATCCCTTGAGCTCAATGACCAGAGAAGTTCAACGGTGATAAACCAATGCCTGGACTACAGGAGGCATTTTCTACATGAATTAATACGCTGCCTGATGATGTGTCTCCCATAGGCTTACAACTCCTCAACTAGAACTTCAATACAGAAGGCAGAAAGCTGTCTTTCAATTCAGGATTCCACATAGCATGCAGCATGAGATTAGCATTTCCTTCAACAAACGCTTGCTGCACTCTTAGGTGAATAACAAAGTACTGACTGTGTCTATAGGACGAGTGACCAGGGCCCCGGGCACGATCATAACATAGCACCCCACAGAGCTCACCCTGTAAGAAGCACTGCAAACCCAGCAGGCTCAGCGCAGGTGATTCAGCCCCAGGTGATCAAAAGCAATTTCTCCTGGATCTCCACACGCCCACCTCTGCACTGTGCTCTGCCAGCCAGGAGGTGGAAATGTCCTCTCTGTGTTTTGTGACAGCTCTGCTGGGACAGCGAATGCAGCAGCAGCAACCGAATCTATGCAGGGAAGCATGCAGCAGGCTGTCCTGCGAGCCAGAGAGAGGTGGGCTGGCCAAGGACCAAGGGCCGGGCTCCCGTGGGCATGGCCAGCTGCCGCAGCTGACCGTAGTCATTCATCACGCTTAAAAACTCGCTGCAGGAGGGGCCCTGAAAGGGCCAGAGGAGCCAAAGCTGAGGTTCACTGGGAAATGTGGAGCTCGAGATTTTTGTTTTTAATCTTTTTCATCAAATCTAAAATGATGGTGAGAAGCATCCAATCTGCAGGATGTGATGCACATTGCCCCAAAAGGAGCTCTGATCGTGGAGTAAACCACCAAGACAGTCTAAGAAAATTCAACCTCTCCAGCGAAACAGGTTTCCTCTCCCTGCAGAGCACCTCCCCACATCCCAATGCCCATGTTACTGCTCTGCACCATTTTCTGTGCAAGGAAACAAGCTTGGCATTCCGGATGTCTATGCCTAGCCTGCCACTGTACGACTTTGGGCAAGTCACTTCTGCGGCCCTGACCTCAGCTTCCTGGTCTCTGAGGTGGGGCAGCCAGAGCAGGTGCACAAATAACACAGGGGTGGAATAGGAACCAGTTCACTTTTACAACAGCACCGAACTGTCATGCTGGGTGGACACAACACACACACACAGAGACAAAACTCTCACCAGTCTACCCAACTGTGACAGGCACGAAAGACCGACTGGGACTTTCCCCATTCGAGGCAGTTTTTCTTATTTCAGTAGCACCTGTTGTTTTCTTCCCCACCCCACCCCCGGTACCATCTCCTTGGTGCCCTGCCGGAGATGGCCATCGGCTGTAGTCAGGGGAGGCAGCTCCAGGAGCAGCCCAACATTCCAGAGAGGGAACGGAGAAAAGAAGACACCTAGAGGGAGGGAAGTAGGGCACAAAGGTGAGGAGTGGGGGAGAGAAAGAAATCTCTTCATTCATTAGCTCAGAGGCCTTCTGCCAACGAGGTCCAAAGCAGGATTCGAACCCAGATTTGTCTGCACGTGAAGCCTTGGCTCTCTTCCTCCTCCATATTGCCCCACGGCTATGATCAGGGAGGGCCTGGCCTCAACCGACAAAACAAAAAGACACCTGGTCTTGGTGTTTTTCAGCTGCTATAAGTAAATGCCATAAACTGGATCATTTACAAACAACCAACATTTACTGATCACAATTCTGGAGGCTGGGAAGTCTGAGATCAAATAAACAGCAGTCTCGGTGTCTGGTAAGGGCCCCTTTTCTGCTCCCAAGATGGCACCTAATGGCTGTGTTCTCACATGGGAGAGAGGATCACACACACACTTCAGCCTTTCTGTAAGGGCGCTGATCCCCTTTGTGAGGGCAGAGCCCTAATGACTTAAACACATCCCAAGACAGCCCTACCTTTACTTCCCTGAAGGCCAAGGCTGAGCCTAGATTTCTCTGTAGGTCATCTCACATGCTTTGCAACACCACTGGGGCTTTTGCTTGCAGGCCTCCTTTGCCTAACGTCAAGGCTCAAGGAACGCCTCCTTCCTCTGCGAGGTCTTGCCTGGCTCATCCCCCAGCAGCCCCATGTGATGTCCCCTCTGTCTTCTGCAGCCCAAACCACATGAAAACATGAGAAGAGCAGTTTGGTTCTCACTGAGCTGCAGCTCCATGTCCGGCTCTGTTCTCAGTGATTACCACACACAGGTTTTAATCCTCACAAACATCCTATGGGGCAAGTGCGTCACCTTTCCACTCAGACAGTCAGGCTAGGTAGCTCGTCCCCAGTCACAAGCTCATAACTCACGGGGACAGGATCCCAACCCAGGGGGTCCATCCTAGCCCCACTCCTTTACAAACAGCTTCATTTTTCTTCTTGTATTCAGGTTCAGAGCAACCCACTGAAAAGGGAAAGAATCTGAAAAGAGGACAACAAACTTGTTCACTGGGGAAACTTGCCGAAGCAACGCACCCAGGAAGGCATCAGTCCAGAACTCCAAGTCTGATGGAGCCCCAGGCTGGTCAACTAACACCAGAGCATTTCCCAAAGCTGGCATGACCACTACCAGGCTCAAGGAGGAGACAGGAGAAGCCATGGATTTGAAGGCAATATTCAGGATCCAAGGAAGAGGTGCCGGCAAGCACAAAACGACAAATGCAAACAACTCTTTCCCCCCTGTGGAAGGCAGATGGCTACTGTGCTCACCCAGGGCTGCACACAGCAAGTATTCAATGAAGGACAAACTTAGTATGTGCTTCCCTTCTGCAGGGACTGCAAGATCTGGAAGGGCCACTACTTCCATCCCCTTCTAAGGGAAAATGAAAACGAAGGCCCATGGAGAACAGAGTCTTGAGCAAAATCAGAGTAAATGGGCATAAAGAACCAAATGTGGACACCCTGCCTTAGCCTCTCTTAACCAGAAACGCTCTCAGGAGCACCCAGCAGCTAGGCTCAGGGGACCATTACTCACCAGACAGGCAGCCTGGGAAAGCCCAGCCATCTGGCTTCTGCCCTAGTAAGTCCTGAGACCCTACAGACAAAGACATCACAGGCAGGAAGGCAGTACCACCATCTGCATGGAGCCGTCATAAAAGGGCTGTGGTGCTGGCCAAGCTGTTCTCCCATCCCAGGGAGCCAGCACCTTTGGCCTGACCTAACATAGCCCTTTGGCCCTGTGTGGGCTGAATAAATCACTTTGGAGTCTTCTCATCTGCTCTGTGATGAATGGCTTCCTTGGTTAGGAAAGCACTTTTTAAGTCCCAGAGGCAGGAAAAGAATGGAATAAATCCTTTAGTGTTTATAGATCTCAAAGAAAAGGAATCCTACCTTTCTGTCTATACAAAATAACACACATGTCTAGACTCTCGGTGTCTCAGTTACTTTCTCGTTGCTGGGACAAAAATACCCAAGACCCACAAGTTAAAGGAGAAGTGTATTTTGGTTCACAGTTGATAGAGGTTTCAATCCATAGTCAGCTGGCTCCAAGGCAAATCGGCATGGCAGAGGGGCACAGCAGAGGAGAAACAACTTAAGGCATGACAGGCAGGAAGTAGCAAGGGATCCGGGGAAGAGGAGAGAGGTAAACCCTCCCAGGCCACGCCCACAGTGACCCACCTCTTCCCAGCAGGCTCCACCTCCCAACGCCACACGCAGCTATAAACCCATCAGTGGACTGATCCAGGGTGACACCTACGGTCCTGCTCTGTAGCACATGAGCGACCTGCCCCTGCCTCTGTAGGTTGTCATAAGAGCAGCAATGGGGACGGCAGACCCTGCACCCTGCCAGGCACATAGGAGCTAAGCAAACGTTAGTACCCTTCATTCCAATAAGGAGCATCTAGAACCCCCTCGTCTCCCGATCCTAAGATTCATGAAAGGAAAAAGTCAGTGCTCATGGCAGAAATAGGGCAGAGAAAACACTGATGTGGAGACCTTGTTTGCCTCCCAAGAGCATGCAGGCCACCTTCTCCTCAACCTTTGGAATCATGCCCACATTAATTTTTATTCCCAAACGTGCAAACTGCCAAGCTGGCACAGGCTTTCCCTCTTTTCTGCAGGAGACCTAGGCTGAGCTGTTGCACAAGCAAAAGAAAAAACAACCAAGCTGAAGTCTGCATCCTTCCCCGCAGAAGATAAATTATGTTGGTTTTTGCAGTGAGTGAATTGGGGCAGGAGAGAGATTTTCACTAGAATAAAATGTTCTGGGCTGGAGAGGTGACTTACAGGAGACGTGCTTTGTTTGCAGAGGTTCCCAGACACACGCGCGCGCGCGCACACACCCTGGTTCCCCTGCCCCTTGCTGGGGCAACTGCTGTCCTCCAGGCTTTCAGAAGCACTGATACATCAGGCTCAAGAAGCGAGAACGCTGTGTCCCTGGACCAGCGTTTGCCACCCAGGACACTGGCTTCATCTGGTGCAGGGGAGGATTTCCAGGAGGATTCACACTACACTAAAGTACTCGAGTCACTTAGTGAGAAAGTTACAGCACTTCCGCTCCAGTTCTATTTCAGGTCTTCTCATTACGAAGAAGAAAACCTCAGTTGGGCACTAGCGTTCCTTTAACACTGTTCTGTCCCTTCTCAACCATCCTTCTTAACCAAAAAAACAGACTTCCAACTCGGGTCCTGCAGTAGGTAACAGCACCTGCTAGAATGTAATTACTTCTTCTGCTATTCTACCTACTGTCACATCACCTACTTTTTAAAGCAAATGATGATGGGTGTCACAGTGCTGTAAAGAGTCCTTTTTAAAAGAAATACATTTTGTTTAGAAAAGTGAGCCAATTTTAAGAAAAATATTAAGGAGATCATAGCTGGCTCATAGGCATGGCAGGGATCATAACGATAAAATATGAAAGACTAAAATTGGAGAAACATGGGACTAATTGAAAAGAAATTAAATAATATATCTTGTTGTCTTGATTTTCCAATAATCTTCAGCCTCTCCCACTTCCTGTTTCCTTTCTTTTCCTAATGCTTCCTTAGTGGCAGATAAATTTGTGTCTGCTGGTGACTGCCTCATTTTCTTCCCCCCTTAGATTCTAGGCGAATGTTCTGCTCTCTAGCTACACTCCTAATACTCATTCATTCACCATTCTATTCTCAGGCACCACTCGATCCAGCTGTGTGCCAGGAGCTGCGATCTAACAACAAACAGGTAAGAGGAGAGTCCTGCCTGCCTCAGCCTCAGAGTCTAGAGAGGGAGAAAGAGGACGGCAGGGCGGCACAAGCAACTGTAATGTAACGGCAAAAGCACTCACAGAAAGGAGGGGACATCTGACTCCTCGAGCACAGTTAAGAAGTGAGGGAAAGCTCCCCACACAGGGGTAACAATGCGCTGTCACACTTACACCTGCCAGCCCTAGCACAGCCATACACAGAGACCAATCTCAGTACCACCACTTTCTCACTGGGAGATCTTGGCCAACTACATTTAACCCTCAGCCTCAGTCTCCTAGAGTCTATTAAGTGAGGAGAATGTAATCTCCCTCCAAATATTACTGAACAAAATAAATGAGCCAATGAGCATGAAATACATTAGCGCAATGCCCAGCACGCAGTACATACTCAATAAATGCCATGTGACACCTTGCATTCAAGGACTTTCCCTTACACACTTGAAATTTTATGCTGACATCCCTACCTGACTTCACCCAATTCTTCTTGAAAAATACAGACAGCAGTTATGTTCTTATAACACACAGCAGATCCAGGAAAATACAGAATGGAAATACTTTTATTGCTCCAATCTGATAGTACTTCCTTAAGTACACTTTGGTCCTGAGGAAGAATACTTCAGTTATTACAATGGTCAAGATGAGGCTGGGGCTGGGGGAAGGGAGAATGGTTCTTAATGATCAGTGAGGAAAAAATAACTAACAAAGTGGAAAATAGTGAAATAATAAGTGTTAGAACCAGCAGTGGGGGAAGGAGAAAATTATTACTCCTTAGCTTAAAGATAGGAGACTTCCAGATTCCATTAGAAAATATACAAAGCTGGAGCTGGTATGTATGAGTACACGGTGTCTTTCACAAAACAAAAACGGGACCTTCGGAGGAAAATGAAAATCTCATTTTTGTAACGCTTTCATGCGTGTGAAGTGGATTCATCCTCATCAAACCTTCACAATGGCCCTATGAAGCGGGGACTATTTTTAGCTCCATTTTATAGATAGAAGGCTGAGGACTGAAGATGATTTCATTTGCCCCATAGACTTCATTCAAGAAGAAATTCAGGAGGAACATTCTAGACAATGCAAATAAAGGCGTGAATGTGAGAGGAGACTAAAAGAGATGTTATTTCTAAATTGTGAGCAACCTGTATTACCACGCTATGGGGCTCTGTGCGCAGCTCTTCCTATTTCCTCAAATGTGAACCCAGCCAGGGAGTTCTTGGGTTCATATTTTCGAGCATTTCCATATGAGGGAATAAGAGAGTGGTCCAGAGTCACCATGGAGAAAATAACTAGCACCAGCTGTTCTTGACATCACTGATACGGACCCATTCTTGCTGTTTCCTCTGGTTTTGAGATATTTCAGCTCACGAAACCTCGCGATTTAAATCTTAATGATTACTGCCCTGCTTGCTTAATCAGTGATTCTCTCCTGTCACCAAGAGACATGGGTCGACTATCCTGAGTTGCTCTGATTCCAGGCAAAATCTGAGGGGGAGCTTCGATAAGGGAATAAATTTGGAAGGCCTCATTTGGGCAGCTGAGTAATCGGGAACTCACACTGACTTCAAATGCCTGCCCTCAGTGCAAACCCAAAGCCTTGCTCCAGCACCACACACCAAACAGAAATTTGGTCCAGTTCTCCTGGACCACAGATGATATTTTAGCCTACAGAACTAGGATGGTCACGGGCACCGAGCAGCTTGGATGGCAGTTTTCAAAAAGAAACAAAGAGGAGAGCAGGAGACACACACATGCACGCTCTCCCCTTCGTTTAGAAACCCACACATAAAATCTGGGCAGTGTTCTTTTACAGACTGCAGGGTAGCAACAGAAGCAAGGGCACTGCGCAGGTCTACCTCCTCCCCACAGCACTCCCACGGCTGGGGAACTTGACAACCTCACTCTGGGTCCGTGGAATAACACTGTGAGGGAACGGGGCTGCAGGGCAGCTGCAGAAAACGCTAGCAACGCTCCTCCCATGAGTTCCCAAGGAGGCACCCAGGCTGGCCTCTGGCGGAACTGGCACAGACACAAAGCCCTTCTTCTACTTCCTTACTGACAGTGGTTCTCTCATTCACCCTGGACTCTGAGGCTTGCAAAGGCTTCTAACTTACGCCTTCCACGCTCCCAAGAGGAGAAGGAGGACCCACACAGGATTGTCAGTGCACAACGCACCCAGAAGGGGAAGAGCCTCACAATGTGAGGCAGCCCCAAAGCTTCTGCTTCTTCAACACCGGCCTGGAATTTACTCTTTCCTATTCTTGCATGAAGAATTGTTTCTTTTTTCTTAATACTACAAACTCATCATGGTCCTCTCATGTAATATAGCAAATACTTTCTGAGTGTGGGCACTCCCACAAATCTATTAACAAGCTATTCATCAATAGCTAATTTTTAACTCTGCCTACTTTATCTTTCATCTCCCCCACCTAATCTGCAGCACTTGCTGAAGTTCAGTCTACACTTTTCTCTCCACTTTTCATCCCCAATTTCTCTGCTCAGACACAAGGCCTGTCAGCCTCACGGTAAGCAGCACCCCTACCTCTTAAGCTTGTTCTCTACAATGTCTCTCTCCAGGATCTGTCCAACTACAGTTTGAATTCCCAATTCCTCCAGAGCCTTTCCAAGTCGCAGTGAGAGTGTCTCCTTCTCCACACCCTTTCCCTTGCACAGTGCAAGTCCCTCTGAAGGGCGCCTCTGACACCCCGTGCCCATCACAGCTCCCCTCGTCCTGCTCACCTCCTTCTCCCCTGTGCTCAGGGAGTCTGTAGGAGACCAGAGGAAAATCAAGTCCTAATTGACCTCCTCTGTGAGCATAGAGGAGCGAGGCTGCACTCAGGAATGATTGCATAGCACAGGGTTTAGGGAAAAGTGAAGACAGCTGAGGGTGAGTTGTTTGCCAGAGCTTGTGCTAATGGATCCTGGAAAGCAGGTGAATTGTGTTGTTCTGACTGCCTGTGCCTGTGTCTGGGTGGAGAAGGGCAAGATGAGCCCGACGCTTGCATGTTAGGCTGGCTGTGTGTCTCTTTGTCATTCATCCTTGAGAGAACAAAGTAGCAGGTCCAGGTCCCAGAACAAGGCCAGCCCGGAGGGTCAGCTATAGGTGATGCCCCAACATAGGGCTCAGGACCCAGGCTCACCTACAGAAGTCCATTTCCTAGATGACAAATCCCTTGTGAGCAGGAATTAAGTCATCTTTTCTTGGCATATCCAGAGGAGATACTCAAAAATTGTTGCCTAAATGAATAAGTCACTGATTGAATAAGCAAGTGAGTGCAGGAGTAGGGGTCAGATATAACTGGTGTTAAACCCTGACCTCAGGACTCCATAGCCTGTGACCTTGATGAGTCACTCCAACTCTCCAATTATTGGCTTTGTCTCTTGTAACGTCTGCAAGAGAGCCAGAGTACCTTCCAAAGGCCTGCTTGGTAGGATTAAAAGACATAATATGTCCTAAAGGCTGAATGCATGCCTAGAGCCAAAACTGAAAGCTTTTCCTGTAAAATTAGGAATGCAACAAAGGCGTCCACTCTCACCACTCCTGTTCGATACAGTACCTGAAATTTTAGCAAGACCAATGAGGCAAGAGAAAGAAAGGAAAGGTATACAAATAAAAGAAGTAATATTATCTCCATTTGGAAATGATGTCAACTTTGACTCAAACTAGTTCCACCAGAAATCTTTCAGGTATGCTAAATTCAGCAAGGGGTAGAGTACAAAACCAACATGCAAAAATCAATAGCCTTTCTGTACACAAATAACAAACCCACTGAGAAGGAAATCAAGAAAATAATTCCATTCACAATAGTTTTAACAAAAATACCTAAGACTAAACCTAGCTGAAGAGGTAAAACGGCTCTACAATCAGAATTACAGAATAATGATGAGAGAAAGTGAGGAAGACACTAGAAAATGGAAAGACTTCCCGTATTCGCGGCTCAGCAGAACTGACATTGTCAAAACACCCCTACTACCAAAAGTGGTCTACAGAACCAACGTAATCACCATCAAAACACAAATGATATTTTTCAAAGAACAGGAAGTTTTTTCTAAAATTCATATGGAAGCACAAAAGGCCGAGAATTTCCAGAGCAACCTTGAGGAAAAAAAAAAAGCAAGGCTGGAGACATCAAAACACCCAGCCAAATACAGCACAAAGCCATGATAACAACAATAATGCAGCACTGATACACAAACAGACATGTAGACCAATGGCATACAACAAAGGATGCAGAAACAAACCCACCAACTCCAGCCATCTCATTCCTGACCAATGGATCAAATACTTAAATGCAGCACCCGAAATTTTAAAACTGCTAAAAGAAAACATGGGAGAAACACTTGAAGCCATAGATACAAGCAAGGATTTCCCGAATAGGACTCCAGTAGCACAAGAGATACCAAGAATTGGAAAAGGGACTACATCAATTCAAAAAGTTTCTGCACAGCAAGCAGAACAAAAGGGTAAAGAGCTGCAGAATCAGAGAAAAAATTTTGCCAGTGACTCTTTCAGCAGAGGATTAATAACCAGAGTATACAAAGAACTCAGAAAACCTTATACCAAAAAAGCAGTCCCATCAGTAAATGGGCAATTGAACTGAACAGATACTTCTCAAAAGAAGTACGAGCTGAGTATGGTAGCACCTGCCTGTAATCCAGGGGAGGCTGAGACGAGAGGATCATACATTTGAATCTAGTTTGTGTAATTTCTCAAAACTGTATAACAAATCAAAAAATAAAAAGGAGGTTGGTGTGTAACTCAGTGCTAAGGTCCTGAGTTCATTCCCCAGTACTGCAAAAAGGAAAAATATGTACAAACAGCCAGCAAGTAAATGAAAAAATGCTCGACATATTCAGCCATCAGTGAAACGCAAATGAAAGGTGCACTGAGATTCCATCCCACCTCCGTCAGAATGGCTATCATCGAGAATATCCAAAAAATAATAATAATTAAAAGGGGGAAGGACAAAACAGGGAAAAAGGAATTCTTCTGCACTGGTGGTGGGAACATAAATGCATACAACCACTACAGAAATCAGTACGGGAATTCCTCAAAAACTAAAGCTAGAGGGCCAGGGATGTAGCTCAGTGGTTCTGGCACCTGCCTCGCAAGCTCAAGGACCTGAGTTCAATCACTGGTGCCGGAAAAAACAAAAACTAAAGCTAGAGCTACCATATGATGCAGGTATACAACTCCTTGGGGTGTACACAAAGGAGTAAAACACAGGGTACAACAGGGACACCTGCATATAAATGCTTATTGCAGCACAATTCACAATAGTCAAGATACAGAACCAGCCTAGGGGCCCCTCAACAGATAAATGGATGAAAAAAATGGATCGTAAATGGTCCACGCTTTTGAGTCACACAAATCTATCTACAAGGGAGTACTCTCCAGCTGAAAAGAAGAACAAAATGATGTCACATACAGAAAAACGAATAGAGCTGAAGATTATCATCATGTTAAACAAGATAAGCCAGACCCAGAAAGACCAGTATTTCATGTTTTCCCAAATACGTGGGCTTTTTTAAAATAAAAATAAGACATGAAAGTAGAAATGACCCTCAATCATACAAGAAATAACATCAAGAATCAACAAATGGGAATGACATCAAATTTAAAAGTTTCTGCACAGCCAAGGAAACAACCAACAGAGTGAAGAGCTAACCTACAGAGTGGGAAAAAAAACGGCCAGCTATTCTTAAGACAGAGGACTAATACCTAGAATATATAAAGAATTCACAAAACTGAACAACCCAAAATAGAAGACCGAATCAAAAAATGGGCAAGTGAAATGAATAGCCACCTCTAAGAAGTATAAATCATGAAAACTGCTCAACATCGCTGGCCATTAGGGAAATGAAAATTAAAACAAGACTGAGATTCCATGTGACCCAACAAAGCATGGCTATCATCAAGATACCAAATCATAACAAATGTTAGTGAGGCTGTGGGAGAAAAGAAACCCTTGTTTTGCTGCTTGGAATGTAAACAGTATAACCATTATGGAAGTCAGTATGGAGATTCCATTTGACCCAGCTATTTCCCTTCTAGGTATCATGCCCAAAGAGTTAAAAACATCAAATCACAGTGACACTTGCATACTTTATAGCAGCACAAGTCATAATAGCTAAATCTTGGAAGCAGCCTATATGTCCATCAACAGATGAATGGATAAAGAAAACGTGGAATTTGTGTACACAATGGAGTATGACTCTGCCATAAAGGGTAAACGAGTCACTTGCAGGAAAAGATGCACCTTGAAACCATAACGTTAGGTGAAAATAAATCAGACACATGAGCTTAAACATCTCGTGCTTTCTCTTATATGAGGAGCCCAAAATAAAAATAAAGAGCAAAACGAAAGACAGGTGATATAGGGAGACAGATTCGGGGCCGGAGATTTAGCTCAGCGGTTCGGCGGCCTGCCTTGCAAGGGCAAGGACCCGAGTTCGATCCCCGGTACCCAAAAAAAAAAATAGAAAATAGATTGTTTGCAAATGGGAAATTAACCAAGAGATGGCAGGAGGGAGAGGAGGGAAGGGGATGAAGAAAGAATTACAGTGTGTCATATACATGTAATTATGATGTGCCGCAAACATGTACTAATGAAAAATAAAAACTGGGAAAAAAATAGAAGGAAGACTATTATTAGACAAGAGGAAGGGAAAACAAGAAAATGGGCAGAAAGGTACAGGAAGAGGAATGGGGGATGGGTATGATCAAAATACATGTATGTCTGAAACATTACTCTGAAATCCAATATTGTTTAATTAAGTTTATCGGTACACTTTGGATATACATAAGGATCACATTCATCATAGGAATTTGTACTTACGATATTTCTTGATTCTTCTTATTCCCCCATTCGCTTCCCCTTCAACATTTCTTCCCCTCCTTATTTACAAAAGCTTTGTGAGACCCAAGATGTTGCAAAATTAAGAGGTGCTAAGAAAAAAAGTTGTTTAAACCAGGGACAGAGAATTGCTCCGGCAGTAACTGTGCTCTTGATCAAGGAGGGGCTGAGCACCCAGGATCTCTCCTCGAGGACCACCGAGTGACCATGGGACAAGAACAGACACGTTTTTGTTCATTCACCAAGAACCCAGTCATTGCAAGTTCAGGTCCAGGATTCGGGGGAAAACTGAAGAAACTGCCATCAGCCTTCTGGGAACCCTGTGTTAGATTCTACACTTTTAAAACCGTTTCTGAAATCCAGGAGAAAACTGCCTTTGATGAGCACCGGCAGCAGGGATCCCAGAAGAGACTGGAGAAGGGATGTGCTTTCATCTCGCACTGTTGGCAGTGGAATGTGGCCAGAGGCCTGGAAGGCTCAGATCTCAGCCTCGCAGCCCACTGTCAGTGATCTGCTCTGAGGCACAAACTCTGGGGTGTCAGGGGCAGCTGTCCTGACCTCCTCTGCCTGATTCCAGGAAGCACAGAACAGCGGGGTGGGCGGGTGTCAATAACCATAATAACAACTGGTACTTTCTCTACACTAGGAACTGTGCAGTCTTCTTTGTGAGAGACTTCATTTCCCTGTGATATGGGCCTTTTTATTGCCACCCTTCTACAGATGAGGAAACAAAGTGGTTTGGCCCGGACCTAAGTAGGAGAGCCAGAGTTTGATGCAAAATCCCACATTCTGGGCCACCTATGCCCCGCAGCCTATGTGAATACCAAACATGTGCAGATTTCTGTCTTGAGCATGAGCCTTGCTACCAAGAGTTTCCAAAAGCTAACAAAACTGAAGACCTTTTAAATCCCTCTGCACGGTAGGGAGGATGCCCGGAAGCCCACTCCTCTTCAGGAAGCTTCGTTCTCCTGTGCGGGCTCTTTGCCAAGGGGGTTGCTCCCTACCTGCTTTCCAAC
The DNA here is from genome assembly GCF_012274545.1 of Fukomys damarensis. Lineage (NCBI taxonomy): Eukaryota > Metazoa > Chordata > Mammalia > Rodentia > Bathyergidae > Fukomys > Fukomys damarensis. The sequence goes on along the minus strand of NW_022900921.1, from coordinate 5,900,904 downwards.
CTTCGCTGACAAACACCTCAGTGACCTCAGAAGACGCTTCTCCTTCCGACTGCTTTGCTGCCGGAAGTCACACACTTGGCTGCCCACCGCTGTATGGAATGGCTCCCTTCTTCTATGTAACAGCCCAGGACAGTAATCCTGGGCTCCTGAATTGTAGCCCCTCCCCTTCCCGTACCCACCCCTCCCGACTCAAGAAACATTGAGCGATTTACTGACTTGCTCATACTCTGACGGAGCACTCACTGTCCAAATACCTCTCGCAGCTCAAACGCTCCGTCATCTTCGCACTGAAGGACTCCAGAGCCATCTGGGGGAGAAGATAAAAATATGCACAAATGATTACACTACAGGGCAGACAACTGTGAAGCTGTACGGATTTCTGAGAGGGCGCTGTGCAAGAGGAGAGGAGAGTTCTTTTCCAGCCAGGCGATACTTGTGCGAAGCTCGCCTCGAAGAGGCACTATTGAGCCAGGGCCTAGAGAACAGGAAGTATCATCCGCCATCTGCTGCCCCCAAAACCGGAGGGCAGTGCGGGGGCAGCACAAGAGGCCAACCCCCTGGCCTTGGGCCGAACTGTTAGCTGTGCCGGGTCTCTCCACACTTCTCTCCTCCTCTGTAAAATGGGGTGCGTGTCACCTGCCCCGAGCATCCCGGAGCTGCTGTGAGAAGCCGGGGCAAGGCTTTGGGAGGAAGAGGGAACTGCCTGCACCCCATCCTCCTGACATCGGCTCAAGTGGATGAGAGCGGGGGAAGCAGAAAATGCAGGCTTCGAGGAGCGTCCCACCGAGGGGCTTCCCTCCAGCACAGGCAGAGGAAGGAGGAAAACCAATGCCAGAGCCGAGCACCGTAGCTTCCCGTGAGCCAAGACGATGAGATAGCAGTTCCGGTTCCTCAGCACGGTGTCATCACAGAATAATCCTATAAAGTGTGATCAAAGAAAAGATCAACATCTCAAACATATTATCAGCCTGCTAAGCCTTTGGAGGAGAAGACCCACTGAGAGATTAAGACACTGAGGGCTCGTCTGAGAGCTTTTCCTGCAGTTACAGCTTTGCTGCTTGGTAGCCAAGCATCAGCCGCTCCATCTGGCTCCTTTTCCCACTGGAGCAACAAGAGACCACCCCTGTGTAGTCGAGGGCCCGAGGAGCTGGGCCTAAGACTTCCCTCAAGGTCCGAGCGCTAATCAAGCTACACCCGTGGGTTAGACACGAGTTGCGGATCCACACAGCCGATCGTCATAGGTGGGCATTTACGAAGCCTGCTAGGGATCAGGGCTTTTAGAAATAAGTGAGAGGATCCACATGAAACTGGCTTGAGCACAAAAATAAGCAAATTGATCCCAATGATAAATGTAACTGTATTGTTTGCTTTAAATGTACCAATAAATTTAATGGGGGGAAAAATAAACTAATTGGTTCATAAAATGGACAACGGATATTGGGAAATAGGAAGAACATGTTCAAATGGGAAGGGGAACAAAGGAGAGGAGAGGGGAGGGGAAAAGAATTAAGATGTGTTAGGCACATGTACCGCCTCCCCATGACGAACAGTCATGTACGGCACACATGAACCATTGCATCTCTGTAAAAGTAATATCACGTACAGATACAATTTCCCCATGATGAATGGGATCACTGTGTCTACTAAAAAGCATACAAGTAAAAGTACTGTGAAAAATAGAAACTAATTTTATATATTTTTTTTTCAAATAAATTGGTTCATTAGACCCAATCTTCAGTGGTCTGTCTGCTTTCCTCGTGTGTCAGGGAAAGCAGATTCATAGTCCTTGGCTTGGACAGCTCGCACACCTTGGACAAGAGGGGCCTCACTAGCCAGAGAGCTGGTGAGAGAGAGCAGGGATCTGGGGTGCAGAGAGCCACAGACACAGAGAGCCAGGGTCACACGCATTGGAGCCAATACGGCCCTAAGGCAAACACCACTGACTGACCACACCCACGACCAAGGCGGGCAGGGTTCACACAGTAAAGAGTGGGATGGAAACAAGAACTGAAACTCACCATCTCCCACCCATCTCTGCTGGGTCCCAGGACCACACCTTGGAGAGAAACTACTGGTCAAACACATGGAGGAAATGTTTAGACTCATTGCTCTTTTTGTTCTTGTTGTTTTCTGGGGTCAGGCATTTTGTTTTGTCTTGGTTTTTTCCATTAAATTTATTGGTACATTTAAAGCAAATAATACAGTTCCATTCATCACTGGTATCTCGTACCTTTATATGATGCATCTTGGTTCTTGTTTTTTCCCCATTTCCCTGTCCTCCCTTCGCCCCTTTCACCCCTCCCTTTTTACAAAGACTTTGTTCCCATTTTTTCCTTTTCCCTTGTTTCCCTTCCCTTCCCCTCCCCATTTCCCACTTAGTCATTTTCTTCCTATTTCACCCTCTCAATTATGCCATTTAAAACTTATTTACACTTTGTTTTTCACACCAGAGAAACTATTCAGTATTTACTCATGTGTTACATTTATTTCACTTAAGAGTATGGTCTCAATGGGCATCCATTTAGCTATAAATGTCTCTAGTTTCTCATTCTATATGGCTGAGTAGTACTCCCTTTTATAGAAAAAAACCACAATTCTTTATCCAGTTTTGTTTGGGTTTTTTCTTTCTTTGTTTTTCCTATCTTTTGTTCTTTGTTTTTATTCTTTTTTCTTATTTTTTCTTTTTCTGATTTGTCTCTTTGTTACTCTTACCTAGTTCTATTAATTTTCTTTTATTCTTCTTTTTTTTGGGAGGGGGGCGGCTGAGACTGACCTAGAACTCACTACGTAGCCCAGGCTGGCCATGAACTCACAACCATCCTCCTGCCTCAGCTTCCCAAGTGCTGGGATTACAAGAGTGCGCCACCATGCCCGGCTTCTTTTATTTTTTAATTGGATTTTTTATCTCATTTTACCTCCTCCTTCTCATCTTCCTTTTCTTTCTTTTACAAATTTTACTTATTTTCATTTCCCTTCCCCCAGCCCCTTCATTTTAATTATTACTAAAGAAAAAAACCACAACTCTTTATCCAGTTTTGTTTGGGTTTTTTCTTTCTTTGTTTTTCCTATCTTTTGTTCTTTGTTTTTATTCTTTTTTCTTATTTTTTCTTTTTCTGATTTGTCTCTTTGTTACTCTTACCTAGTTCTATTAATTTTCTTTTATTCTTCTTTTTTTTTGGGGGGGGCGGCTGAGACTGACCTAGAACTCACTACATAGCCCAGGCTGGCCTTGAACTCACAGCCATCCTCCTGCCTCAGCTTCCCAAGTGCTGGGATTACAAGAGTGCGCCACCATGCCCGGCTTCTTTTATTTTTTAATTGGATTTTTTATCTCATTTTACCTCCTCCTTCTCATCTTCCTTTTCTTTCTTTTACAAATTTTACTTATTTTCATTTCCCTTCCCCCAGCCCCTTCATTTTAATTATTACTATTAAGTTTTATTAATTTTTAGCTATTCAGTTGGCTCTGCTAATGCTGAATTCTCTTCTATTATTAGCGGTGGTATAGCCATTGCTTTTAGTAGTTATGTGCTGTACATCAATATTTGGCTTGCCCTTGTGTCCACATTATTAGTGCAGACCCCCTTTTCTATTGTTAAAGTTTGTATAGTTGTAACTATTATTGGTTGTTATGGTATGTCAATAATCAGTTTGTTTTTCACTCTATTATTATGGCCAGTTTCTTTTTTATTGTTCATGGTGGCATAGTTCTTGCTTTTAATTGCTTTTCACTGTGTTCCATCATCTAGTTTTCCTTTGTGCAGTCAATCTTATAGCAGTTTGTTTTCTCCTCTCGGGTGCTGGGATTCAAGCCCCCAGAAGGTGGTTGGACGCTAAGAAGATGCTCAAGTGTTATGCTGAATAGGTTAAGAAGGTTAAATACCAAAACATAACCCAACTCAAGGACTCATCACAGGGAGACAGAATCAAACTAAAGAGATCTCCACAGTGGTGGCAGAGTTTCTTGATCCTAACTCTTCAACCCACAACACAAAAGCAACAGAAACAGGAGAAAGTACATCAAAAAGATGCCTCTCCAAACCCCTAAATCTCCAAAAGCTGATCTCACAGACACCAAAATAGAGGAAGCTATAGACAATGACTCAAAAGCCAAACAATAAAAATATCCAAAGAGATAAAAGAAGAAACATAGAAGCAAATGCATAAAATCTTTCATGAGGTGAAAGAGAATTTATTAAACAGATAAAAGATGTTACCAACAAATTGTTTGATGAGCTTAAAGAAGAAATAATAAACTAGTTGAGTTAAAACAGTATGAGACACGAATGAGCACTTTGGTAAAGGGTGAGAAAGTATGAAAACAATTCAATCAGAAATGCATGATATGACCAAGACCTGTCATGTAAAGGGACAAGATCCCAATAAAAAATGTAACTGTACTGTATATCTAAAATGTACCAACAAACTCAATGAGGGGGAAAAAAAGAAATGCATGATATGACCAAGACCTGTCATGTAAAGGGACAAGATCCCAATAAAAAATGTAACTGTACTGTATATCTAAAATGTACCAACAAACTCAATGAGGGGGAAAAAAAGAAATGCATGATATGAAAAATTCAACAGAGAGCATGGGTAGAGTTGGCCAGTGCAAGGACAGTGTCAGAATTAGAAGACAAGTTAGATGTGGCAGGTTAGAAACTCAAAACTACCGAAAAAATAACCAGCAACCAAACAAGCTGGATATAACAGCTATTAGAGGAGTCCAAAAAAACCAACCTCCAAATTCCAAGAATACAGGGGTTCCTCAGTTCACGAACTTAATTCTTTCCATGATTCTGGTCACAAACCAAATCAGATTTCCCCAGAGGCTTCCGTGTTAACCTTTTCTGACCCCTACGAACATGGCCTCCAAACGATTTTGGTCGCGAACTGAATGAAATTTTGACATAAGGTTCAGTGTCAGTGAAGTTACTCTGTTCTCACCCTATCTATTTTGTAACCACGGAAACATGAAACAAAGCACAGCACAAAGGGAATGCTCACCTTTGCTGGAGGTGACTGCCACCGTGGAAGACAGGAGGTGGGAGAGGAGGACGTTACTGCTGGAGGCAGAGCGCCCCTTCTTCACAACATCAGGGAATCTCCTGGGGCTTCCTCTCTTCTTTGTCTCAGCTGCAGGGTCAACTTTGATTTAAAAAGACGGTTTAATGTCACTCGTCTGTCGGTGGTTTTCTGTTTTGTTTTGTTTACTCCTGTGCGGTGCACAACCCTCTGGAAATGAGAGCACACTGTCGTGCACCAGATTCAACGCTCCATTCCTGACGGTTATGTTGGGGCTGGTGCTTCTCAAGGGAGTCCTGGCACTCATTCCGTTTTTCCAGGAGATTATATCCCATCACTGCCAGCTCCTCCCCTTCCTCCTCTTCCTCTGTGGGATGCCTCTCAGCAAGGGCCTTCTGCGGCTCCCTCTGGAGTTCCGCAAGCTCTTCCGTCCCCAGCGTCCTCCAGGCTGAGTACACGACACCTTCCCAGGCTTTGTCAGTGAGGCTGATGCGGCGGACGATGCTGACATGTTGCCCTTTCAGACTCAGCATCTATCATCCACCAAGGCTGGAGGGTGCACCTGTCTCTGTCCATCAGAAGAAGGCACCTTTCAGGACTTGGTTGTCAGACTTTTCTTAACGGAGGGTGAGAACACCCCATGCAGCCACTCCACGAAAACTAACTGCCTTGGGACCCAGGCTTTCTCACTGGCCCTCCACACGGCAGGCAGTCTGGTCTTGTCCACATTCTCGCTGAATGCTGAGGGGTCTGGGAATGGTGCACCACCAGTGACTCAGTCTTCAGATCAGTACTTATGCTCACACACAGCACAAGGGTCAGTCTGTCCTTCACGGGCTTGTGTCCTGGCGGTGCCTTCTCCTCCTGTGTGATACAGGTTCCGTTCAGCATCCTCTTCCAGAAGAGCCCTGTTTCATCACAGCTGAACCCTTGCTGAGTGATGTAGCCTTCTGCCTTCGTGCATCCCATGAATTCTTTCCTGTAGGCTTCTGCAGCGACCTTGTCAGAGCTGGAAGCCTCATCGAGTCTCACCACTCTGTGGCAGCCACTTCTCTTGCAGCATTGATCAAACCACCCTCTACTGGCTCTGAATTCACTTGTTGCACTTCTAGAGGGGTTTTCTTGCAGTAAATCACTGTGCAAACTTCTTGGGTTTTTTTCGCAGATCAGAGCTTCGCTAATCTTATCACCTGTTAGCTGTTTCTCATTCAACCACACTAACAGGAGTTTCCCCACCTCTTCCAGCGCTTGTGTCCTCTGCTCTCGGTTAACATTACAACTCCTTTTGCCACATCAGCTCTTCTGATGGCACCTTTATTTTCAAAAGAGTCAAGATGGTTGACTTCGCCATCTCGTACTCTGAGACCGGAGCAGTCACACAATTTCACGCTCGTGCCTTTCTGCAGTTTCCTTCTTCAAGTCACTGGTTATTTCTTTTCAAAACCCTCTTACCATTCTTGCTCTGCACTTTCCAGTTACCTTCATTACTGCTGTGCACATTCTTATCCTCATTACCACTCCGCATTTTCTTTTTACCACCATGCTTACTCTACACTTTATTTGGAGTCATGCTGCACTGAATAATACTGTATATACCATACGTGCTAAAAAACACCCAAAAAACTTCACAACAAGTGTGCACAGGGCTGTCTGTGACCGTGATCTCAACTAGAGGAAGCCACACCATGCGTCAGAGCGGGGAAGATGGCAGCAGTCATGTTTGTCACCTGATGCAGACTTCATGAATGGAAGCAAATTTTTGCTGAATGCTTCTGTTTGCAAACAGGGGTTTCATAAACTACGGTATTACTATAAAGGAAAAATTAGAAGATGACTCAAAAGGCATAAAAATTTATTCACTGAAACTATAGCAGAAATTTTTCTGAATCTAGGGAAAGAATCCAATATTCAACTATAAGAGGCATATAAAATCCAAATAGCCCTGACCAGAGAAGAACTTCTCCACAATACATCATAATCAACATCCCAGAAATTCAGCAAAAGAAGAGAATACTAAAAGCTGTTTAGAGAGAGCAGCAAGGTATATGTGAAGGCAAGCTCTTCAGAATAACTACAGATTTATCAGCAGAAACCTTGAAGGCCAGGAGAGCATGGGGCAAAGTTCTTCAAACTTTATAAGAAGATAATTACCAAAGCAGGCTTTTATATCCTGCAAAAATTAGCCTTTAAAATTGACAGAGAAGACCTTCCAAGACATAGAAATTCTAAAAAGTACATGACCGTTAAGCTAGCATTGCAGAAAACATGTATGGGAACCCAAGATACAGACAAGGAGGCCACTGGCACCAACCAGTACAAAAGAAAGCATACATTCCAGTAGAGTAAACAAAAGGAAAAATAAAGAAATTTGTCACTGAAAACATAGTGCAATGGCAGAATTCAATAAACACCTTACAATAATAACTCTCAATGCCACTGATCTCAGCTCTACAATCAAAAGACACAACCTAGGGAACTGGATCCAAAAACATAATTTAACCACACAATACTTTTAGGAGACATGCCTCATCTAAGAGGAAGTGCACAGACTGAAAGTGAAAAGAGGGAAAATGGTACTCCATTTGACCAGAACCCCAAAACGAGCAGGAGTAGCTGTCTTATTTTCAGACACAACAAACTTTGAGTCGAAACTGGTAAGAAGAAACAAAGGCAGCCAGTACATGCAAGTAAAGGAAACAAGTCAACAGGTAGAGAGAACAATTTTAAATATCTAGGTACTGAACGTTAGTGCTCTCTACTTCATAAAGCAAGAGCTACTAGACTTACAAGGAAAACAGACAACAATACAATTATAGTGGAGGACTGAAATACCCCATTCTCGCAATTAGACAAGTCAGTTAGACCAAAAAAGTCAAGAAAGAAACGAGAGCTAAATCACATCACTGAACAAATGAACTTAACAGATATCTACAGAATATTTCATACAACAACAACAGGGTACATAATTTTCTCAACAGCACACAGAACTTATTCCCAAATAGATCATGTCTTGGGCCATAAAGCAAGCTTCAATAAATACAAAAGGACTGAAATAATCCCCTGAATGGGCCAGGGATTTGGCTCAGCGGTTTGGTGGCCTGCCTTGCCAAGCACAAGGAGCCGAGTTCAATCCCCGGTACCAAAAAAAGAAAAAAAAAGAAAAAGAAAAGAAAAGAAAGAATCCCCTGCACACTATCAAATCATAATGGAATGCAGCTGGAAACCAGCAAGAAAAGAAGCCACAGAAACTATACAAACACATGAAAATTAATACATTATTGAGTAATCAATGGATCACAGGAGAAATCAGCGAAACAGTAAAGTTCCTAGAATCAAATGACAGTAGAAGTAGCACACAAACAAACCCTACGGGCCACAATAAATTCTTTTCTAAGAGTGAAGTTCACATCTGAAAAAATGAGAGCAATTCCAAATAAATAATTTAATGCTGTGTCTCCGGGTGCTAGAAATACAGAAACAATCCAAATCCAAAACAAAAGCAGGGAAGGAGTCATAAAGACAAGAGTGGAGCTTAATGAAAATGACACTAAAAAACAATAGTCAGGATCAGTGAATCAAAGAGTTGTTTCTTTGTAAGGATGGGAAGGGGATCTGGGGAGGAGGGGAGACAGGAAGAAGGGGAGAGGAGGGGCTTGTAAAAAGGACCCAGGCGTGATAGTACAGGAACCAAGTCCCTCGTGATGAATGCATTTACTGTGTATTCCATGTGCTAATAAAGAAATTAAGAGAAAGAACAACTTAAAAATAAAGGGCTAGTCTAAGGAAATGGCATTACATCTGGACACACAGGCATGAGGTTCAATCCCAATTCTATCAGTTGCCTGCAAGACAATCTCTCTGGGTCTTCAACGTTATTTTTCTGTCAATGGGACAGTAATACCCTACTCCACAGGACTTTGTGGCATAACTTAATGAGAGCCTGTCAGAAGCATGGAACAGTGCGTTTCACACAGTAAATAAATCCTGTGGGATTTCACTAGTTCACTTAAGCCTTAGAATTACCTCAGGTGTTGGCAGTACATAGGTGAAAATCATGTCCCTACTTTGGTGCCACTTATATTCCAAAGTAAAGAGTAGATATACAGATGAACATGCGAATGAGACAAGAAAAATTGCTGCGGGGAAAAATGAGACAAAAGAATGGCGACAGTAGGGAGAATGGTCTCGGAAGGACTTACTGAGGGTGTCGCGCTTAACCAAGGCGTCGGGAGCAGGGAGAGAGGCGTGGATAACGGCGAAGATGTGGTCAGAGAGGAAGGGCGGGGCTGACTGAGAAAGACTGCTCAGCCGCTGTGCTTCATTCTAAGTGTAACAGTTGAACGATTGTTCTGCTGTACGAATGACGAGCAAAGGTCGAAGAGAGCTAGACAAGAAAAAGTGCGTGGTGGAAGAAAAGTAGAAAAGAAACAGCTGATTCATGAGAAAGCGTCAGATGAGGCGGAGAGATGGGCCAGCAGTAAGTCAGTTGGGTACAAGCACAGAGAAGGCACAAAGTCGAGTGGAAACCATGCAGCGGTTTCCCGTCCCCTCCTGGCTATAAAGGAGCATCCTGTATCTGACACACCCAGAAGGGGTTTGAGAACGACGGCAGAAACTGCATCAAAATAAAACCAGGTGTGTGAGGGCAACGAGGAGCCACCGAGAGCTGAAGGGTCAGAGGAAAGAAAAATACATGGAGGAGAGCCCTAATGCGTTCTCCACTCGAGGCTCTTTTTAAAACTTTACTGTAAAGCAAAAAGGCAAAATAGAAAACAGTGACCAGCACTCATGCAGTTACGCTGCACTCTAGAGACAAAAATCTTACTTAAACATTCAGCGGGTGAGGAGCCCAGAGTGTGGAGAAAGGGAAACCACGGAGACAGGAGTGCAGTGCTGTGTGTGTCATTTCTCACATGTGTATTTGCCAAGTTCTCAACTACACATGGGTGGCCAGAAGCCGAGAAGCCGACCAGACAAGACTGATGAGTGGAGCTAACTTTCCCTCTCCAAGAATGTAAGCTGGACTCCGTGGCTCGCTTCCAAAGAATAGTACAGCAAGGGGGAAAGGATGACTTCAGTGGGGAAACAGAGACTACCTGATCCCAGGGATCGAGGGTGACACAACAATGATGTCACGCTGATACAGTGTACCCCAGCACCATGGCACAGGAGTGCTGCACGTCCTAACCCCAAGCTAATCACGGGAAAACCAAACAAACCCAAGAGTGACATTGGATGAGAGAGCCGCCAACCGCTTCAAAACTGCTCAAATGATTAAAAGCGAGCAAAGACTGAGAGACTCTGTGACCACTCAGAGGAAACAAACAAGACAGAATAACCAAATGCAATGTCTCACTCTAGATTGGAATGCGGAACTATAAGGGAACAAGTTTTTTAACTGGGGAAATCCCAAATCAGTCTCTATCTTACTCGAGAGTAATGAACCAGTATTGACTTCTTGGTTTTGACAAAGCACTGTGCTATGCAAGACACTAACATGAGGAGAAACCAGGTGAAGGGTCTATGAAAATTGTTCTATAAATAGCAGGATGGGAACAGAACAAAATGAGTGATAGTAATCGTATGGGTATTTCAAAGAGAATAGTCAGGAAGTCTTTACAAAATGAAATAAAAATATTACTTCTGAAAGACAGTTGCAAAGAGTTGAAGAGCTAAACGATGATTCTGGCAACCTAAGGGGAACAAAAACTGCAGATCAGGGCCCATGCAAGAAATGTTTCTGGCTTCAAATTGAGACTCTGATAAATGATCTATGCATGTCTAAAACGTGACGTAAATCAGGTAAAGCCTGAAACACAGTGCCCAGTGATCTCAGTACGTGACTGGATCAAAATGAGCTGTCTATGTTCTATCAAGCAAAAGGAAATGTAATCCTTTCCAGAAGATAACATGATCCAGAGCTGCTAAAAATTTTGTATGTAATTTAACATATTCACTGCAAAAATACCAAGTACACCAATAAACAGACACAAAGGGGGAAAATCCAACAGTAGAAACACGGCAATGGAACACCCAGATTACAGAATTCTATGATAGGAACTTTAAAATAACTGGGAAAATATGCTTCTGAAAATAGACAAAATGATAAAGAATTTCACCAGAGAATTGTAATCTATTTTTAGAAAGAAAAGAACAGAAAGAAAGAAAGAAATGGTAATGATAGAGCTAGAACTTAAAGCGCTTTAACTCAATAAATAGTTATGAAGCCAGATTAAGCACAGAAGAAAAGATTGATGAAAAAATTAGAAATGGCCGGGTGTGTTTGTGCATGCCTGTAATCCCAGCACTCGGAAGGCAGAGGCAGGAGGATCACTGTGAGTTCAAGACCAGCCTGGGCTACATAGTGAATTCCAGGTCAGTCTCAACTATATAGTGGGACCCTGTCTCAAAAAAACAAAAAAAAAAATTAGAAATGATCTAGATTGAGGCTGAGCAAGAAAAAAGAACAGAAAATCAGGAAAGGTGAACAACAACATGTAGAACATGCCAGGTGTGGTGGTACGCTTTTGTAACACCAGCACTCGAGAGGCTGAGGCAGGAGGATTGCCATGAGTTTGGGGCTAGCCTGGGCTACAGAGTGAGTTCAAGAGTCCTGCTCTACGTGGCAAGACCTTGCCTCAAAAAACAAAACAAAGCAAAAAAAAAAAAAAAAAGTTGAACACAATAAAAAAAAGTCTAACATACGAATAATTGGAGCTCTAGATAGAGAGGAAAGGCAGAAAAAGCAAGACAGAAATATTATTAATGAAATACACCAAGACACAAATTCTAAAAGATTCTGTGAGCCCCAAGTGTTTATAATGAAAACCAAACACCATATAAAACTGATGAAAGCGAAATACAGAAAATCCTCAAAATTTGCTAGGAAAAATAAAAAAGAATAACAAAAATGAAGCTTTGTGCTGACTTTTCAAGGAAAACAATGAATTAACATTATTACACAATATACTTCTAAATACCTCTCAGTGCCAGATGCTAGAAAATATTTTTTGGTTTTCTTTTGTTTTGGTACCGGGGATCGAACTTGGGACCATGTGCTTGCGAGGCAGGTGGCGGCACCACTGAGCTACATCCCCGGCTCCTCTAGAAAATATTGTGAACCACAAGGAAATGGTATTGAAAAAAAACTTGTGGGATAGGACTAAAGAAACTGTGAGAGTGACAATGTTTCAAAAATTTAAGGCTTTTTAGAAAATAAGAACGGTTTAAAATCAGCTGTTAAGGATGCGTTTGTCTTAGTTGCTCTCTCGTTGCTGGAACAAGATACCTGACACCTACAAGTTAAAGGACTCACAGTCCACAGAGGTTTCGTGCCATCGTCGGCTGGCTTCAAGGAGGGCAGCGGGGCAGAGGAGAAGCAGCAGCAGCTTTTCTTCCACTTCCCCATTTCAGCCCACCCAGGCCATAAACCTGTGGGTGGATCCTCCTCTTCAGCAAGTCCACCACCCACACCCAGAACTACTCGAAAGCAATCACCGGGCTACTCCAGGGTCACACAGACCCTGCCAACAGCCCCACCTGTGAGCCCGTGAGGCCTGGGGGACGGCAAGACGCAAGCTGTAACACCGCCTCAAGTGCCCGAGAGACAACGGGATTAAATGCCCCAAAAATGCACAAATTGAGAGTCAAGATCATGTCATGGAAAATGGATGTGTAACACAGAAAAGAAAATGTTAGAGTTTGTTTCTTGAAGCAAATGTTTACTCGCCCAAAAAGAATAATCAAGAAAAAAAATGAAAAGACTTCACGTTACAAAGAAAAAAGAAGACATCACTGCAGAATGTACAGACTTACAAGGTAGGAGGATTTAAAGTCATGTGCCAATAAAAGTGAAAACTTAAATAAAGTGGACAGATGCCTAGAAAAATATGATGCGCCAAAACTTACAAAAACAAATACTATCTGAATAGTTCAAATCTATTAAGTAAACTGAATCTGTAAATGAAATCTTCCATGAAGAAACCTTCAAACCCACATAGCCTCCCCAACAAATACCTCCAGACACCTTAAGAAGGAACAGCACTGGGGCCGGGGATTTAGCTCAGTGGCACCGCTCCTGTCTCATAAGCGCAAGGTCCTGAGTTCAATCGCCGGTACCAGAAGAAACAAAAACAAAAACGAGAAAAAGAAGAAGGAGCAACATCCATCTCGCACAGATGCTTCTAAAAAATTGAAAAGGGAAGTTACTCCCAGCTTAATAAGATCATCACTGTGTTTTTATAACAAAACTTGGGGAAGGCATTTTTGAAAAAGAAAGTTGCAGGTGGAGCTCTCTCATGAACACAAGGTCTGCATTCACTCCAAAACAAAATAACAGAAATCAGAATACTGGGTGTCTTTAGTGGATAAAGACTGGGAGGGGACCTGAGGCAGGCTCTTGGGTGCTGGTAGTATTTTATACATAATTTACCACAGTTTACGTACTTTCCCTGTGTGTGCTTCAGTTTTAAGTGGCTTTGAAATAAGGAATACAAGAATTATTCTCATCATTTCCTCCCTTCAAGTGATACTAATATTACACTTTTTTTTTTTTGCACTGGAGATTGAACTCAGGGCCTTCACACTAAGCTAAATCCTCAACCCCTTTCATATTTTATGTTGGGACAGGATGTCCTGAAGTTGCCCAGGCTGGGCTTGAACCTGTGACGCTCCCCTCTCCATCTTCTGAGCAGCTGGGATTATAGACACACACCACCAAGCCTACGCTCTTCTTCATGGCTCCTCGTACAAACAAAGCACTTAATAAATATTCATTAAAAGCTGAAAGAGCAAATATTTTGTTGGACCTATAATGTCAGACACAGAGCTGATATTCAGCACATCCATATTTTAGATAAATGAAGAAACTCGAAAATATGATATCCTCTGCCCAGATGTCATATTACCAAGAGTCCTTGTGTTAGCACGGAAGGAACAAACCCATAAGAGAAACGAACATGAAATAAGAGTTAGGGTCAGACCGCGAAGAACACGGAAAGAAGAGGAAGATGGCCTGAGGGTGAGGTGGGAACACAAGCGTCATGGGAGGGTCCAGCTACTCCAGCCCGAATACAGGCGCAGGCTTGACTGCGAAAGAAAACTGGGTCATGCCTGAGAGAAGGCCAGGGTCTGGTCGGCGTTGACATAAGGCATTTATTCCTTCCGCGTTCATCCTGTCTTCTCTTCTACTTTAGGCCCGGAATGAAGGTGCTGGGAGCCATCACCTGAGAGGCAGAAGTCCTGAGATCCAGCTTAAGCCAGGGATCTACCAATAAATTGGAAGGAAAGGTCTTTTGGTATCACACCCATCCCCTCTCGACTAAAAATTCTTCTGATGCCACTGAGATTCCCCAAGCAGTCTTAGCGTCCCTTCTTTAAGGAACCAAAAATAGACTCTTGCTTTGCAATTAAAAAGCTACCAAGGGCTTTCTCTGAGTTTGGAAAGGCTGGCAAGGAAGCGTTCAGCTTCTTGGAGGAAGGACTCTTCCACGGCCCTACTTGCAGATCCAGATTCATCATAATACTTCAGCACAGTTAGGCAAGCTGCTCAGTTGTCCCAAATGTCCATCTCTCTTTACAAAGAAGCATCCAGCACCCTCCTCAATGAATGCCATGAAGGACAGAGGCCTTGCAGTTAGCGCTCACCCTCCCCAGCCGGCTTCCTCGCCTTTTCCAGGCCGTCTGCCTGAGCCTCTTTGTTTTTCTTTCATTGATTCATTCACTCACTCCTATAGGAAAACAATTACTGAGAAGTTCCTATATGCCACATACGTTCTATAGACATAAAAACATCAACTTACTACGGTGTGATTCACTTCGTTTTTAACCTTTATAATGGTGCAGCAATGATGCACATTTCATATTTTGAACATTTCATATTTCTCCTGGGCTAGCAATATGAAACACCGTACTCTCTGGACATACAGCAGCAGGCAGGAGCTTCCAGTCACTCAAGCAATCACAAGGGTAAACAGCCAATATGCCACGGTATCAATAAAATGCTCAAGACAGCCAACGTTTTATTATAACACAGGCTTGGTGTTAGATGATGTGGATGGGCTTCAGGCTAATATAATTGCTCTCAGCACATAAAAGGTACCCTAGGCTAAGCTATGATGTTTGGGGTGGGTTAGTTATATTAAAGGTATTTATTAAATATACTTTCTATTTATGATATTTTAAACTTACCACAGGTTTATCATGCTGTGGCCAAGGTAAATGTGCCTCCATATAGATAGATAGATAAATAGGTAGGTAGGTAGATAGATAGATAGATATAGATAGATAGATAGATAGATAGATAGATAGATAGATAGATAGATAGATATCTGTGCACTTGTGAGCAATAAGCCAGGTAAAGTTCTTTCCCTTGAAGGTTTCCTTGGCCTTCTTTCTGCATGACCTTTATTTCGATTGTAACAAAAGAATAGTGAAAAAGCCCTTTCACTCTCAGAAATTGCCCATGTTCTTGGGCCAGCTGTGCAACTAATCCAAGGGGGAAGTAGAGTAAACTCTCTAGATACAATTTTTCCTTTTGTAAATAAAAATATTGATTAAGAGCAGCCTATGAGAATTTGTCATGTGAATTTTTCTTCAGGAGCTTCTAATTAATCTGAGTTTCATTTTGCAAACACACACGCGCACACACACACACACACACACACACACACACATATGACTTTATCCTAAACACAGTAGCCAGACAAATCTTGTTGAAATGTTGTTAGATCTTATTATTTCTCTGCTCACAATCTTCCCTTGGCTTTCTTACTCAATCAAACAAAATTTAAAGTCCTTACTGCGTCTTGGAAGTAGTACTAGTATCACCCCAAGGAGTTTTCAGACCTTCCCTCCAGTTACTATCCCTTGTGCTCACACAGTCCAGGCACACTGGCTTCCGCACTGGTGGTGACGGTGGTGGTGGTTGTTGCTGCTGTTGTTGGTACCGGCGATCGAACTCAGGACCGTGTGCTTGCAAGGCAGGCGCAGGGGCACGGAGCTAAATCCCCAGCCACTGCACTGTTTCTTGTCTCCTCCAAACATCCTCCCTTCTCGGGGTTTTCAAACTCGCTTTCTCCTCTGCCTGGAAATTTAGCCTCCCCACTCCAAAGTCCACGTGGCTCAGTCCCTCACACCCCTCGACTGCCTACTCAGTGTCGCCTCCTCAGAAGATATCTGTGATCTGACATCCTACATGCAGTAGCATCTGCATGGCACTCTCTGCCCCTGTCCTGCTTTTTTCCTTTTTAATCTTGAAGATTGCCTAACACATATTTCCTTCATCCCCTTCTGTCTCTCTCCAGCAGAAGATACGCTTTATTAGAATGAGGATCTTTGCCTGTTTTGTTCCCTGTTATATCTCCAGTCCTTAGAATAAGATGTAACACATAATAAATGCTCAATAAATAAGAATAAAACAATGAATCCTTTCTAGTAATAAGTGTCACTGTGTGTCAAAATTTATTGATACTTAGTTGGATTCAGAACTGGCTTCTGGGGCCTCCAAAGGATGGGTAAAGGGTTGCAATTTCCCTGTGCAATGGGCTGTACAGTATACTTCCAACAGGAATCCCAACAGGAGTGGGCTGTTAGCTCAAGCCAATCCACTACACAGACAGAAGACTTGTGTCTCACAGTATGATGATTTACAGTAAGATTAGACCTAAATGTCATTTCTTCTGTGACACTCCTCAGAATGAGAAGAGTGGGCCTTTCTGCCCTTTTTGTACTTAAGCCTGGAGTTTAGTTATTTATCGACTGCAACCACTATCTCTGAGGCAGAGATAAAATAAGGACATGAATACCCAGCTAAACTCAGAGTTGTCTATTTTCTATAGGGGTTTACACAAGATCGGGAAAATCTGGGTATACTCTTTTCTGGAATAATGCATACATAGAGTACGGAGTAAAAAGTATATATTAATAACCACAAGGCACTTTTCTTACTGAACCTCTGAAGCAACCACGTGTCCCCGGGTTTTACAGTACTATTTATCTTAGATATTTTTATAACCCCATGCTTGGCCCTTCCTCAATTCACATGTGCTAATTAAGGGAAGGTGGCAGCTTCAGAGTACACAGAAGTCTATCAGAAAGCAGAATCCTGTCCCTCTAGGTAATAGTTATTCTCATCTCCTGCACAGGCCACTGCCTTGGAGCCACTCACACTCAAAACAGCAACACATGCATATGCACAGGCACAGCGCTCCTTGAAGGAGAAGAACAAGCAACTGTCACATGCATGGCATCCATATCTGATCAAACCGGTACTTCCCAGCTAGACAAGGCACAGGGACAAAGCCACCAGTCACAGCTTATTTCGGGACATGGGCGGTCACCATAAAATCGCACACACATTCACAAACACAGATATACAAATATACAGGCACACTTCAAAGTCACTTCAGAATTCTAGAAGATGTAAACCACACATAAATTTATGTTCCCACAGGCTGGTTTGGGCCAAGCGTACTTATGAATGGGCACACACGACAAATACATGCACAAGGATAACAATATTTGCCTTCAGGTATGACTGAGAAAAATAAACAAAATCATATGAAGTGCACAATAGTGCCTGTCACATAAAAAGTATGATGCGAAAGGTTAGCTTTTCATTATATGGTCTCTGTCAACGTATGTAATATATACTCATTATTACATTTCATGTATCTATATGTAAACTTCCATCAGACTCACGTAAATAAATATCCATCAAAGCAAAATGTCCTTCCCAGGCCCTGTGTAGAACTGCACAGAGATTCTCCATGTGGGGGCCCATGAGAACCAGTGTGTCCCTGTGTGTCACAGTGCACAGGGAGTGGAAGGGAAATCCTGCTGGGAGATGGCTGGTAACAAGGCTTTGCAGATGCCTCTGCTTGTGAGAAGACCTGGACCCGGAGAGAGCTGCACTGCCAAGAATTATCCTAAGACAGTCAGCCACCAAGCACTCCAATGACGGTGCTCCTATAGTTACTGGGGAAGGGAAGGGCTGTCTTCTGCCTGCTCCCTTGGAGGAGACAATCGCCAGATTCCCAGGGAATTCAAACCAGCCAGAGAATCCTGCAGAGGCTGGTAATCCACGAGCGTCCCATCGCTCGGAGAAAATCTGAGTAACTCCATCTCCACGGATGGGCTCTAGAGTGAAATGTATATCTGGTTTCTGAGACCCACATGCAGTGGGAAAGCAGAGGGAAGGAGGAGAGAGAAAAAACAGGCAGCGGGAGAAGTAAATACTAGACACTTGTGTGTCCTGCTTGATTCTGCTCTCGACTTGAAGCAAGCCATAGCTCTGAGGGTGAGTTTCTCCAGCTTATGAAAGATGAGCAACAAGGGCCAAGGATTTAGCTCAGTGGTTCTGCCACCTGCCTCCCAAGCGCAAGGTCCCGAGTTCGATCCCCAGTATCAAAAAAAAAAAAAAAAAAAATACCAGAGAGGTGAGCAACAGTCTCTTAGCCAGTTGGAAGCGGTGTATCTTCCTTCTCCCCCAGAAGAACGCCAGCCAGGGCAGCTCCTTTCCCCTGGAAACTATTTAAGAGATTTTTTACCCCACTACAGTGCCTCAGGAAGAGAACTTCTCCTGCCTACCATACTTTATATGTGAAAACCTCTCCTTTCCTTCCAGGTCAAATATTATATAGAGCTTCAGAACTCCAAAATAAATCAAGGATATGGTTCAACTCCTCCCTTTGAAAATGATAAACGGAGCCCACAAGCGGGTACTGGCGTTTCACTCACAAACGACTCCGTTCTCTAAAGATCAAGGTAAAACTTGGCGAGATCTCCAGACGTGAGCTCCGAAGCCTCCCCCACCCTCCCACTGTCTGCGTAGCCCGGGGCCCGGGAGGTGGGGAAGGCGGGTCCGCCCAGAGTCCCAAGCGTTAACCGCAAGCCAAAGTCTCCTACGTGATTGGCCGAGCCCCGGGAGAAGATCTGGTTTTCGCCCGCCGCGGGCCAATGAACACCTCGAGTGGGAGGGTTTGAAGATATTAAGGAGTTTTCCCCCCTTTTTTTTTAATCCTTTCTCCACCCCCTCCCATCGGCTACCTCCCCCACTCCCTACGCCGCCAGTTTGTTAAATTAATGCAGTAAGAAAGTCTGAAAAGCCGAGGGAGTCCTGGCCAGAGGAAGATGGGCGAGCTCAGAACACCGAGATGCAGCTGAAGCCGTGGTCTCCGGAGCCCCGCGGGGTAGCCGTGAGCCCCTGCTGCCCCTGAAACTTGCCCTGGGCTGCCTCACGCCTGCAGCCCGAGCGATGGGACACCTTTCCTGCAGCGATTATAACTTATTCGGCGGGGACCAGAGAGCGGGGATTGTAAGGCAACGGCAGACCGGAACGGAGGCAGGAGAACCAGATTCCCAGCCAGCCCGACACGCTCTCCGAGATTTAACTGAAGGCAGCGTCGACACAGCTTTTCCCTGGCCCCCGACCCCTCAGGCCAGCCCAGAGCCGTAAGCCTTGCCCTCTCGACCCAAGATGCTCTCCCGAGCTAACCCTCCGAGGCCAGCGCTCTGATCTCCACGGAAGGTATATTTTTCCTTGCACGGCGCTGGCCGTTTAAACAGAAAAACAGGGGTGTAAAAAAAAAAGGAGAAGAAAGAAAATATACCCACCCCCAAACGTGCCTCCCCAGCGCCGCAGGGAGCCACAGACACGCTGGAGTTTAACAAACAGCAATACTCTCCGCGCTCCCGAAAAGCAGGGCGGACGCTCTCCGTGGTGCTGAAACGCCTTGCGGCCGCCGCTGTCCGTGGTACCTCCAGCCTCCACGCTCCAGCTCCCGCTGGGGACGCTCCCTCAGCACCCCTTCTCCCCACCTCTGCTTAACATCTGGATTATTTTTCCAATCGCCCTCGCTGGTTTTGTAAGTGCCAATCTGAAACATCTTTGCCCCCGTAACTCGTGGACAACAAAGCACAAGGACCTGGAAAATGTACAGCCTCAGTACTCTCCGACTGTACCTCTGGGAGACCATTGTATTCTTCAGGTATGCAATTTTTCTACTGACCACGCCGCTCTGGTGGAATTGGGGGAAGGAGCACGGGGGCAGACTCCGTCCGTGGTCCGACCGTGGGGGGTGATGCATGCCGCCGCAGTCAGGCCCCTGCGTCCCCCGCCCCCTCACCCCTCCCGCCCTCCGCCCGCAGGGTGTCTGGCTTGTGCGTGGAGGGTCTGAGACAGTCGCTGCTCTGGCAGCTGTTTGCTTGTTTCTTGCGGTTCGTTTGTCCTTCTGCCTGCCACACCTGCCAGCACTGGCTCCCGCGCCTGCCCCCACCCGGCATATTAGCTCTCACTGGGCCGAGGACTTTAAGGGGGAGCTTTAGGAGTTACTCAGTTTAATTAGGACTGCATTCTCTCTAACCGCAGTGCCGAAAACCTCAGCTCTCCCGTCTGGGAGCCAAGTGACAACTAGCGGTGACGGGGAAGGTTGCACTGGAACTCGCTGAACACAAAACATATCATTTTCTCTCCTTTTTTTTTCGTTGTTGTTGTTGTTGTTGTTGTTGTTGTTGTTGTTGTTGTTGTTTCTCCACGGGAGAATGGAGAGGGCTTTCTGCGGCTTAGTGCTAGGAAGCAATCGTGGCCTGACCTCAGTTTGTAAACCCTTGAACTCGGGTGCAGAGTGGAGCGGTTTAAAACAGATTGTGAGAAATATTCCCCTTTTAAAACTTTGACTTCCTCCTCTGTACCACCCACCTCTGCAAACTCCTCTCTGTCCGCAGCAGACCCTGAACTGACGGACAGTTCTTGGTTGGTCCTCTTAACGTTAGAACAAGTGCAAAGTGAAAAAGCATCTCTTTAGGCAGGATTGGAATAGGCCTTTTGTAAGTAGGTGAATCATGCCATCTTCAGAGCTGGTTATGATAAATTCCATTTATATCAATTGGAAAAATTTACTCTTCTTCCATGATCCGCAGGCATCATTAATCTTCCTCATTTGAGATACCTACTTCTCATGTTTCACAGGGGCACTGGATTAAAAGACATTTTTAAACCCCCACTCCAATCATTATAAAAACTGAAAGACCACCGAATTTTATCCTCTAACATAAGAAAACAGCACATAATTCTTGCTTTATTAAGCTTCGTATGAATTGTTGATTTGACTAATCCATTGGTTGGTTTATAAAACTAATGACAACTCCCCCAAAATTATACATAATCCTATGTGATTCTCCCTTCACTTCTTCCTCTTGAGATGAAGAAAAGACCCTTACCCTTCCTTCCCTGAGATAACCAAAGCCCAAGCTTCTAATCTGCAGTTCTAATGATTCTTTGATAGGCCACTATCCTGGCCACAGCTCGGAATGTAAAGAGTCAGGAAGTCAGATAGAATGAAAAAAGTACAATTCGGGGCCTTGTGAAATTTAACCACTTTATGGGTGAAAAAGCAGAATATGTCTTATTAATAACAACAGATTCTTTTTTTCCACTTTATACCTGGTAGAACTGTAAAATGCTGTGGCCGTGGGGAACTTGGTAACATTTATACGCAAATTGATGCTCTATTTGTCTTACCAGAGCCAGGACTGAACTACAGAGATTAAAGGGAAAATTAATAGGACCGAGCACATCATTCTACCCACCCTACATTCCTTTCTTCTTGGTGAACAGTGCGCAATGCTTGACTTTTCTCGCCCAGACACTGCCTTTCCCAAAAGGGAGGCTCAGTCTAGAGGGTCCGCATGGGAATCATTTGGTTTGGAATCCACTGTATGAATTCTTCAAGTAAATTGGTGGAGACCTATCCAGAAATGTCCCTTGCAAATCTTTTCCCTGCGTGTGTGAAGGCACATATGTGTTACGATGGGAGTGAAATAGAACTCCATATGCTTACAAGGAGAGAAGAGTCATAATTTAAGAGGGCTAGGAAGGCAGTGGCACTGTTGTACTTCCACAGCACAGGAATGGCTAATTCACTGGAGAAGTAAGTGTTCATTTCTGAAACATAAAATAAGAATTGAACTATGGAAATACTCCTAGCAATTTTTCAGAGAGATGAAAAAAGTCACAAGAATGTAAACAATGTAGATCATTTCTGTCCAGCTGGTATTTTCATTTGTAATTCGTTCAGTTTTAAGTTTTTAGGTGAAAATTCTGAAGTATTTAGGTCTGGAAACTTACTAGAATGTGTAGGGCAGAGGGGTAAATGAAGGCTGGAAGGCACCTCCCTGTCAGGTTCCATGTGGATAACTCCTTCACCCCGAGGGACAGGCACTGTTTGGGGATGAGCCGATCCAATCATCTCAGGCACCTTAGAGTACACGATGCCAGATGCTCACCTTACTGAGAAAATATGGAGGCTGGGAAAGCTCTTCATAACAGAGGGACCGCTGCCTCCTCATGTAACCAGTGAAAGGGTAACAACAGCAGTGAAACAAGCTGAGCAGCAATAGGAGTAAGTGAGCCCAAAATCCCACAGATGCCAACACAGAGAACAAATAGGGGCCTTAGAAGAGAAGACTTGAGGTCCTAGGAGACCAACAGCATTGTGGCACATCCCCCGAAGCAAAACAGGTGATTTGGCCTAAGTTCCTACACTGATATTTCAAAGGCCTGAGGTTCTAAAATTCTCAAGTAACATCCAAGGGTTCAATAACCTAAATTTTATCATACTTTGGGGATGAGGCCTTATATCCAGACAGACCAAAAATAATAGGCAAAGACTTGTTTAAATAACGGATGCGCACTATTTTGAAACCCCCTTTTAAATCAGAGGGAACTTGGCTTCAATGTCCAGAGCCCTTACAGGGGATCATGGATAGCACAGGCTCAGAAGGATTACAGGATTCTGTTGCCTTCTCAGTACTTAATGGTCCCACCAGGTGTAAACCACGCTTCTCAACCTCTGCACTACTGGTATCTGGAGCGAGTTCTTTGTTCTAAGAGCTGCCCTGTGTGTTGTACGATGATTAGCAGCATTGTTACTGCCAGGGGCACCCTTTCCCTACCTCCCCGGGTCATGACAATCAAAAAAAATGCCTCCAGACGTTGCTAAACAACTGCAGGGATCAGGGAAAGGAAACAAAATCACACAACTTTGGGACCACCCTATAAAATGACCACATTTTTAATCTGATTCTCTTGACGTGTTCACTATAGTAAGGAAGAAGATCTAGTTATCTTTAGAAAATGCCCCTTGTGAAAGGCACAAAGCACTTTGGTGAAACCAAAAGGGACCCAACTTGTGCTTCAGAAGGGAATAAACAGAGGCATATTGATCAGATCTGACCCATGGGTGGCTGTCCCAAAAGATGATCAGTTTTCTTTGTAACCCATCCCAGCAGATGAGTCTTTGCACAGACCATTGTACCAAATATGGCACTGACTTTTAAGAAAGGTCATCAAAACCTTGAGGAGAAGATGTTTCTATACACACTAAGCTCAAAAAGAATGTGGCAAATACACTGTTTCATACCTGGTTAAATAATAATAGTAATAAATAAAACTCCCCAGTTGAAAGGTAAATGAGGTCTCCCTTGAAGTGGCCCCTCTGGCTTCCCAACCTCAAAGTGTGACAAGAAGGGCAAGTGACCCTCTTGATCTGCCCCCGATGGCCCAGCTGTATTCTGCATTGGCTCTCACTCGCTACATCTTGGGCACTGCGGGAAATGTCCAGGAGTTTCTGAAATAGGCCAGGGACCTTATTCTAAGGAAAGAAGCCCATTGGGCAAGTGTGCATCAGGACCAGTCAAAATATCAACCAGTTCGCCCTCCTGGGGGCTTAGGAACCTTAAGAGAAAGTGCAGAAAATGACACATTTTTGTTCCCCAGTGACAGTATGGATGGGAAACCAAGACCATTAAACGGAGTTATGAATCAGCATATAACCTCTGCGTATTGGCAAAACTGGTAATGACCTCTTGGGGACACTTAGGGAATTTGCTTTTGAGGCTACCTTCTGAAAGAGGTTGCACTGTGAGGTGCAGTAGATAAGCAGCCCGTATAGTGTGAGAGCCCTTGCTTCTAAAGTCAGCTCTGTTCCCATCCTACAGTGCGACCATAACAAGTCCCTCGCATCCTGTGTATCCAGTTCTCAACTCAAATGACCGGATCTAAACCCTGCAAGTGCCCCTCAGCCTCTGAGAAGCTCTTTCTCAAGGCCAGGGACCCATACTCACGAAGGCTCAGGATGAACTGGCTCCGGCGGTGCCTGCCTTCATTTCTCCACCAGCCCTCACTTATCGTGTGCTGATTCCCAGGCCAGCACTGGGCACTATGCGGGGATGCAGGCCATGATTGATCCCTGTCCTTGCAGAGAAGGGAGACCTTTCCCCCTTCAAAGATACATTAGCAACCTCTCTTCCGTCTCCCTGGGGCCGCAGAGCCAGTGAGTTGTGCACACTGCTCAACTGCCTCACATTTCTGTGGGTGTCGTTAACTTTATTTCCCTCATCAGCTGGCAAAAGCCAGAGTGATTTTAAAGATGGATGGCGCTGTCTCCCCACATGACCATCTCGCTGCTATTCTGCAGGTCTTAAAGTATGCTTTAGGCAAATCATCCTTGGCCCAAACAGCAAGAGACCCAAGATCAGAATTTAACTACTGGTATCACCTTTAGAGTGTGCTGTGGCCTTCCTGGACCTCACTTTTGCCACCTGTAAAGGGAAAGGATTCAACCAATTTCTCTAAAATTGTGTTTAGCTGGCCAGTTCAGGATTCTTTTTCCAGTCTCTTCCACAAAAGCAGTTTTTACTACAGCTACTACAGCATATTTTAATTATTCCCCAAAAATAGTCACTCTGAGGCACATCAAGGCTCAAAAGTCTGAAAAAAAGAAAAACATTACTAAGCAACTTTAGGCTTGGGAGAGTAATCCTTCTTCCCCTGGACACAGTTATGGGCAGATTCCACAGAGAGGTCAATGCCCCTTCCCCAAGAAATCCAAGAAATGCTTAGAATGATCAGAAAACACGATGCCTAATCAGAGAAGGGATGTGAGAGACAGATCAAAGCATCTGTGTTTTTGTTAGAATTTCTATCTAGCTTTTCCTACCCCGTGAAGCCGATATTTTTAAGATCATGAGCTAAGCCCTCTTCTTCATTAATTCTCCCCATCATTATTAACCAAAGCGTACAAACCCTTCAGAAACACTGAAACCATAGCCCAGGCTATGTCACTGTACTGAGCTGACTCAAGAAGAAACAAAACTAGAGACACACGACACTTCATAGTCCATCCGCAGAGCTGTGTCTGAAGTAAATGCGCAACCTGTTAGTCTTTGAAATGTGTAAAATAGACTCTGAGCCTCCGAGGTTCCCAGGGACCCCACATTGGGAAACATTAGATTTGATTTATTCTATAGAGCTCCAAGAGAAGACCTGGGGTACGCGGTAGATTTGTGTGAATGCACACACAAATTCCACCTCGGTAGGGTTCAGAACCTTCTCGGTTCTGTGGAACGGTGCCACGGACTGACAGGGGTCGTGATAATCCCTGCTAGGCAGGTATGCAAGCGAGACCGGAAATCTACCTCCCAGGAGGCAGGCAAAAGAAATCTACGCTTCTTCTGTAGATGTAGGTTTGTCCTTTGCTGCAGAAGAGTAAGTGAAACGCAGGTCAGAGACAGACCTGAGTGCTGCTTTTTCTCCTCTCTTCCTTCCCATCTGATCTCTGTAAGGTCTCCGAATCATGCCACAAACAGATAGAAACTCGCTAGTATTGTTTTTTATTATTCCTTAAAATGGGGAGGATAATAAATAAAATGGGGTGGATAATAGATAAATCGGGTACAAAGACACAATGCGACAAAGAATTATTAAAAGGAAATCACTTAGTTATGTAAAGGCCTGGCTTGAGGAAATGCGGAGGACCTCAGAATAAGCCAGAAGGACACATCGGAAAATGCCAGGGACCACAGACAAAGCCACAGGGACAGTCAGCATTCACACAGCTGAGGGCCTCTCCGCCCTGAACTCCAAGGAATCCCCTGCAGCACAGCCTAACACACAACCAAAAACACCATAGGGCCGGCCAGCAAACCCATTCAGAAGCACATTAGAAGGAAACAATGCCCTGCCTCACGGAGGGGGGCTTAACCGCGCTGTGCCTATGCTTAGTAAAGAAAGCCCTTAGGAGGGGTGCTGAGGCCCCAAAGCTTTTGAAACTATGTATAAAGGACTCCTTTGTGGTTTCCTGGAGTTGATATTGTCTGAGATTTCTGAGGCTAATGCAGGGCAATTAGATTACCACTTTCTGCCTTTGAATCTGGGTGTCTTTCAGTGTCCATGGCTAAATGAGTTTACCATCTTAACAGGCAGCTGCCAACAATCATGAGTCCCAGCCCTGAAATGGGCAGCCGCTCCGCTCAGCATTTTCTCCACCCTCGAGAGAACAAACCTCTGCCCCCGTCCTTGCTGCCACCTCTTCAATGCACCACCTGCCCTCCCTCAAAACCAGACCTCCCTGAATCACTGAGTCACTGAATCTTGGGGCAGGGAGGGCTCTAAGCAGTTCTGGAATTCAACAGCTCTCAAAACCAGCTGTGAGAGGCTTGTGAAAAACACCGGCTCCAGAAAATGTATTATTAATAGGGTACATCTTACATGAAGTCTTCTGATGATAAACTAACAACGATTTAGAAGTAAGAGGACAGGAGCAAACTGGGAGGAGATGGGAAGGTACACGGCATAGACTGCAAGAAAGGTTTCACAGGTGTGTACCTGTTCCTCTATGTCAATCACACATCTGCAAAGTGGGGGTTTGGGGGGGGGTACCAGGGATCGAACTTGGGTCCTTGCACTTGCCAGGCAGGCACTGGAACCACTGAGCCACATCACCAGCCCTAGAGTTTTTTAATGAAATAAATTTGGTGGTGGCATGCTTATGCAGCATGCACAAGACCCTGGGTTCAGTCCACAACAGTGCAAAAACAGTGGCAAAGTGAAATTCAGATTCCCAACATCGTACCAGAAGTCTTCCAGGAGTGGGACTCAGACACCTGCAGTGCTAACAAAAGCATGTACAGTGTTGCTTTTCAAAATCAGCCTGTAGAGAAATTGCAGAAAATGTCACAAACATGCAGCTTCTGACTGTGGAGGTCTTGCAGGGTAAGGGGCTGAGAGTCTCTACTTCCAAAAGCCCTCAGGATTTCCAGTGTCTCTTGAACAAAAGGCTTGAGTAGCAAGAGTTAAATCATCCAGGGGAGAGGGGCTAACTCCCCCGCCCTCCCTCCTAGATCACCCCTTTCATTTTGCACATGAAGGGAAGATAAATGAGTTCCTCAAAGTTACAAAGTGGCAGGGCTCCCAAAACTACACACAGATGCAACTTCCCCAACGCCATGTGCAGCCCTGTACATCAACTACACAAAGTCCATGTGCCCCGACTCTGCCCCCGTACTTTCCTCCCTTCAGTCATCTCACTCACGGCCCCCAGACCCCCCAGGAAACACACTTGAACTTCAAGAGGGTCCCTCAGGGAGCTGCCCATCCTCGCACTGGTCCTGCCCCAAAACCGCATCACACAGCTGGGAGCTCGGCACAGGGCTGCCTAAGGAGGGGGAGAGAGGTCCAAGGGAGAAGCTGTTCGCACCCCAGGGGCCTTGGGACACAGCAGTGAGCATCTGGGGACTGACGGAGGATGTGGTCCAGGATAGTCAGAAGGACAGAACCTCTGGGTTCTTCCTCCAAAGCTCTCACTGACCATCTTCCTGTGTACACTATCTGATCACCTTTTAAACACCAAGTTAGGACAACGGTTACTAACTATGCTCACTTTAGAGTTGCAGAAACTGAGGCTTGGAGAGGAAAGGTGAATTGCTTCTTGCCAACAGCAGTAACCATGCTGCTAATCTTGAGGTAAAGCCAGGATTCCAAGGCAACTCTGCTTGCTCCTGGCTCACTGTGCTGATGAGGCTGTATTTTCAACTGCACCCCTGGGAGCTGGGGTAGCCCTACAGGGACCTTGGGGAAGGAAAGAAGAGAAACCCAGGGAGCCCACCAGGCCTTGTGTTGAAAAGAGCCTGCATTTCCTTCTCCTATTCTTTTTTTTTTTTTTTTTTTTTTTT
>NW_022900921.1:5867736-5872858 GCF_012274545.1 Fukomys damarensis | reverse complement strand
ACAGTGTCTCTATGTAGTTGAGACTGACCTGGAGCTCATTACATAGCCCAGGCTGGTCTCGAACTCACAGGGATCCTCCTGCCTCAGCCTCCCGAGTGCTGCAATTACAGGCGTGAGCTACCACACCCGGCCTTCTCCTGTTCTTGATCATTTTCGATTACATCATACATGCACACGTTCTCTTTACAAGAAGTCCTAATAGTAGATGTAAGCCTGAAATCCCCTTGGCTAAAGACCCCATACTCCTTTCAGCTGTTATCCTTCTGGTTTTATTTAGATACCTCATGTATCACATGTATATTATATACACGTCTTCGCACTGTCATATTCTACGAAGAATCACGCTGCCCATATAATTCCACAGGTTCTTTTGTTTGCAGACCAACACGTACACATTATTCTACCTCATTCTCTTAGCCCCTGCAGAACACTTTATATATTTCCTTCCTTATTAGTATATATCTGTGATAGATATTCGCCATATTCATCTTGGGGAATTGAAACAAACATATCCCATCTCGATCCTGTTTACTTCCTGTTCTCCTCCCCTCCCCCATCTCCCACTCCCCACCTCCCTTTACCGTGTCCGCAAAGTCTCATCCTCCGGTTTCCTATCATCTCTTACTTTTTTTTTTTTTTTGTACTGGGGATCGAACTTGGATCCTTGTGCTTGTGAGGCAGGCACTGGAATCACTAAGCTAAATCCCTGACCCTGATCTCTTACTTTTGCAGAGCACTTTATGTCATGGATTTCCTAGTGTGTTCTAGCCATCACCCTACTGAGGGATATTTATACTGTTTTCTCATTTTTCTAGTACAATCAGTACTGCAGTAATCCCATTTCTATAGTTGGTACATCTTTGTGCACACATGTGGCCTTTCCCAGGCAGGTAACTGGAACAAGGACAGCTGCAGCTGGTGCAGAGTATGTGAGTCTTCTATACTGATAAATACTCCTTTTTTCTAAGCCTTCCTTTCTGCCCCCTCTCATTGCACCCCCCCTTAGCCCAGACTGGATTCATTACTGACAGCAATCATTTGCACCTATGTGGTGTTCACCGAATGCCAGGTACCATGCCAACAACACACTATGTCTCATGCCGTAATTCTTGCAAAAATCCTGAGATGTAGGTATTAATCTATCCTCGCCGTATGGCTGCAAACAGGGGTAGAGAGGTGGTGAAAGTTGCCCAAAGTATGACAGGCAATAAGGTGGAGAGCCAGGGTTCAAAACAGGTCTGGCTATAGAAGCTACTTTTTAACCATTGCTCTGCCATTGTCACTGCACAAACCCACTAGAACAGAGACCGGAGAACACCGAGATGGATGAGGAAGACAGGAGAGGTGAATGTATCTCCACCTGCTAAAGAGCTATCCCCACAGGCGACTCTGGATAACAGTCAGGTTAGACATGAGTTTCTAACCTCCATCCTTCCCCCAGGACGGGAACTGCACCATTTGCTACCTTTAATCCCCCAAAAATGCATAGTTGGCCCGCTGGGGATACAGCTAGTTCACAACATATCTTTTCTTCTTTGTCCTCCTGCCTTGTGGCCATGCTTATTCAATTGAAGGGGATTATCTACAATTGTGGGAGAGGAATTCAGACTGAGTAGGGACGGTGCGGAAGAGGGGCAGTGGAATCTGTGGCTCGGCAGCAGAATTTTTAAAACTCTTGGATCTCTTCTACTCAGATGGAGGACCCGCTCCCCAACATGCAGGACTGAGGGTCCCCTGCGACCCTTTATCTTCTGTGGGAGTCTGCAGAGAAAATGCAAGCTCCAGCACCCCAAAGCAAACCCTCCAGGCAAATCCTCTGGGTGCCTCAGAACATCTCTAGCCCAGGAGGCCTAGAATCAATGGGGCTGCAGACAGGAAGGGAGCAAGGGAGCAAGGGCCAAGCCAACTCTCCTCTAACAAGCACCTCTCCAGGCACGCCCCACAGGAACCCGGACAATCCTGCGTCCAACACCTCTTCTCTGAGTGAGACCCGAACATCACCCAGTGTGTCCCAGGCAGGCTTGTTGCTAGTAGAAGAAAAAATACAGTAGAAATACACTCTCCCAATACCAACTTTTGAAACAGACACGCTGGCTTGTTACTTTTTCTTTCTTTTGCTTTTTTTTTTTTACATTGTAAATATTGTATTTCTTTGTGGTAAAACATTAAACAACAAAGGGAGAAATGTTTAAAACTGAAATATGCAGAAATGTTATTCTCTAGGGTAAATCACTTAAGAGTTTGATAGTCACTCCTCCCAGATAATTTTAATAGCAAAATAATAACCAAAACAAGAGTGTCGTGTGTCTGACACCATTCTAAAAGCTGCAAACGTATGAACTCACGAAATGCTCAGAACAATCCTGCACAGCGCAGACTATGATTCGTCCCAGGATATACATAAGTTTAAAAAAAAAAATTCTTCAAAGATCGCTGAAACTGGAAGCGACAGCGCCAGATCGGAACACAGGCACTCTGGCTTTGGAGAGCCTTTTACTGCTGTGCTTCTGTTATAAGATTTTTCTATTCTTTTTTTTTTTAATTGAATTATTCTAAATCCCATGTTTGGCAACGTCCAGTGATCGCTCTGCCATGCCGGGTCCGGAGAAGCGGAGATCTAGCAGATCTCACAGGAAGACCAGGTTTCCACAGAACACAAAAACTCTTGGGTTCCCAGACTTCACTCTCATCCTCATGCCCAGCTCCTTTGCTGCACACAAACCAAACCCAGAGTGGGTCCTTGATATCCTCAGTCTTAGGTCTGTGCTCAAGGTGTTCACTCCAAAAATCAGGAAAATCGACTCCCCTCATTTTGGCCAAGAAAAGCACAGGAACGGTCTCTGGGTTCAGAGTTATCTGATCTTTCATGGGGGCTTTGTCATTTCCTTGCTCTAGGGTCTTGACAGTTTGCACAACCTCTCCAACCCTCAAACTCCTCCTCCTAAAATCAGGACTGCGTCACTGAGTGCCTGTGAGCTCCACTGTCAGTTGTTCTGTCCTCGCAGAACACAGAGCGAATGGTGATTCCTTTTCCGCATCTCTGGGATCCTATCCACACCTCAAGACCCAGGTCCAACTTTGCTTCCTCCCTGCAGCGCCCTGGATTATGCTGTTCCTACCATGGCCAGGCATGGACTCACCTTTGGCGTCTCCTTGGAAATGCAGGGTGCTATCCCTGGCACTCGGCTGGCGCAGTGACTTTGCATACACTGGGGAGCCCGACTAACTTTCCTGTCGGATCGCAAGCCCCTCAAAGCCGAAGAATTCAATGCATTTCTTGGTGCTTGCGACATGCCAATGAGAAGACAAGGGACATAGCCTCTGGCAGCTCCCAGAGTCTTCCACTTGCCCCTCTTCCCTCAAAAGCAATGTTATCTCGGTGGCCCCTGGACGTAGACACAGTTTGACAGATCAAATTGCTTTGCCCCCATGTGACTGCCTCCATCTTCCCCTTACTGCTGAAGAATTGCAACCAACCAACCCCAAAGCACTGCCGCATCTCACCATGACCCCTTTTAGCCCCCATGAAGCGAGTCACAGTGAGAAGTCGCACTCCATACACACGGCAGCTTAGCCCCGCTCCAGAGCTGTCACGGCAAGCTGCTCAGCCTCATTCTTGCCGGCTGGCAGACTCAGGACCTCTCAAAACACCTGAGCATTTCAGATAAGCTCCCTCCCCACCATGAACCAGGCACACACAGGAAGGCCCTTCCAGAAGATAAGGCACACTTTCTAAAAATGGTTTTATGTGTGCAGAAGGCATGATTGTCATTGGAGATAGTTTTTCTCAATCTAACCTAAAACATCTAGAAGAGAGGCAAATTTCTTTGCAGGAGCCCAGAAAAAGATGACATCATGTTCAGAAAAAGGGGCTTGGAGCAATTCACTGAAGAGGCCTTGGAATGTAAAGGACTACACATCCTGAAAAATAGGGTGATAAGGCTCAGTGAAATGTATAATGCTTCATGCTGCCTCAAGAGTGAACCGCAGAAGATCAGAGCAATATTCTCCTCCCCCTGCAAGCTCCACTCTGACTTTGGAACTGAGTCTCAATTTTTCCATCATTAAAGTAAGGTCAGACTACGTAAAAACTATGGACCCTTCCAGATGTCATTGCAGAATACTCAGACTGAGCAGGCTCATAGAAGGCCTAGCCATCAAAACTCTATTTTAGGAACCAGATATAAATAATCTGGAACCCGTGTTATACCTCTTGCTAGGTTTCTGCTTTGGAGCAAGGCTGTTTCTCAGATTCTGAGGCCCGTTTTCCTCATCTTTAAAATGGGAATAATAATGATCCCTCCCTGCAGATTACCATTGAAGTTCGGGGAAAGAAAGCAGGTAAAACGTTAGCATTGCATATGACACATCAGAATTGTACAAAGTAGGAAAATCTTTATTATTCTAATTAAAATAGGCCAATGCAAACCAAAGGAGGAGACCAGGAAGAGCCTAACTTTTTTTGGAGGTGGGGAGATGGTAGAAAGTTGAATGCCATCTTTCAGGACTCAAAGCAAATAAACTGGGCCATAGAGAATGACTAATTCACCAGGGAGCAGGGTGCCAAGAGAGTGACACAGGCAAAGGAAAAAGGCGTTTTGGCTTGCAGGACAAGCCAGCAGGATGACCCCGAGCTCAAGGACACCAGAGGGGCAGATTCCGCCTCAGTACGCAGGCTTGTCCAGCTCTGGTCCACCCTTTCCTCTCCCAACAGGGCTGCTCCACCAGAAGCTCAACTGAGAGTGGGTAATTTGGTCATCATTCAAAAAATATTTCATTCCTGCTATGAGACGGCAACTGTTCTAAGTTCTCACTGAGGAGACTAAGGGTCATTCATGCCAGGTGACCTCACTCCATGCAGAAAACCAAGGAGAAATTACTGACCCAGGTGGGGTGGGGTAGCGAAGCAGTATGTATTGTAGGGTTCCATTGTTACTTTCTTATGTGGATTAGTATTCTCATGTGGGAAAAATGTCTGGAGAAATGAATCCAAAATTCTGTGTAGTTGTTATTATTTCCTAAGAATGAAACGATGGAGGGCTTTTATTGCAAGCATTAAGTATTTCTGTAATGCTTAAATGTTTTACAAATATATACATGTGATAGATATATATATATATAT
>NW_022900921.1:5846776-5867399 GCF_012274545.1 Fukomys damarensis | reverse complement strand
GGGTTCTTGTGCTTGTGAGGCAAGTGGCAAAACCACTAAGCTAAATCCCTGGCCCTATATAAAACTTTTAAAAGTTAAAAATGTCTTTTCAAAAACAGAGGATGTCAGAGAGTACAAATTTGGAGGCATACAATCAAACTCACAGCCTTCATCGGGTAGAGAAAGTCAAGTCCAAAAAGACAACGTACCGAGTTGATCACATTTTCCCCCAGCATAAGTGAGCCTAGAGGCTGAGCCCGTCTGGTGTGTTCGTTGGAATTTTCAGAGCAACTGGAACTGCTTTGCCCACTGGAGTCATTGTGCCATAAATAAAATGTCACTGGAAAATCGAAGGCCAGCGTTATACTACAGATTTGGGTTCTGAGAACAAAGTGAGGGATGGTACATGTTCTCGTCAGGGTGACTGGATTCCTACCCAATCCAGTGTGTGATTTCACAAAACCCTCCCCATTGTGAAAGGAGGAGGGGAAAGGACCACCTGGCCCTATTCCTTCCATTTCCAAGGAGAACTGAGCCCAGAGGGACACGTACTTGTCCCAAGTCACACTGACTTCATATCCAGCCCAGAAAAGCACTGAGCACCCCAGGTCTCTCATCCCCGTGACAACTTTCCCAAAAATCCAGAAGGTGTTTCCCCAGTAGTAGCCAAGACAAATAACAATGGTACAGGATACATTTCTTTTCTTTTAATCATCATGGATTTTGTCTTCTTAGGTACCAGATATACCAATTGCATTATCATACTGATACTGTTAATTTTTTTAGATTGAGTTAAAAATTAACAACAGTATTGGAGTTAGGCATAATATGAAGTGGTTTGGGTTTGGGATCATTGCTCTCTAGTGTTCTGCCTCCAGTGCTATCATTGGGAACAGAGAAAGTATCACAGGGACTCACAAAGAAGGTCCACTGTGAACGATATCTAACTAACTTTACCTTTTCTAAAGACCTTTTCAAGTATCTTCATTAAAGTATAACAAATATGAGGACAGAGTCTTTTGATTCTAGTAATTATTGATCTATATCTATGGTATTAGGATCCATATTTAATTAGATTTCAGGCTGCTTCCAAGTACTTGACTTTTTTCACATGTATGAGCAGCCCTTTTGTTTTGAGGCATTAGTACGTGTATATATTATATCTTGATTAGTTTTCATCCTCTAACCCCCACAACCTCCCCCCACCCCCTATTCCCTCTCTACAAAGTCTTATTTCCTAATGTATCTTCTTTATATTTATATTTTAGTTTCTTATATAAGAAAAACTACAGCATTTAACTTTCTGCATCTTTCTTATTTCACTTAACATTACTGTCTTAAATTCTGTTCTAACTTTAGTCCCAGGCAGCTTCTCGGGGCGGATCATGAGCATGGGCTGCAATCTGAATTCAAACAGAAAAGATGGCACGTGTTGGTACAAAGTGAGCACACTCACCAGGCAGAGCCCAGCTGGGCTCAGGTCATCCTTTGTCCGGTTGACCAACAAATATCTATTTGAGCTGTACCTGTAGTCTTCTATTCCTTATATTAGAAGGACATCTGTGACTCACCCCGCCTTGCCTCATGGAAAAGAAACCCTCTAAAGCAGTCATATGTGCAATTCATAATATCAGCAAGAAATGGGCATTTGAGAGCCTACCATATGCCGAGATCTTTTCGAAAAGCTCTGTGTGCATTAACTATTTAATCTGTACAGCAACCCTGTGAAGTCGGTACGTCATCCCCTGGGTTGGCTGAAGGGGCCAGGGCAGAGATCTTACAGAGCTTGGACCCCTTGACTGACTTCCCAAACCAAGTTCCAAGTCTCCAAGGGGAGAAAGATATTGTCCATGTGAAACAAGAGGATGTCGCATAAGCAAGAGATACGAACTCCTCCAGCCACGAGGTTTGGTAAGACGGAAGGGGCAAATCACATCTCTGAGGAAGAATAGTAAGGACTTGCCCCACATGTCAGCCTTTCCCAGTGGGGAAAGGGAGAAGGAAAACTTGGCGGCATACCTTCCTCTCAGTCCTGTACCCAAACTCTCAATTTCCTTTCCTCCTACTACCCTGAGAGGTGTAAAGAGATCAAAGAAATATTGGGGGAGACAAAAAAGAAGGAACCGTGGAGCCAAGTGTGTGCATTTGGAGGCATGCATGTGTAGACCCAGCGGAGGAAGCAGAATCGTGAGCTGGAAGCCAGCCTGGGCGACAGAGGTAGCAAGGTGAGATTCTGTCAAGAAAAGGGAAAGGAAGGAAGGGAAGGAGAGGAGGAAAAAGAGAGAGAGCATACTGACAAGAAATAAATAGAAATGTGAAATAAAACCAAAAACAGAGTAGAGAAGGGAGAAGAAAACACAGTAATAAAGCGGGGAGAGTAGAAAAAGAAAGCGATGAGCAGAGTAATAAAGAGGAAAGGGCACTCGATAGCCGGGGAGGCTGGGTCAGCCAAGGCCTCGCCACGAGACTCCTTCCCCCTGCAGACCTCCCTGCAGTCTTCTCTGGCGTCAGACGGCACAGAGCCCTTCACCACCCCTCCCAACACCTTCATTCCAGCTTTCAGAAGCTCATGAAAGCGGGGGAACCACAATGCAAGAAGCAGATGCTAAAGAGGGATGAAGGGGAAAAAAGAAATGAGAAGAAAAGAAGACACTCTCCAAACAACTGAAATCCATTTGTCTTGTTGAAGGGGGTCGGGGGGTTCAAACAGTCAAAACTCCCCAAAGTGAAAGCTTTCCCATTCAGGTAGCTGATTCCACGTCTCCCTCTCCTAGCACCACAGCTGATATTAGCAGGGTCCTGGACTGATGCTGGCAGAACAAGGAGTGTGGGGAGGCTGCTGCTGTCTTTCTGGGAATGGAGGCCAGCTGGGGGCTGCTCCTCCAGCCTGACCACGGGCAACGAGGATCAGCAGATTCCCAGGGGACGTCCTGGGGAAGGACGAGGACTGGGAACGCACCCGACAGAAAGACAGAGCAACAGCGCTGCACGGGGCCTGCTAGAACAAATCATCAAAAGGACAGAGTCCCAGACCAGAGGAGATTTTCCAAGGTCTTCTCCAACCCCTAGCCTCTCAGCATCTCTCCTGCAACTGCCCAAGGGCTATCATCCCAAGCAAAAGATTTAGCAGACACTGACCCTCGTCTTATTCCCTCATCTTTTCATAATTGCCTGAGTCCCTCCAGGTGTGAAGACCCTGGAAGACACAGCTGGTCTCCACTTGACTGAACTTCCCTTTATCCACATGGCTGGGCACACAGGGAACTCTGGACACCCAGATACTATTTGATCAATACAGTCAAGCGGTTCTAACCTCTCTTCCAATAATATCTCTTCTGTTGCCTAACATTTCAGTCTAGCATTCTCTTTATTAATTCCACTGCCCTTGTTTGGAAGTCTAAACTAGCTTTGCCTTAGGGGCCAGAAACTAGCAGGTGCCTACCTCTGCAGAATGAGGTACAATATTTACTCCGAGGCAGCCCGTCCAAACCTGGGACGGGCCCCAGCGAGAAAACTCATGGATTGCCATGTAAATGTCAAGTACCACTACAATGAGACCAAGGTTTCCCTGTTCCCCTAATACATAATGAGCAGCTTCTGTATGCCACATTCTTCACCAAATTGTTGAACTATATTTTTTTAACTCTTCCCAACAATTCTAAAATTCGATAGTATTCCCAGGTTACCAATGAAAAGACTAAGGCTTAATGGAGTTACGTAACTTTCAAGAGTTCGCAAGTCATTAGGACAGCCACAGTCCTAGCACAGCCCTCAGCCGTCACTTTTAGACCACGAGCTTGTAAAAGTCCAGGCTTAGGGGAACACTTCTAGTGACCAGAAACTAACCATCCAATTCCATTACTGGGGAGTCCTAAGGCTCCTCACATGTCGGTCGCAGCCAGCCACACATTTGAGGGGGTACCGGGGATTGAACTCAGGACCTTGTGCTTGTGAGGCAGGCAGCAGAACCACTGAGCTAAATCCCCAGCCCAGCCACACTCTTTGAGAGTGACACTCACTTTCCTTGGTCTCTTGGAAGGAGTCGACAAGCTATGGAATGTGCACAAACCAAGCAGATGGATAGATCCTGCTCCATTCCTACCTGGCCACTTGTTAGCCATGTAATTGTCAACCAAGTCACTTCTCCCTTCTGTGCCTCCATGGGTTCACCTACATGTTAGGAACACAAACACACACCTCATACAGTGACACGGAGAGGAAAAAAGAATATTTGAACAAGAGCTGAGCTCAGGGCCTGGAAAATAGGAAAGGACTCAAGACCATTATTTTATTAACCTGGATCCCTTTTCCCTACAACAGCCCAATGGGCTGATCCTTCTGCCTAAGTCTTCTCAGAGCCAAACACCCACAGAGTCCTTAATTATTCCTTATAGGTCAATTTCAAGTTTGTTTACCAGCCCAGTTGTTCCTTCTTGGACCTGCGCCAGCTGTTAATGTCCCTCTTAAAATGCAGAGCCTACAACGGAATACAGAAACTTAGCCAGGATTCCAAGTATAGCCCACATCCACTATTTCCTGCCATCCCTACCTATTTCAGCCTTTAGAGTTTTCTGAGGCCCTTTAGAATTACAATATTAGGTTTCACTAGGGCTGAAACAAAATTTTAGCAAAAAAATACCAGAATCTTATGAATAGACACTTAACTGTATTTCTTCTTGTCATTAAAGCTATCATTCTAAGTGGTCTCTACGTGCCTGGCACTGCGGTTGATGCTTAAAAAATTTTTTTCTTTTAATTCCAACAATCTTAGGAAGGGGCTATTATTGCCCTTATTTTACTGCTCAAGAAACACACTCAGAGCAGTTAAGTGACTTGCCCAAGATCTCACAGCTAATACATGGCAAAACCAGTGTTGAGTCGCATGCTGTCCTACCTCTCATTTCAAGCATTTAGGGGATATAAGTACTTTAGGAGAAGAAACGTGCATGACATGAGTAGAAGATACAGGCAGAGCAAGCGAACACCAGATGACGTTCAGGGAGCTACAGCAATGCTGGGAGTCCGTGCGACCTGTCACGGAGATGTCCCTCTCTCCCCTCCGGCTTGTTCCAGGGCCTATGGTTCCACAGGTTCCCAGGGGAGAGAAAGGGGAAAGGTAGAAGGTCACCTTCCCTCTTTTTAATTTTTATTGTCTCTAGCCCCTTCTGAATAGACTCTCGTGGATTCTGCATGACCAAGAATTAATTTTCAATGCTCAGCCAAGCTGCTGGGGGTGGGAGAGAGTGGCTTGTGGACAGTGCTTCAGTCCTTCTGCCTCAGAACTCTCCCTACCCTTTGACTTGGCAATTTTGCTTCTAAGACATGAATAGAAGTTTGCCACCAAGGGTGATTTTCACAGCATAATTATAAGAGCTAAAACTTGAAAATAATGCAAATGGCCAACAATAGGAGGGATAGTTTAATGAATGCTAATACAGCCACACACCGGCATAAGTAGTCATTTAAAACCGTGTTTCTGAAAGTTTAACAGTGAGAGAAAAGGGCTCATTTTGATCTTCAATTGGAGAAAAACAAAACTGATGAAAATCCATCGAGAGGAGAAAACAAGAAGAAAGGTACCAGTGTTTAAGCAAATAGGTATCTAAATAATAGACTTTCCAGGTGGGTTCTTTTTTTTTTTTCTTTAATTTGAACCATATTTTATTTCTCCAAACATGTATTCTTGCTTTAATGATAAGAGGAAAAAGTTATTTCTAAAGGGTTGAAAGACTCTGGAGTGAGGGCAACCAGCCAGCTTGTGAAGAACGGTTTTTGCTACCGGACAGTGCCCGTCTGTGCAGCATCAATTACTGCTCTGTTACCATCAGATCATCTTAATCCTGTCGAACGAAATGCCAACGTAATGCTATTAATTTACTACTTAACAGATAAATTACTAAGAGCACAGCAGAAGAATTGGCTGAGAGGGTTGTGGGACTCTTCTGAGCGTGAGAGTGAACAGATTCCAGTGCAAAGCACAGAGAAGGTTCCAGAAGTCCGCAGATTCGTCACCCATGGTGATGGAGAGGCTTGGGCCAGCAGCATCTGCACTGTATGGATAAGGGTGCTGACGCCCACATAGAGAAAGGGCCGTGCCCAAGACCACACAATAAAGAATCACAACAGGGAGAGGTCAAAGCCAGGATTTCTGGCTCCGCACAGCTCGTCCCCTGAACTAGGTTGCTTCTCTTTGCCCCTGAGCCCTGCAGCATCAAGCAGGAAGGAGTGGGACCCAGGCTCTGATCTGGTCCCACTGTGAGCCCGAAAGGTGACCCTGCTAGAGGATCCTGACGAAGGGACACAGAAAGGAAGGAAGAGCCCAAGAGACAGCGACACTGGAGATCCTTCGCCCTGAAACCTGGCCCCGGCGTCTTGTCCCTTCCCACATCCCCCACCCATCTCCTGTCCGGTTCATCAAGCCTCACAAGCTCTTCTCAACATCCCCTTGAGTTCTCCTAAGTAAAGATTCCTGACAGAAGACCACATGGGCCCAACAGGAGAGGGAACTTAATGTGAGCAGAATGCGGATTGGAGTTGAGTTCGCTGCTTTCGCAGCTTTGAACAGCTGCTCCAAAGCCTATGCCAAAATCCCACTTCCGTTACATTCTTGCATCAACCCTTCCAGGTGACACTGTGATGAAGTCAGAGTCCCTCGGTGTCTCAGTTTCCTCGCCTGAAAAATAAAGCAGGACAAGGATGGTGCTCCACACAGCGGCCGGGAGGATCAGGAAGCTTGAGTGGGAAAGTCCTTAGCTCTGCGTATGGTATTTAGAGAGTAATTGCTCATGGCCTTATTTCATTCTGCTTCCATAGAACGGACACGGCAGTTCCTGCCAGACTGGTGGTGTTGTTTACAGTCACTAATCTATAGCAGGTGGTCAACAGGGTGTCTAACGCACAAAGTGACCACCATTCTTGATTCTTATCCCCAGCACCTTGGAAAGTTCTCAAGGAAATGAAGAAATTCCACCCCATAAGCAGAGCTGCAGCTTGGATTCTGTCTCAGAGATTCAGGGAAATCAACAGACCCCCTTGGAGAACAGCGTTAGAGCCCAGGGCTTCCCTACAGCTCTGTATTTGCATACAAATACCCACTTCAGTTAAGCCCTCTGAACTCTCCCTTAAGTGCTCCCTTCCTGAGGACCAATCATTGAGTTTATTAAAGGCAACTTCGGGTTTTAATTCAAATTGTTTCATTCAAATTGTTAGTTCTTTTAAGACCCTTTCATCCTTGGTGGGATACTCCATGAGAGTCGTTTCTTTTCCCAGCATCATCCTTTGAATCATTCTGAATGCCTGAAGATCACATATATCCAGGCTCCGCTACACTGAAAACCTCTATGCTTTTCTGGGATAAACAGCACCATTTTGGCTGATGCAATCCCTCTGGGTTCATTACAACTTGGCTATTTTTCCACTACAGGTTTGAAATCGTACAGAGAGGAAGAGAAAGAGATGTCCTTTTTTTTTTTTTTTTTTGTTAATAGGCTCAGATAATTCAAACACATTCTTGTGGAAGGGATTTGTCTCTCCAAGTTGGACAGCTTTCAAAGCTATGTCTGTGCAAGCTTGTCACTGACAGAGGCAAGAAAATTCTACGAGGTCAGGTGAACCTCAGAAAAACATTCAGCCTTAGGAACTTCAGTCACCTCATCAATAAAATGGGGATAAGGATACCCAATCCACAGAAATATTTAAAAAATTAAATATCATACATAAAGCTTTTAATATAAGGCCCCATACTTTATAACCACTCAGTATGGACTAGAGGTTTTTATTTTAATTTACATCCTTTTCTAACACCTAATTCTCAGACACACAATAGGTATTTCTATACTTGTTCTGAATATATACATAAATAAATGAAGTAGTAACCTAATGCTCTCTCAGATGAGATGATCACTGCCTCAAAACGTCTGGTAAATAAAAAGAGTTTATAATCTGGAAAACCAAAGTTTATTACCACTGCATTTGTACAACCACTGTGACCCTTTGTCATTCAAACAATCTTTTCAGGCAGTAAAGGTAGATACATTTTAAAGGCGAATAAACAGAGACAGAAATGGGTGAAGTGTAAGGCTGGATGACATCAGAAAAATTTTGACAGATGATCTAATAAGCAGTCAAGAAAGTCCTGCCGGGCATCATGGTGCATGCCTGTAATCCCAGCCCTCGGGAGGCTGAGGCAGGAGGATCACTGTGAGTTCAAGATCAGCTTGGGCTACATAGTGAGCTCCAGGTCAATCTCAACTACATAGTGAGACCCTGTCTCAAAAAAACCAAAAAAAAAAAAAAAAGAAAGAAAGAAAGTCCTACCCGCCCCCATGTCTTTTGGGCACAACCAAGTAGACAAGCAAGTGTCCCAAATCGAAACTGGAGACCCTAGTTACGCTATGATTCTACCATCTGAGACCCTGAGCAGATTTCTCAGCCTCTCTGCGGACCCTTGTCATCGTAGGTATGGGAAGGGCTTCTCCTGGGGATGGAGGGGCCAATAAATTGAAGAGCCGTAGGAGCTGAACCAGTAGGCAGGAGCAGCGATGATTATGTTGTTCTCAACCCGTACTTCTCAGTTCCGGGAGCTCCTAATCCCCAAAAGTCTTGGAAACACTGGTACTGTGAGCCAGGGCAGCTCCTCAGAGGGACTCTGCAAACCACTATCACTTTCGACAGTCAAGAGAGCACAATGGTGCCCAGTGCGGGCTGTAGAAAACGGTTGATTCGTGGGCTTGCTGCTCACGAACTTGGAGAACTTGGCTGGGTTTCTGGAAATGAATGAGTCAGCTTCTTCATCTGTAAAATGGGGTAATGATGTCACCTTCATGAGATCGTTAAAAAGATTAAATACAGTGCGTATGCAAATTATCTAAGCCATGACAAATAGTGAGTGGTAGCTATTATTATCATTAGCTGATATCACGTCTCTTTTGATGGTAGTACTATTTCTCCTTGATATGCATACCTCCCACTACCTCTGCAACCTCAAATGACCCATCTCTGCTAATTAATGCAATCTTTTTTTCTCCCAAAAATTTTTGGTCCAGAAACCCTGAGCTCCATTACTCTGCAAAGACGCATTTCTCCAGTGAAATTTATCTGATTAAAAAGAAAGCTGCACCGAAGGTAATGAGAGCCATTTGCTCTCCGTTCCAACTCGTGCAATGCATGCTGATGACGCACAGCCTGCTGAGAGCTTTCACCCAAACAGAGCAGACCTCATGGGCCCATCCTCAGCACCCCAGCCTCTGAAGAACACCGCCCCCTAGACTGCTCATGCTTTACTGCATCCAGGAGCTCCTTGATGCCCAGGGCAAAAGCCAAGAGGCCGTTTACCTCAGGACCAGACTGTGGAAGGACACCAAAGGTCGGAAAATTTCTCCAAGTGAGGCAGATATTGGCCATCAGAACCAAGGAGGATGGCTGTTGCAGAGTTATAAGCAGTGCCGTAATGGGGGCCAGAATGTAGGGTTTATGTACATAGGTTTGAACTGGTCAGTTGTTCAAGCCACTCCACTGCAGGATGCTTCTCCAGAGACAAAGAGAGAGGGGTTCTTCCCCTAGTTTCCTACCCTGGATTTGCTTAGAGGACAACATGGATTTTTTTCTAGGGGCTGACAAAAAGCCCCAGGACCAGAGTTCAGGCCTGTTTTGTTTTGTTTTGTTTTACTCCAGCCAAACCATATCACTGATGGAAAGGGCTACATGGCTAACTTAAGCTTCCTCTGGAATGACAGGTATTCATCAACCAGTTCACAAATATTTATCAAGCCTTAAGCCCTGACCACTCACCAGACTCCATGCTTTATGCAAACCGTGTTTCTACAGAGCCTGGAAGAGAGCTTGTGAAAGCCATGCCTTCAGAGTCCTGTCTGCCAGGGGGACTGGGCCTTGAGTCAGAGAAACGGGAAGACCTAAAGAGAACCAGCTCAGCACATGTGCCGGTGACGTTCTGCTCCCAGGGGTGCTTAGCAGATCCTGAAGTGAGAATAATAAAATGTCAGGCACCACCCTCTCGGCCTAAGCCCCTACTGCAATCAAATCAAATCAGAATTGCACAGCTGGCCGGGGGAAGCCAGATGTTGCCCCGACGATGAAACTGAGGTGACGCTGAGGGTGACCAGCAAAGCCCAGGGTGTATAACAACCTCCCAGTTGCCTGTACTCAGAACCAGGAATGGAAAACCCAGACAGTGCCTAAGGCCAAGGGCCTGAACCTCCATGAGCCCCTTCCCTTCCCCAGGGCCAGTCTAAAAGCGCACAGAGGCTGAAATTAATAAAACTCAGAAACTGTCCTCACCAATCCCCTCCCTTCCCCAAAAAAACTGCCTTTCTCCTCTAAGCCACCACAGGGCACTCAGCCAGGTGTCAACGTCTTACAATAATAACCGCTAAACAGAGCCAGGGATTTAGCTCAGCGATGCCACCATCTGCCTCGCAAGTGCAAGGTCCTGAGTTCGATCCCCAGTACCAGCAAATAATAGCAATAATAATAATTGTAATTGCTAAAGTACGTAATCTGTCCATTGACCAATAAGTTACAGGAATACAAAGGCTATTCAGTAATTGCTCTTGCATTGCTCCTACATGCCAGGCACAAGTCTCGTTCACACCAAAGGATTTTACTGCTAGGCAGCGACACACACCACCACTGTGTGCCTTACGCATATAGTGGGTGCTGGGCAAATGGTAAGGACCATAGGATTTTAGAGCAAGAGGGCTCACGGAAATCAGAAAAGCCACTGCTCGACAGCACAGTACTTGGGCACAAACTGACAACGCCTCCTCCTACTCTTTCCTGCTGGGTCAGCTGGGATTTTCCAGGCAGATGACATCAGCACTCACAGTGAACCAGGCCCAGACTAACCC
Organism: Fukomys damarensis; assembly: GCF_012274545.1. Taxonomy (NCBI): domain Eukaryota; kingdom Metazoa; phylum Chordata; class Mammalia; order Rodentia; family Bathyergidae; genus Fukomys; species Fukomys damarensis. Next base: position 5,856,555 of record NW_022900921.1, on the reverse strand, counting down.
AAAAGTGCCATTCCACGGGGAAAGATACTGAGGACACGCTAGGAAAAGAGGGAGACTAAAGTTCCCAGGGAAGTGAGAGCCTGCACCAAAGCGAGCACCAGGCTTCCCGCCTCCTGCCTCGGAGCACGTCCTCCATTCCACAGTGACCTTTCTGCCTGTGTATTAAGAAAATGCCCCCCAAAACCTACAATGGGGCCCTTGATAGCTTCTGACCATGAGGCCAGGCGCGCTCGGCCCAGAATAAACACTGGCTCGTTGGGTTAGCTCCCTGCCAAGACAAAGGGGACTCTGTGGCCCAATCAGGGGACAAACTGTCTGGAAAGCAAGGTACCCTTGGCAGCCATGATGCCCAGACTGGGCCGGCCCCAGGTCAGTTGACCCAAACCAGAGCTGAGGCCTCAGATTTATTACTGTTACTGTGAATGGGTCGGAAAGGATCCGTTTCCCTTAACCCCCACACCCATCAAAAGGGCAGGCAGGGCCCCAACCACACAGAGGCAAAAACCTCACGGACTTAAGTGTTCCGTCCTCATTGTTCATGCTTAATCTTATTCTCTGTCTCTCCCTCTCTCTCTCTCCCCCTACTTCCTTCCCTCCTCACACACACTAAACTTCTTTCCGTTTCCAAAGCCCCCTCTCACCACTAAGATTTACACAAGCTGTTTCGCAAGCCGGCGACGCAGAGCACTGTCCAGCAATGCCTCAAACCTGAAAGAGCAGCGGGGTGGAGATGGGGCAGAGAGAGAGGAAGGACGCCAAGACAAGAGTCTGATCCAGGCAACGTTTATTGCCGGCAAGCATCAGCCTTTTAAAGCAAAAAAAAAAAAAAACTATTATGGGATGGGGTTACCATAGTAACTGAAAGTTCACACAGGAAAAGAGCAAACAGGCTCAACAAAAACAACCCACCGTGGGTAGCAGTAACCCGGACAACCACACATCTGAAGGTCAGAAACAAGAAACTGTAACTTTCAAGAATTCCACAAAGGAAACACACCACCTGCTAAACTGGAGAAACTTAACACATATGGAGTTACTAAAGTTAACAACACTTACAACCAATACTCATGATCCCCACAAAGCTGTAAACCTTTCTCCCCTGTTTTGCCAAGCCAGCTCCACACCAACCTTCAGGTCTTAAGACAAAAACTGTCCTACCCCACAAGGCCCCTCAGACCTTCCCACCCTCGTTCCAGCCACAGCTGGGTTCCCAATCTCCAGCTGACTGAATTCTTCAGTCACAACAGCCTCCAACATCCCTACTTTCCCTCCTTCCTCTGCCTCTCCCGCTGCCTGGCTCCCTTTCTGTTGCAGTCGACGCCTCTACTTTCCTGCTCCGGCCCTACGAGGCCCTCCCTCGGCTGTGCTCAGCTTCGCAGTCCCTCTCCAGCCTCTCCTTGCCCCTTCCTCCCCTTTCCTACCTTGACTTCCACAACCTCTTCACCTACAGTGACCCTGGGAGATGGCAGACATCGGGGTGCTCTTCAGTGTGTTGGGCCCAAGCAGAGGGTAATCAAAATCATTTCTCCCTGGTCTTCTTGCCAAGCATAGTTCATGTGAAATTCAGATTGACGGCTCCATATTGATTCCTTATTTCCAATTGACATTGTAACTGAAGAATGAGTATCTGAGCATCATTGATCTGGCCTTCCTTCCAACACATGCTTGAGAAACACTTTGGCTCCCCGGAGGGAAATCTTGAGGCTGGATGATGGGGAAGGACCAAAACGAACACACTCATTTTCACCCAGAGCAGTCTGGACAATTTCAGATCCAAGATCAGGCTCATGAAAAAGAGGGAATATTATAGATTTGTGACAGGATGGCCTCAGGCTGAAGGACTCTTAAGAGTTCTCCTAATCCCCCCACTTTTTAATCTTAGGAGATGAAAAGCCAAGAGCCAAAGGTCACACAGCCCCAACTGTGTGGTACCATCCTGTCTCTGACCCTCGGTTGAACTTTACTATTGGACATTTCCATCATCTGTGCCATCCATAGTCACAAGTAAAGTCCTCTGTCATGGTTTGGGTCTAGATGTCCCCCCAGAGCCTCATGCGGTCATAGGCTGGATCTGGAATGTGTGAATCTGGGATTGATTCAAGATGTAATGCTAGGCTCAAGAGCACTAGGATTAAGGGTGTGAGTGCTGCCCACCCTAAGTAACCTGAAGAAGATAGAAGGGAGACACTGGGAGACCCTGTTAAGGTTCCCTTGTTGCCTTTGCTGCCTTGTGTGCACCATGTTGTATCTCCTCTGTGATATCTGTTTGCCAGCCCTGCCTCACAGCCAGATGACTATGGATTGAAACCTCTGCAAACTGTAAGCCAAACAAACCCCTTCCCTCTAACTTTGGGTGTCAGGTATTTTGACTCAGCGACAAGAGAAAAGTAACTAACACATCCTCACAAAGTACCAAAGGCCCTTGGTGTAACAGACCCCAAGAGGGAACTTGACGGGTGTCTAATTTTCTGTCCACTGAAGGCTCCACAAACCAGAAGTCTTTAGTGGGACACAGAAAACCCTGTGTCCGAAGACCTCACTGACCTTCTGGAAATTGCTTTTACTCAGACCTGCCTCAACCAAGCCTGATCCACCCATAACGTCCAATAATCCTGAGACAATTTGCATCATTCCCAAATATTTCTGCAAGGTCAGAAAACCCTAATGATTGAGCATTTCACCTCTCAGATCCGTTTCCAGCTTCTCCATCCCGTACCTCACGGTCCACCAGCAAACCCTTAAGTCCTTCAAGGTGATAGCTCCAAACATGGACTGGCATGTCCCTGAGGCGTGTTCACACTACCCAGATCCACACAGAACAGATCCACTGGGCTGCGGGGCTTAAAATAATCCTGGGCAAATTGTACTGTCTAAATATAGGCAGAAGTGTCCAGGGATTATCAAGTGGAGGGAAAGGGCTATCTGGGCATAAAAATGATGGAACTTTTGTATTAGGGACAAATAAAGGAATCTTTGGACAAGTGCTGTGAGGAAGGGGTGTGGGATTTATTGTTACTGAATGCTCACCACAACACTGCCTGAATATTAAGCCAATTGTCTTCCGATCCAGAGAGTCTTGGTAGGTCTCTCATGCCTCCCAATGCTGCTGATCTTCACCCGTGACTGAGGGAAGCCTCAGGAGTCACTGTGGATGTAGAGGATCCAGAGGGATCTTCTACAAAATTACCAAAGTGAAACATGAGACACGAGAGAGGCTGGGCATGAGACCTTCAAAGGAATTTTAATACCAATCGTTTGACACAACAGAGGATTGTTTGAGAAGCCACAATTACATCCCCTCTGTTTTTAAGGGTGGTGAATTCAAAAGTGTGCTTGTGAGGGTCACTGGAAGTCAGACACATGTGTTGATTTTCTTGGCACAACAGGATACCTAACAAGCTTCAAAAACAAGTAGTAATGGCAGATATCCTGATTTGTACCCGTCGCTCCTGACAACTGTCTTTTTCAAATGTTGTAGCATCTGTACAAGTCAACCCTTGCAATCTGAGTCACAATCCCTTCTCTCGTTAAACAGCTGGGTGACCTGAAGCCAGCTACTTCTATTTTCAGAGTCTTGGTCCCCTCCAGCTCGGCCCAGGGCCAGGGTTTTGAGTGAGGCCATAGACAGGCAACCAAACACAGATGTGTGGCTGCAGGCAGGAGAAGTAGAATAAGCAGAGGCCTCATCAGCTTTGCAGAGGGTTCAGCTGTTAAATGGCATTTTATGCTAATAGCGGGTGATATGGGATGATGTGGGTCTGATCCATTCTCCCTCAGTACTGCCTAATAGGATTCCGGCACTTGAAAGAGGCCTCCGGCCCATGGCGTGCGCTGTCAGTAGCCGCTGGGAGGGAGGACTGTGCCCCCAAATAACATTATTACAGGACAGGAGGAGCTGCAGAGAACCGGGCTTGTGGGAGCTGCGTGGCCGCCATTCCTAGACAGGGTCTGGAAGGGAAAGACAGAGCGGGGAAGTTGTGCGCCACCTGCCTCTGCTCACAACAGCACAGAGCAACCCGTGGGTCCAACAGGGACCTGGCCGGGACTGTGGTCTTGGTGGTGGCCATGGACAGTACCCAGGAAGACCAGCCCACCGTGCTGGTCTGTGGTTCAGCCCAAAGCAGTGTGAGACGAGACAGAACCCAGGCTGCAAGCTGCTGCGTACCACACACACACTGCAAGGGAAAAGAGTTTAGTGTGCTCCAAAAAGTGACCCAGCTATTGTTCACCTGTGCAGCTGCTCATGGAAAACTAATCCACCAGATAAGCAAACTCAACTTCAGAAAGATCTAATAACCTTCCCAGGGTGATACAGCTAAGGAACGGCCCAGGTGGGATGGACTGCAAATCATGTGCCCTTTGCCTCCTTGGCGCTATTCTATACAGCTCATCACACAAATCAAGATTAAGCGTTGTGGGCTGGGGATGTAGCTCAGTGGTGACGCCGCCTGCCTCACAGCCACAAGGTCCCGAGTTCAATCCCCAGTACCAGAAAAAAATAATACACGTATGTGATATACACATCACAAGCATTTTGTACACCCACACCTTCTACCCCAAGGGCATACACACCCCACATACACACAAAAATCCCCATACCAAATGCCACACTTGTCAGGAACACAGGTATTACTCACACTTTCACACACACAGATCTACATAACACAATCCACCCACATCCACAAGCACCTTGGGGCACATCGCAATCCCAGCACACATCTATTGCACGCCCGCCCATCTGTATATTGACACACAATCCATCACACACAGAAACCTACCCACGTCGCAGAACGTCTCCGACACCCACGGTTACACATATATAAACAGGCCGGTGTACCTGTCTCTCTTTCTCCCCATCAAGACGAGCGCTTCCAGATATGAATAAAGCATCTTCCGATTACTAACCAAGAGTTGCCACATAATCCTGGAATGCCTCCCAAATCTTCAAAGGAATCCCAGATTCTGTCAATGGTTTTAGGACTATGAATATTATCTAATTATTTTTAAATTGTTAATCCATATAGAAGTACGGATGATCCCTTCCTACCAGCCAGGATATTTCATGAATTAAAGTAGCATATTGTTTATTTATCTGTTCGTTCACCGTGTAGTCACTGAGCACCAGTGAAATCAGAGACACCACCACACCCACAGTAGGGGGTTGAGAGAACAAACAATAAGGAAGTAAATAACTAGAAATCGACAGGATTCCTGCTTCTAAGACACAGATAGCCACGTCACACCGCGGCCTGGCTCCTGGCTTCATGGGACCCGGCAAGCGACAGTGACAGTCATGAGAGGCGAGCGGGACAAGCTGAGGAGGTGACACGGGGTCCTCTGGGGTCCCTGCAACCTGGAGGGGCAGCGTGGGATGGAAAGTGTGGCATCCACAGTGGGAGGTAAGCGTGTGTACACGGCAGACACTGGAGGGCAACTGAGGAGAAGGCTTTGAAAGGAGAGGCGCCAGCGGAGATGTAGACTCGAGAGGCATCCATTAGAGCAGATCGCTTGAACCGTTACAAATGATGCGGTCAAAAAAGGTGCAGAGGTCAGGAACGGGGGAAGCTGAGCACAAACCTGGGAGCACGGCGTCCTGCTCGACACAGAGGCAGAAGGCTCTGTCCAACATACACGCCCACACACATTTCTCCCTCGGTCCCTCCCCTCCCTCCCGTACATCAGCCCCAGGAGCGCCGCGGGCGGCACGTAGGGTTAGGAGATCTCGGAGTGGCTCTTCAACCCTGCAGCCTCCCACGCATTCTGAAATCTCCCCGTGGCTTTGAGAGTCTGGCCGGAGAAGGTCATCGTTCTTAGCCATGCATGATTCATACCGGTCTGTGTGAGGATCGGGGGCCACTGTGTTGGTGAGGAGGGTAACAAAACATGTGAAGCTGTTGGATTTCAAATCCCCAGTTCTTTTTTTGTACCAGGGATCAAACTCAGGACTTTGCACCTGCAAGGCAGGTTGGTGCCACTGAGCTATGTCCCTGGCCCTCAAATCCCCAATTCTTGATACAAAGAGGCTGAGACTCTGGGATCAACTCTGGCACCTACGGAGCTCACCACTCCCAACTGAGAATTTTCTAACATGGATGTTTCATGAGGCAGAACCCCAAAACTATGAGAATATAAGCTTGTTAAAGGTTCCGTGGAGGCCCGGGATAAGCATGTACAGGAGAATTTGCATTCCCAGATGGACCTGGCTTTGGAACATTTTATTTTTGTCTTGTTTTTCAATTGGTGGCTGATTCTGAAGCGAAACCTTGAGAAAGTCTGTGTTGTTGCTACTGTAAAGTCCCTCTGGCTAAATCAGTCCCCAGACCTGCCTCGCAAAGGGAACCAGAGTCAGGGCCGAATCTCCCAGATGGTAGCCCCTTGGATCTCCTCTCCCAGGGAGACCCAGCAGCCAGCTGTGCCCCCCCCAAAAGCCCAGAGATGAAGCCTTAAAGGCGCCCGCGATTTCTCAGCCTTAGTCCGGCTCTTGGCTGCCCGCGTGGCCTCTGTTTGGGCTGGGTAAACACTTTAGCCCTGAGCCCTGCAACCCACTCCTCCACTGAGAACACTCTGGCAGCTTTGCAGGCACTGGGTGCGGCCAGGGTCTGATGGCAGCCTAGAAAGAGCCACTGGTAACGCTTTGCTCTCCTCTCTCCCTTAGCCTCGCTGCTTCCAAGGAGGCTGAAGCCGCCCGCTCTGCTCCCAAGTCGATGTCACCCTCAGATTTCCTGGACAAGCTGATGGGGAGAACTTCTGGATACGATGCCAGGATCAGGCCCAATTTCAAAGGTAGCGCAAACGTTCCTTTTATACCCATAGGGAAATGCTTTCCCAGATTAGAGAAGCAAGCAGCACAGTATCATATGCAGATGGCGCAAATCCCACAGCCCCTTCTCACTCTACCCGGGACCAGCACTGCTAACCAAGCCAACCTTTTCTCCCAGCAAAGCCACACAAAGCCTCAGAGGATCCAACCCCACAGCACCTTTAACCACTTGGAGGCTGCAAGTGAACTGAGTGAGATTTGCTGCCTGTGGTGCCATAGACAGAGGACCCACGGACCGATGGCAGCAGATTGGAGCCCAGGCGTGGGTCACAGTGCCCTGAGATTGGCTCAGCCTCTGCCTCTCTCTGGACCTCCAGTTCCTCAGCTCTGCAGGGCTGGGCTTGGCCCCATCCGCAGTGTTTAACAGAACCTCCGTGGAATTTCTGGGCTTCAGTGCCCCCAAAGGGGAGAGGCAGCAGGAACGATGCACAGCTCCTCCCTACTTCTCCCTGAGCAGCTCCACTTTTATTTGGTTTTTTGTGGGTTTTTTTTTTTTAACGTAAGCAGTTACATGGGGGGGGTGATTTGGTTATTGTGTTGAATTTTTATGATTTTTTTAGTACGCGTGCGCAGTTCGAAATGATCACCTTCCCCATGGGGAGTCAGTACGTGTATGTGACACATCTTCATTCCTTTTACTTCCCTCCACTTTTATTTGTTTTGACATGGGGCTTCCTCTCAAATTCATGTGCTGACAGGTTTCCTGAGATTCACAAATAATTCTGAAGACATCTCGTCTAGAGCAGATTCACAATTTCAGGGGGGGAACTTAAAGGAGCCAGGTGAGGCACAAGTGAGGCGAACATGACAGGGAGCGGTAGAGGACCCTGAGATTCACAAATAATTCTGAACACATCTCGTCTAGAGCAGAATCACAATTTCAGGGGGGAACTTAAAGGAGCCAGGTGAGGCACAAGTGAGGCGAACATGACAGGGAGCGGTAGAGGCGAGGGATAAAAAGAGATTCAGGCTTCCTCGAATGGGGAAGCTGCTCTGAGCCCTGGCCCATTCGGCCTTATAGGAATGTGGGCTCCGTGCTGCCAAATCGCGCAGGATTTCAAGAAAAGCCAGAAATCCAGGTCTATGTAAAATGTCCCCATTCATAAAACACAAAAAGCTGGGTATTTACCTCAGTAATTCTGCCGCCTACCTCTAAAGCACAAGGACCCCAGTTTGAGCCCCGGAACAAAAAAAAAAAAAGAAAAGGAAAAAACAGCATAAAACACAGAAATTCAAATAGGACACATCTGGGAGCCACATCTGGCCCATGTCTTGCCGGATCACAAACCCTGGTCCATGCCACTTGAAAAGGTTCATTTTGCCCTCTTAGCCCCGTGGGATCAGAACGTCTAGAATAAGGGAAGCCAGTTCTGTGCTCACTGAGGCCCAAGGAGGGCATACATGTCCTAAAATGCCTAGGTGAACTCTGGAGACACCATCTTAAGACTTCCTTGGGAATCCATGCACTATGACCTTCCTCTCAGAACCCTGGTAAAAATGTACTTTGGGCAGTGGCATGAGCCCATAAGCCTGGCACGTGAGAGGATGAAGCAGGAGGATCATCGTGAATTCAAGGCCAGGCTGAGCTACACAGTGAGCTCGAGGCCAATTTGGACTACATAGCAAGACCGTGTCTTAAAAACAGGGACAGAATCTGATTCCAAGGACCCGCAGTCAACCTCTGTACCCACTGCTGATTCCAGACGCCCTTCTCACCGCCCCTGCAGCTCAAGCCCAGCAGCCAACAAGGGCATGACAGCCAGCGACAGCAGTTTAAGTGTGCCTACTTCGCCCCTGCTCTCCACGTCCCCTTCTAGGGTGCTCGCTACAGTCTGGAGCTCTGGGAAGAGAAAAAGGACCTGGGAGACCCAGTGGGGCCTGTGTGTGGGTCCAGCCCGCGGCTCTCTGCACCCAGGTTCCTGGCCCTCGCTCCTGAAGCCACATCCTCCATCACCAATAGCACAACCTTGGTTTCTCCCAGGGCAGGAAAGCCAAGACCAAGGTTGCTATCACAGCACATCTGACCCAAGCACTTCACCAGAGTCGGAACTCACATACCTGGAGAGGCCAGGCAGGCACCGTCCGTGAACGCAGGAGGCTGGGGAAACAAAGAGAAAAACGAAAACGCAGCCCTTGGCTAAGAGCCACCGCTTCCCGGCTCCTGCTGATGGATGCAGGGAGGGAGTGCAGCCCTGAGTAGCCAGGACTTCCAAAACTAGATTTAAATCTGGGGTTCTCCATGAACTCTTTCAAAGTGGAAGCTTAGTTGTGTCCTTCAAAAGCACCATTGGCCAAACCCAGCTCGCTCAAGGACTGGTTATGGCCCTCCGCCGTCAGATTGAATGTTCTGCCCCAAGCGGCAGGGTGAGGAATTCCAGTCCACTCCGCCCCCTGGTGGGCTCTCTCGGAACACCACCCTGAGCGGAGGTGGGACCTTGCTCCGAGGCAGCCTCTCTGAGAGGCCCAGTGAGGGAGCACCCGGAGTTCTGTGTGAATCACCAAGCCTGGTGCACGGAAAGCCCTCCGCTGCCTTTCATAAACGAATGAACAAATGAGGCAGACAAGCACATGGCTGTTCAATGGCTTTACCAAGTCACGGCTGTGACGACCAGGAGTGTTTTGCTTTGTTTTGTGTTTTGTCTTTTGTTTTGTTTTGTTTTGTTTTGTTTTTTGAGACAGGGTCTCACTATGTAGCCCAGGCTGGCCTCGAACTCACAACGATTCTGCCTCAGCCTCCCAAGTGCTGGGATTCTAGGCCTGTGCTACCATGCCTGGGAAACAAGAACTTTTCAACCAGGATTTTTAACCCAGCTACTCTGATGCAGTAATGTGTCTAATGCTTGTTTATTCATTTATTAGCTCACTTACGTAGCAATGGATTTTGTTTTGTCTTGGTTTGACCTGCTAGAGATGGAACCCAGGACTCTGCAAAGGCCTTTTTTTTTTTTTCTTCTTTTTT
>NW_022900921.1:5794461-5846699 GCF_012274545.1 Fukomys damarensis | reverse complement strand
TTTTTTTTTTTTTGAGATGGAATCTCACTAAATGACTGAATCACCAGTCTGGGCTCAGACTCCCAGAATATTGGGCTTACAGCCATGTGCCACCACCCTCAGCTAGCAGTGGACATTTTTAAGAAATAAAATTTCATTCAGACCTCTGAATCGGGGTCCTTCCTCTCCCCCACTTTGATGGTTTTTAGAACTCTGGGCCCCAAGATCTACAGAGCTAGATAATCTCATGGGCCTTTCCAAATAATACTCTAACCTCTTTGACCTCTTCATGACTTGTAAAAAGATTCAGCTTCCAGTACCCTCATCCCAGGAGCCAGGAAAAGGGTGAGGGTTGGAGGTTAGCAAGAAAAGCTATCTGTCCCTTACATCCCATGATTCCTTTCACCCCTTACATCCCATGATTCTTTTCACACTTCCACTGGGGCACAAAGATTCCCAAAGGCCCCAGACAAATCCCAGAGCTCCTGGAAAGGCCCGCGGGTCAGGCTTCCAGTGACCCCAACACAAAGCTAGAGGCCAGCCCTGTCTGAAGACCTTACAGAGTGATTGATCACTCAGCAGCTTCCTCAGACTCCAGAAATTTTCCTGCTCTTAACCCCCCTGAAGGAAAGGGTGGTAAGGACAGGCAGGCACTGTCTACCCAGTGCACAGCCAATGCCAGCTATAACTGGGAAGAAAAGACCGCTACCTACCTGACACGTGTGACCCCAAATAAACCCTTACAGCCTCCGGGCCTCTACTTCAGCATCTGCGGAAGGAGCCAGGGGGCCTCTGTCCCCTGAGCTCTGACGGCCTGTGCCTTTTCCAAGACGTTTTGCATTATAACGGCTCTCAAGAGCAGGGGCACGGCCCGATGCAAACACATACACAAAAGCAAAATTAAACTTTAATATTTAATGAAATATATACATTATCCCGCTGCCAAAGGCAGCTGGATTGTAATTTTCTCAAGATAATTTAATTTCACATTGATATCAATGAACCTCGCCTCCCCATGGGGTCCCTTTGGCTGACGCCCTCTTGAGCACATAAATCAGGACCTAATTTATATGGGAGTCACAGTGCCAGACACTCACAGGCCCGGGTGGGAACCGTGCGCTCGTTGTTTGGAGGCGTGGGCAGTAACTGTTTGGAGCATCTTAATGGTGTGAGGCTAAATGGAAAAAGAATTCCAGGCTGAGGCCAAATGAGGGGAAACACAGGCCTCTGTTTATTTAGGTGGAAATGACAATGCGGTGGATTTCCACTCTGCATAAGGAAGCAATTTGTTAACACAGAGCACTACCTGGCTCTGGAAAAGGCCGCTCCCAAGGCAGTGAATTCCCCTAGCGCTGGGGCCTGAGGACTCCACGCGGGAAGCTGCTCTGTTGCAGACACCCCCGGAGCTGGGATGTGCAGCTCAGTAGACTCTGCACCCTGCACTACGACCAGAGACCTGAGTTCACCCAGTGCAGGGTCCGGCTAGGGAATCCACAATTTAACAAGTCTCCCAGGCGAGACCACTGCCCACAGCCTTGTCTGTACATCAGCACTGGAGCCAGGGGATGGGATGACGTGGAAGGAACCGCCCAGCCCAGAAATCTCACAACCCTGGAGCTCAGATGGACTCCACATGGACCGTTTCCATAGGAGAAGGTGAAACCACGGAGCTGAGGGACAACCAAGACCTCCCTTCCCTCCTTGGCCGGGGAACCGACGGAGAAACCGAGGTGCACCAGACGGAAGGGGTGACCTGGCCACGGCGACACACGCCTATGATCCTAGCAATCTAGGAGGCCGAGGCCGGAAGATCAAAAGGTCAAACCTGCCCTGGGCAACTTAACAATTTAGTGAGACCGTGTCTCAAACTTTTAAAAAGCAGCGGGGAGGTAGGTCAGTGTGAAGGCCCTGGATTCCAACTCCAGTAAAACGCACACACACACACAAGCAAGGGAGATACACTCCTAAGGTCAAGCAGCAAATGAACACTAAAGTTACGTCTGGGTCCCAGAGGTCCTGAAACTCCCCAGGAGGAAAACCCTGGATTCTCACCCAAGACTAAGTCCTCTCTTATCCACCAAAATTTCTGGGGGGAGGGGATGAAATCTTAGATGTGTTTGGGTGCAATGCTTGGAAAACCTTTTTAAGAAAGACAAAGCACAGGGCCGGGGATTTAGCTCAGCGGTTCGGTGGCCTGCCTTGCAAGTGCAAGGACACAAGTTCAATCCCCGGTACCAACAAAAAATGAAAGATAAAACAAAAAAAAAATAACAACAACAAAAAGCCAGGCGTGGTGGTGCATGCCTGTAATCCCAGCACTCAGGAGGTTGAAGCAGGAGGATCGCTGTGAGTTCGAGACCAGCCTGGGCTACATAGTAGTGAGTTCCAGGTCAGTCTCGACTACATAGTGAGACCCTGTCTCAAAAAACAAAAAAAAAAAGAAAGAGAGGGGGCGAGGGAGGGAGGAAGGAAGGAAGATGAAACAGAATCCATACCACAGGATGTACTGATATCTACACTTTTCTTTACACAGTCAGAAAACTTTGGTTCTATCCTCTTTTAGCTAAATGAGCCTGAGTGAACGAACAAAACTCTCCACGGTCATTGGTGAAACAGGAACAATAGTTCTTCCCTGCCTACCTCTGTCCCTCGAGGGAAGTGACAAGAAACTGGACCTTACAATCTCCATGAGGACCGTGACCTATTATTCAGAAAGATTAGACCTAGTATCTGAGTCCCCAACACAGTCAAGGTCATCGTGTTTATGAGCTCTCTCCTGCCCAGTTCTTCAGAACCGGCCTCGGCTTGACTGTTACTTTTGATCACTGTCACCCGTGATCCTCCATTCCTCTCTAGTTGCTCCCTCTTGTGGCAGCCCAGGGTTCACCAGTCTGGGTTTGGCCCTTCTTTCTCTGAACCTGTTCGCTACAGCACAGCCATTAAGCCGATCACCTCCAGGGTTCGACCCATCTGCACTCAGACCCTGGCTCAACTGTGGCCATGAATAGATAATTTAACCTCATGTGTGAAAGAGAGGTGATAGCCACACCTTCTCACCACCTTGGTGAGAGGCTAGAAAGTGCCTTAGTTAAGTGCCTTAATTAGTACTGTAACTGGGAGAGCCTGCACTTCCCCTGGGCAAAGCTCCCTCAGGCAATGAGACATCAAAGCAGTAAATATTTCTGCCCTCCTTTCCTAAGCTTTGCGGTAAGATTCAAAAAGCTTGCCTGGACAACACTTAACAAAGGCCGGTGGGCTTTCCTTGAGGCTCCCTCTGGACTCCTCACCTGGTAATTCCCATCAGTGCCCCGGCAGAAAGAGGGTCCTGGTTCATAAGTTCAAGGCAAGGAACTCGCTGTTCCTCATGATTTCCGAGATGGCTTCCAAATGTTGTAGCCATAAACACATTTCACACACAAATCAGAAGGCAGCCAGTGGGGCTTAGGGAAGAGACTGCAACCATATGGCAGGATGATGAATCATCCCGTGTTAATGAAAGTACATCTCAGCTCAGCCCCTGGCGTTCTGTACCTGCTGCCCACCTGGGGACAAGGGACGTGGCATAGAGATGTTAAATGGAGGCTGGCAATCCAGGGCGCATGGGAGTGGGGTGGAGGGAATATGAGGGCTCTGCCAAGGGGGCCCTTCCCGGAGTCGGCGCCAGGAAGGGGTCCTCCCCTGTGGGGGCTAAACGACAATCTCTCTCGATTGGCAGGTCCCCCGGTGAACGTGAGCTGCAACATTTTCATCAACAGCTTCGGTTCCATTGCTGAGACTACCATGGTGAGTGAATCAAAATACAAGCTGCCGCATCCGGCCACAGCTCTCTCCCTGAAACATTCATCCTCTGCCTTGGTCTTCCCCGAGGAGGCGGGGAGTCAGGCGTTCTTGTCAGGGCTGCAGTGATGTACCACCAGGCTCGGGTGATTTTACTGTCCTGTGCGGGGCTTTTCATAAGCGCCGACATCCTCAGTGGCTACGAGAGCTAACAGGACCGCCACACGTCACACATCCAGCATTACAAGAAGGCCATTATTCACCAGGCTACACGTAGATTAAAATAAAATGTAAAGACCTGCTCGAGGGTTTCAAATCCAACTGAAAAGCGGCAGAGGACTGATGGTTACAGAAGCTGAAATAATACACTGCATTCATTGCACTATTTGTCTGTCTTTGAATGTGTTTAAATTTTTCTTTGATAAAAACTTTAGCATAATTACACTAGAAAAAGACTACAAAGCAGACATTGGTAAATGTTCATTGTGATTATCTCTGACTCAAAGAGTTGCAAATAATTCTTATTTTACTCTTTTTGGTCTTGCTATATTTTTTAAATGTCTACGATGGGTGAATATTCTATTAGAAATGTTTCTCCCCTCTTGAGAAAAGTCAGTTGTGTTGAGGGCCATGGGCCATACCTATAATGTCAGCTGCTTGGAGGGCTGAGGCAGAAAGATCACAAGTTCAAGGCCAGCTTGCCCAACTTAGGATGACCCCGTTTTAAAATACCAAAAGGAAAAGAGCCAGTGTATCTTGGTGGTAGTGGACTCCTGGGCTCAATCCCAATACCACCACCACCACCATGACCAAAAGAATTCAGTCACACTCACCGGAAGAAAGCAAGCCACCTTGAAAAAAAAAAGAAAAGAAAATCAGTGCGGCCTAAAATTGGCCTTAGCGAGAAACCTGGACAGGCTGCTGCCTCACAGCCTTCTACACCGTTGGTTTCTAGCCACATGACTTTATGCTTCGGTTTCCTCCTGTGTGAAATCCCAGTGGTGATTGATACACTCGCCTCATCCAGTCGTTATGTGTGTTATGTACAGTAAAGGCTCTGCTCACTCACTACACGCTGCTGACGATGGCACAAAGCCCCAAGCCCAGAGAGCACGGACTGGAGACATGGGCAGCCTGGGGGTCTACAGGGCACACATAACCACATCCTAAGCATTATCAGAAGTGGAGGGCTGGGGATGTAGCTCAGTGGTGCTGCCACCTGCCTCACAAGCGCAAGGTCCCGAGTTCGATCCCCGGTACCAAAAAAGGAAGAAAGAAAGTGGCGATCCAAGCATAGACAATGCCAGGCTCCGCACACCTCAGGGGAAACAGTGGGGATAACCACAGGAGGAGACAGACCCTGCAGTGAAGATACAGGTCTCTAGCATGCAGAAGAAGGGCTTCCTTCGAGGGGCCCACGGGAGAGGTCGCTGGCTCCCTCCTCATTAAAGGAAATCCGGAGTGGGAAGACCTTGGCATTTTCCGACAGGCACATTCCATGCTACTGCAATCTTTTTTTCTTAATTGTCTATATTTGTGTCATTTACTTTGCAGATGATTGATTTAGGGGAGAAAACCCCTAAAATGTCAGCTCCAGAAAAATGTCTTTAGAAATGGTCCAGCTCAGCCCTTCGCTTTAGAGTGGTGATCGGACAGCTACAGTAGGGAGGTCACCTGGGCAAGGCCACAGCACGCATTGGACGTGGTGGGGGCCTGGTGCTGTCTGTGGGATCCGAGGGTCCCCCTCTTCACCTTCTTTCTCCGCGAGGTCTTCCCACCCAATCCCTGACCGCTTTCTCGTCCACACCTCCTTCCTCGTCGGTCAGGGGCATCTGGGTTCACAATAAGAATACCACGCCAGGAGAAAGAGCTTAGGCTGGAGGAACACGTGAGACACTGCTCCGGGCCAGGCACTGTGGAGACTCTTTGGGATATGCCGTCTCCTTAAGTCACACAACAATCCCGGGGTCAAAGAAGTCACCCCCAGTAGGTAAGGGAGGAAACTAAGGACCAGAAGGTTAGGGTGCTCACCTAAGGACTCAGCTAATAACTGGCAGAAACCGGATATGGGCTCACATCTCCCTCACCCCAGAGTACATGGTCTCCTGAGCCAAACATAAATATTTATTTCCTAGATTTTTTAAATCACACAGCCATGGCTTCTCGCCCTTCATTATAGAGAGCCGGAGCCGATGTGGAAACGGCCAGAGGGGATTGCACTTGTCTGCGGACACGTGGCACAGGAAGGCCAGGCAGTGCCTCTCTGATCACACAGAGGGCTGCTGTGCTCCATGGACCTGTGGAACTCTAGCCAGAGTCCCAGGGTCAGGACCTCTCCGGCTGGGTTGGCTCCCCAGGAACAGGAGGAGCACACAGCAGCTCTGGAAACAGCTGAGTCCCCAGAGCTGACGGCTGGCTCCCAGGGCCTGGCTTTCTTCGCGGGAGCTAACAGACTAGAACAGAGAGGCGGCAGCAAGTCAACGGGGCTCTCTACCCATTCCCACTAAGGAGAGGAGCAGGGCTGAGCTCTTTGTCCTTCCCCTGACCTTCCCAGGGACGCCCTGAGTGTCTGCAGCCTGAAGAAGATGGAAGTCGAAGCAGGAATACACCATGGGAAGAAGCAGGGTCCTGATCTAGGGCAGCCCCGGACAGTCCAGAAGAGACCTAGCGCTCAAGTCCAGAAGGAACCAGCCGGCTCATCTGCACACGAGTGCTAGTGAGGCTGCCTGAGTGTCCGCTGCAGCATCTGCGCCTCTGTGTGGCGCCGATGTCCACGTGTCCGCACCGGACTGTGGGACTACGCAGGCGCACGCAGACAGTTGCACGGGGGTGCGCAGACAGACATGTGTACAGGGGCGCAATAGTTCCAGGGTAGTTTCGAAGAGAAATGTGTAGCATGACAGATATAAGCATGTACATTTCTGGCCTAGCTGTGTACATGCGTAAACATGGATGTGCGTGTGTCTGTGAGCAGGTACAGAGGCAGGATATGCGACAGTTTTATGAGTGAGTGTAGGCTGGGGCAGGCGGATCACAAACTTGAGGCCAGCCTGGACTACATGGCAATTCTCTACAAAAGGAAAAAAAGAAAGAAAATAGAAAAGGAGTTCATTGCTTTTATTCATGTGTCTGGGTGTGAATATCAGTGGATATAATATTCCTGAGTACATATCAGCACCGGAGCCAGCATATTTAGGTAAGTGTATTCAGGTGCACGCAAATACATATATGTGAATAAGTGGAAAAGTGCTGAGCTTTAGCATGTCAAGAGTACACATGTGTGCTGGCAGGCTGTGCTTGTGCACACACAGGGGCGTATATCCCTGGAATTTGCGGCTCTGTGGGTATGCTGGTGCGTGTGTGTGTGTGCGTGTGTGTGCGTGTGTGTGTTGGTTTGTCTTCCAGTATTTCCTTTATTAGCATGTCTGCTCCAGCCTCGCCTGCCAAGGGTCAGGGGAGCCTGGAACAGAGACAGACACACTGTGGCCAGGACCCCAGCAGTTGGGGACAGCCTCAGGAATGACAGCCCTCAGTTAGGCCTTCCTGTGTAGGCACGGAGGGACGTGGCTGGAGTCCTACACCTGGAGACAAGGAGCCAGGCGCATCCATGGGCTTCCCATGACTACGGTGAAGTGCCGGAGGCTCACACGTGAACTACCTGAGGTGCATTTAGCTCACAGCTTTGGAGGTCTCCAGGCAGGACGCCCGTGCAGGGTGTGGATGGTGGAACCTGGCGGGGGGCAGTCCATTTAGGAATAAAACAGGCCCATCTCTAGCAGGCGCACAGAGCAAGGGCAGACCTGAGGGACCCCTAGACCTGCCCTACAGGCTCCACTACCTCCCAGCACCCCCGCAGGAAAGAGCGCCCACAGTGACTTCTGGGGCCTTGTGTCTGGACCTCAGCGCCAGAGCACGAGTCCAGCTAGTCCACCACACAGCACCTGTGATGCTCAGTAGCCGCCGGAGCCGGGCTGTGAGAGAGGTGCCTCTGGTCACACAGGGCGGTAGGCACTGAGCTTCTTGTGCAGCCTGCAGAAACGGGAAGGGTTATGAGCCACAGAATTAACGGGCTGGGCTGTGGTTCAGGGTCGAAGGGCTTGCCCAGCATGCATGAGGCCTTGGATTCGATTCCCAGGTGGGAAACAACAGCAGAAACTGCTAAACTCATAAGGCAAAGGGTCCAACGTGTAGACACGAGGAACGCCTCCCCGGCAGCTTTGGCTCCCTGTTCCCTCCGGGATCACATATTCTTCCACCGCACCTGTGAAGGCCCCTATAGATGCTAAATGTGGCGTGCAGCTCTAGGGACAGGTTCTGGTTTGGCTTTTCCCACAGGAACAAACCACCTCTCTACACAGTTACTGCAGACAGAAGAAAATCTGGGTGACAGTCCCCCAGGTGATGGATCAGCATTGCATATCCACACCAACGTGGGGTTTCATATTGGCCATAAAAGGAAACAATGAGCTGAAGGGGTAAACGCTGGTGTATTACTCAGCGTGGGCCACCATAACAAAATGCTGCAAGCCGGTGTGCTTAAATAATAGAAAACTGCTTAGTCACAGTCTGGAGGTGAGAAATCCAAGACCAAGGTGCCATCGGGTTGGTTTCTGGTGGGATCCTCTTCCTGGCTCGTAGCCAGCTGCCTCCCCACTGTGTCTTCATGAGGCACCTTTCTCTGCACGCAGAGAGAAAGGGAGAGCTCTGATGGCTCTTCTCCTTCAGTCCCTAATAACAGGCAAGTCAATCCCTGTTTCCTATAAGGGAAAAATGCTAGTTCTGCTCACATTTCATGGTCTAAAGGGAACCATGTGACCCCACCTGAAGAGAATTATAATCCTCCCCAAGGTTTTACAAGCAGACCGGAAAGCAGTATCAGTAAATATTAGGTCTCAGCCTTCAAGGAGTCTGTTGGATGCAGAAACCAAACATAACAGGCCAGTGTGACGCGAGAGAGGGCAGAGGTACACACAGGATGCTACGGGGCACAGAGAATAACATGCAATGCAACAGCAGCCAACACTTCCTGAGCATGTATTATGTGCCAGGCATTGTGAAAGCATCGGGGTGTGATTTTTGGTTGCTAACGGAGCAGCCTGTCTTGCTACTCTACATGTCGACATCTTCCAGAGAGAATGGTTTCACTGGATGACCCAAAGGATGAAGGGGTTTGGAAAAATTGATGTGTGCTCAGTGGTGCCACAGAGAACAGAAGAGAGTAAGAGCCAGCGTGTAGTCCACGGTTGTGTAGCGCGGTTGCCTAGCGTGTGGGAGGCCCTGAATTTGATGACCAGCACAAACGGGAAAAAAAGAATAAGAGAGGATAGCATCCAGCAGGCTCGACAAAGCGGGGTGGGTGGAGGAAGGAACGTAATTTCAGGGGCGTGTATAAAGCAAAAGGCAAGCTAGAAACAAAGGCAACATGAAAAATAGTCTTTGACAAAGCTCTTCTGTGAAGGGAATGTGAGATCTGGGTCCTGGCGTTGGTCCTTTACCACGTGCTTTTCTGAGAGCCTAACAATCAGGCTTCATGCGTTCTGGGGACGATCTCGTGTTCTACAACAGTCTTATTTGGCAGAAGAGAAAACTGCAGTTCAGAATGTCGGAATGCACCCAAGTCTCTCCAGCTGATGAAAGGCATAGCTAGTTGTGGTCCTCAGGCTGCCTGACCTCCTGGCTGGTCCATTGTCTGGGCATGGGAAGGGGGTGCAGTTGAGCCATGTGGGACCCCACCCCCACCCCCATCTTCTGCACCTTGGTTTGTCTAACTAACAAGAGGCTACGTGACATCGCTCGACTCTCTCAGAATTTGTACCTCGGGGAGACCCTGCCCAGCCATCTCTCAGAGAATCTGCAAACAAAGCCTCTGTGGTAACACACTGGCTAGGAGTAGTCCCTTCCCATTGCCGTCTTACATTGAGATCCACTGCATGAACAGCGGCATTTTGCATCACAGAAACAAAGCTCAAATCCCTCTCCTTTTTCCCGTCTTTGCTGTTGTGAATTTTAGTTAAAGTTGGTGTCATCTCTCTCCTGCCTCACAAACACAGCCTCCTCACTGGCCTCCCTCCTTCCTCTACTCCTGTCCCTTTCCATTTGCCACTGTTTCTTGGGGACTCATTTTAAACCCCAAATCAGATCACAGAATTCTCCTCCCTTGAACACTACAACAGCTGCAGATGCGCTTTCTATATCCCGTTCCCTCTTCCCAAAACGATCTGTGCATTAATGCCTCCTCACCCCTTAGGTCTCTAAGACAGAAAAAGCCCCTCGTTACTCTGTATCACGTTGCCGTGTTCTACAATCCTGGGAACTGTGTCTAAACGCTCAAAGCTCACTTGTCTGTTGCCTTGTTTGCCTTTGTAGTATGACTGGGAACGCCGTCCCGCTGCATCACCTCTACATTTCCAGCACCCCAAACATTGTTTGGATTTATAGGAGTCAACCAGTATCTAGGAGAAGTTAGCCTTAGAAGTTCTCTTGTCTGGGTGCTGTTGGGATGAATCCCTGCCACAAACATCACGGCTAAGCAACTTCTGCCTGCACACCTGCAGTGATAAAGACCCCACGACCTCCCAAGACAGCTCACTTCATCTGTGCCCAACTCTCAAATCTCCCACGGTTTTATTCTGACGCTGGTGCCACAGAGAGTCAATCTACTTACCAGACAGCCCTTCAAATACCTGAGGTCAGCTCTTCTGGCAACTCCCCAGCCTGGCTTTGTCAAGCATCTCTCCAGTTTTCAATCCAGTCACTTTCTGGGCTTCTCTCCTTAGACTGCTGGGAGTGAGGGCTTCATCCAGTGCACATAAATAAACCCAGGAATGCTTAACGCAGAGAAAAGTAGGGGCCATCACCACCTTATCTAGGGTTACTGATTTCAAAGCTTACTTTTAACACCTGCCTCAGCTCCACAGCTCCTGTTTGACCTAAATCTTATCACTCTTAATAAACACATTAAAATGGCTCTTCTGGCTGAAGTGGAAGAAAAGCCAGGAGTCTCCCTACCTTGCCCTTTCTGTCAGTCTCTGCGCCCCCAGGAAGCCCTAGGGGAACATCCACAGAACCTCAGAATGTCTACACATTGGCCTCAAAGACCTTTCCATTAACATAGCTATATCAGAATGCAGGCTCACAATATACTTGTGGACAGCAGCGCTTCAGAACATTTTAAGTACCTGATAATACTTAAGTGCCTAATGTGACAAGCTTTTGTTAATTAGTCCAAAAGAGAACAAGAGAGAAATAATGGTCTTACCAATAACTGGTCCTCCAATTTCCATTAACATATACGGAGCTATAAGCTACAAATACACACACTATTGTGTTATCCTTCCCTTGACTGTACACATATTTAGATATGGGTACACACACACACTCACGCAAACAGATACTTGTGCACTTTTTTTTTTTTTTTTTTTTTTTTTGGTACCAGGGATAGAACTCAGGACCTTACACTCCTGAGGCAGTGAATGACAGAACCATTGAGCTAAATCCCCGGCCCAACTATAGTATTCTGTACATGTCACACAATTTGGGAACAGACGTAGCAGATGGTTCATGAATACGACATCAAATACATGACAAAACAATCCTATCTGTGTTTACAGGCGTGGCGGCCTCACTGTAGAAGTCTATTTAACCACTTCTCTCCCGAGGTTCCCTTTGGTTCGTCCAAGTGATCACCATTACAAACAGCACCCAGCATACTGGTGTACAGCTCTACGGCATTTCCCTGGGAAACATCCCAGAAGTGAAAGCGCTGCACCACAGAACCTGCACTTCGTAAAAATTATTTTGACAGATATTGTTGCCCAGCTCCCTCCCAGAGAAGCTTTCACAACCTATATTCCCTATAATGGTATTCACTTCTCTTCACCCTTGCCAAACCATGATAGTATCAAGCTTGTTATCTTCACCAAATGTGATTTTCAAAACGGGACCTCCTCATCATTTTTAATTCGCACTCCAAATTCTTAGAAAAGGTGAGCATCTCTGATATTCTGACTGGGCATGTGGAGTAATATGTAAGGTTTATTTTTAAATATATCTACTCCTTAGTCTATATGGAGTCTAATTACCCAGGAAGTGTTCGTTGGTTGGCTCTGTTTTTCTCTGATTAGGTAGCAGTTATTCTAACACCATTTTGAAATAGCCATTATTTCTCCACCATTTTCCTCCCACAGTAAACCCTCATACGTACATGTCTACCTTCTAATTCTAGTTTATTGCTCCACTGTCCTGTCTGTTCCTGCATCAGTACAACACTGCTTTAATATTGCTGCAATTTAAATTAATATCTCCATACGTGATAGAGAAAGCCCTCTGTCTTTCTTTTCTTTTTTTTCTTTTTTTTTTCTTTCTTTTGGGTATCAGGGATCGAACTCGGGTCCTTGCACTTTGAGTCAGAGGGCGGAACCACTGAGCTATATCCCTGCCCCCTGCCCCCGTCCTTCTTGTACAAGGTTTCTTAGCTCACTCTCTTATCCATATGAACTTTAGAATCAGCATTCTGAGTCCTATAAAAATTCCCTCAGGGCTGGGGATTTAGCTCAGTGGCACTGTGCCTGCCTTGAAGGTGCAAGGTCCTGAGTTCAATCCCCAGTACTGCAAAAATAGATACATAAACATAAAAATTCCCTCAGATTTTGACTGGGATTATTGCTTTTATGGATTAACTTGGGAAGACATAATGCTTTATCAACACGGTAATCTCTCACTTTACACAGGTATTCCTTTAGGCCTTTCAGTAACATTTCAGAGCCATTGGTTGGTTGGGGGTTTTTTTTGTTTGTTTGTTTGTTTTGTTTTTAATATAGGAGGTGTGATTAAAAACAATGGGGAATGTTTTTAAATTTTACTACAGTAAAAGACACACTGCCACTAATCCATCCCAAAATACTTCCCCTTTCTTTGAACACATTTCTTTATTTTTGCCACTTTCTGAATTAGTTCTGGAAGCCCACTTGTGCGTCTTTAGTTGCACTGTTGCAGCTGCCGCAATGTCCTGAGTGGATTCGAAACATTTGCCTCTCATGGTCATTTTGACTTTGAGTAAGAGCCAAAGGTCACACAGTGCCAGATCCAGTGAATAATTAGGTGGCTGAGGACACACTGTAGTGCTTTTATTTGACAAAAACTACCGTAATGTTCTTGAATCACTTCAGAAGACTGAGGCAGCCATAAAAAAGACACTCACAAAAGAGGACTCCAGAACTGCTTCAGAAATTGCCAGGAACAACGAGATCAGTATGCTTGAAGTGAGGGAGGGTGTTTCGAGGAAAATTCACCGCAATGTGCCTTTGACTGTAATACATTTTTAAATTTTTAATTTAAACATTCGCTGTATTTTTATCACACCTCATATACAACTAATCCATTTCTTAGTACATTTATTTCTGGCTATTTTGTGGGACTGGTTTGCTGAGAGGATGTGTTGCTGCTGTTGCTTTTTCCATTACACTCTGTCTTTCCACATAGCTTGAATTCGGTTGCTTCCATCCTCTTGAGTTTGGAGATCCAAGATAAAGTCCATTAAATACTATTCCATTAGATACAGCTCAGCACTGCCCAAAGGCCTGGGTGAACAGAAAACTAAGAAACAGGTAGAGGAGAGAGCACTCTGCCTATTCCATTAATAGGCAGGAAACAGGTTATGCCAATGCATGGTATGGTCTGCTGCAAGATTCCTTCCTGATACTGCACCAAGGGAGGCGTCACAGTCTCGAATTTACCACAGCCCAGAGGGTAGCTCCCCACCACACCCAATTCAGGAAAGCTGGATTTTGACAAACAAACCCACAAAAGACTGAGGTGGGCAAAGAAGACTGCTGAGTTGTTTCTGTTTACAAGCGGGCTTTTCTTTCTAACAATTGTAAAGCTCCCTGCCACTATCCAGATACCAGAAAAGCCAAGCAGAAGTTGCTTTTGTAATACACAGAACTAGAAGAAGGGGAGACAGATCATCATCTTGAGGGAAGTTTTATCCAGGCCAGAGGGCAAGAGATCTAAGACACCATGCTTGTCTCAGCACAGTGATAACCTCCCTCCAGAGACAAAAAAGTTGGTGCTCCTCCAGACACAGTGACATTATCCCCCAGATAACGGCCAGTTACCAACTGCCAAGTTCCTGCTTCTTCAAGTGCCCTTTCTTGTACTACAGAATAAATTCGCACAAGTTTATAAAGTAGCTCTCTAAATGAGACACAACCAAAAAATAAGGACTGTAGGGGCCAGGGATTTAGCTCGGTGGTTCCGCCACCTGCCTTGCAAGTGCAAGGACCCGAGTTTGATCCCTGGTACCAAAAATAATAATAATAGGGATTCCACTTATTAAATTGAAATCCATAACATAATCATTGAGATTACAAACAGATCACTGCGGCTGATGCTGGGCTTCTCCGAATTCCTCTGTGGCATATTCATCTCTGTTATTGCGGGGATTTAGCTCAGTGATTCACCTGCCTGCCTCACAAGCACAGAACCCAAGTTTGATCCCCGGTACCAAAAAAAAAAAAAAAAAAATCTCTGTTATTAATTTAACTAATTAATAAGGGGTGATCTTACTTTTCACATTTCCAAGTTTGTTTCAGCACTTTGAATTTGTCAAGTCATTGTCTCTTCGAATGATGGGAAATCTACTGTTAGCCTAATGTGGATTCCCTTATATGTGACTTGACAATTTTATCTTGAGAATGTTATAGAGTTCTCTATTTTTCACTTTTGACAGTGTGGCTATAACATGCCTCAGGAATGACTGTTTTGAGGGGAGTTGGAGATGTTTGTGCTTCATGGATCTGGATTTCCATGTCTATCTCAGGACCTGAAGATTTCAGCTATCATTTTGTTACAGGGTTTTCTATCCCTTTTTCCATTTCCTCTCCTGAAATTTCCATAATGCAGATATTTTTTTCCACATTTAGTCCCACAAATTCTATAGATTTTCTTTCTTCTTTCTTTTTTTTTTTCTTCTATTTTGAGTCCACAAATTTTCCTGTCCATTGTATTTGGCTATTGAGGCTCTCTACTGTATTTTTATTTCATTCACTGACTTTTTCAACTCCAAAACTTCTGTCTGGCTCTTTCTTATACTTACCTCTCTATTGAACTTCTCATTTCATTTCTCAGATCATAAATTGTTTTCCTGATTATGTTGAATTACCTATCTTAATTCTATTATATCTTGCTGAGATTTTTTTTAATGATTATTTTTAATATCTTTTCAGGAATTTTGTTTATTTCTTTTTCTTTGGGAGCCTATTACTAGATAATTGTTGTGTTCCTTTAGAAGTGACATGTTTCCTCACTTTTTCATGTTCCATGCTTCTACATTGATATGTGAACATTGTTAGAACAGTGACCTCCTCCAATTTTATGGAGTAGCTTTTATAGGGACTTTTTCTTGTGGATGGGTTAGCAGTTGTGTAGGGTGCTTTGGCTTTGGTTCTGGGAGACTTTGTATCTTTTTTTTTTTTCTTCCATACTGGGGGTCGAACTCAGGACCTTGAGCTTATGAGGCAGGCATGGTGCAACTGAGCTAAATGCCTGGCTTTCTGGGAGACCTCAAGAATGTAGTCTCTGTGTGATTGTGTCAGCTGTAGCCAATGTCAGTGGTGCCTGCAAGTGCCTCAGTGGCCTAGGCTGCAGGTATTCTGGGCAGCCAAAGTGGGAAACTGTCAGATGGGCTGGTCATTCGGGGGCAGCAGACATGGTGGCAGATTCCCTCGCCTCAGGAGTAGCCTTCATGCTCTGATGGATCACCTATTCCTTGAGGAACAGGGTGCTACATGGGCTTGGGTGGCAACATCAACTGTGCCACTGGGTCAGGCCGGGATCACAGCATTACAGTCAGCTGTGTGACCACGGTGGAATGACAGTGGGGCTTCAGAGAGGAGGAGGTACAGCAGCCACTATTCTCTCAGGCAGGATGTTCTTCAGCAGGGGGTCCATTCTCAAGATGGTGTCCTGCACCCACTTGGAATCTACAGCATGAGAAGGACACTGTGTGAGTCTCTTCTTTGAAGAACTGCAGCCACATAGACTCCAGGAACCTCCCGAAAATGGGCTCCAGACCAGCAAGGGCTGTGGACTCTCCTGCAGCTAGGATTATAGGTGACTGCAGCAGTAATGAGGGTTTCTGGAGATCTCCTGCTTACCTTTCCCCTACAACGGGGAGTCCCTCTGGGCTCTAATCTGGTCCTGACTGGGAAGCCAAGGTCACAGAGAAAGGGGGCTCAGCTGCCACCCTGAGCTCTGCCTTACAGGGTTTCCATCTCTCCCTTGCTGAATTCCAGTGTTCTCCCTTAGACACTTTCCTCAAAGTGTTGCTACTTGTTTGTTGTTTTGGTCTTTTCTTTGTGGAGGAGATGAGAATTGGGCACATCATTTTACCCTTCTCAGTGATTTTCTTTTTCCAAGTTTGTTATTGCCATGACTCACTCCTGTCCCTGGTACCGAACCTGTCATCTTTCCTCTTTTCAGGTTAACATGTGCCTTTCAATTTACATCCTTTGGTAACCAATTATCAAACCACCCCACTGTTCAATATCCCAGTTCAAAGGTCGCCACTTGACACTGCCAGTAAGAATATTTATGAACCAATCTGTCTCATGGGCTCCATATACTGCCTTATTTACCCAATAAAAGATTTAATTTTTTATATTTTATATTGAATTAATTTTTAATTAAGTAATTTAAATATTTAATAAAATCTTACTATTTAAGTAGTAAATATTTAATTTTTAAATATCACAAAATATTTTAAGATAATAAATATTTTAAATAGTTTTAAAGCAGATGGAACTTGGTTTAAACTTTTTTACAAAAAGGAAACAGAAAGGTAGCATGTGATCATCAAAAGAATATAAAATTAGGGGGCCAGGGATTTAGTTCAGTACTTCTGCCACTTGCTTTACAACTGCGCAAGGTCCCAAGTTCCATCCCCTGTACCAAAAAAATATATATATGTGTGTGTGTGTGTGTGTGTGTGTGTGTGTAAATAAAATTAGGAGCCAGAAGTCCTAGATCTACACAACATACTCCAAGACTGACTCTGTGACCTTAGATAAAACACTTAACATTGAGCCGGGGATTTATCTCAGTGGTTCCACCACTTGCCTCGCAAGAGCAAGGTCCTGAGTTCGATCCCCAGTATAAACACGCACGCACACACACACACTTAACATCTGTCTTAACCTTACTGAATTTCACCTTCTTTTACTATGAAATATATATAATACACAGTATGCTAGGTTGACAAAAGGCTTAGAAACACAATACATATAAAATTCCAGCCAATGTTAGACATCCAATAAAAGTGCTGCTATTAGCATTTTTATATACTTGCTAAACTCACTCC
Organism: Fukomys damarensis; assembly: GCF_012274545.1. Classification (NCBI taxonomy): domain Eukaryota; kingdom Metazoa; phylum Chordata; class Mammalia; order Rodentia; family Bathyergidae; genus Fukomys; species Fukomys damarensis. The sequence goes on along the minus strand of NW_022900921.1, from coordinate 5,829,586 downwards.
AGGCTCTAGTGTTCCCCAAAAGACAAATGAAGATGCTCACCTTCACTGGTCCAAACTGTGCCCTGTTCTTTACTACAAACGTACTCTGATCGTGTAACATCGAAATGAGAATGCACCAGGAAGTGTGCGGACTTAGGAGAGGCTTAAGGCACAAATGAGGCATCTGGAGCCACAGTCAAGAGGCAGGAATCTGGGGAGTCAGCCAGGACTGGACCTCTGTGTACACAGAGAATGAGGCAGAACCCTGGGTCAAATCCAGAAAAAGGCACGATAGACCCAGGGAAGAAGCTTTCTGTCCCATGCCCTTTACCATACTTCTGCTAACTGTGGGCATCACAAACCCACAGATCCATAACAGTGGCCAGGGGCAGTGCCTGATGCCACTGAGGTATCATGAAACTATTGCTCAAGCAACCCTGGGAGATCCCAAGTGACTCAGTGACTAAATGTTTGGACTCTGGCATGAACACCTTGGATTCAAATTCCAGCTTTGAAGTGACTAGTAGTGTGATGTCAGGGTTGGTATTTCAACCTCTGTATGCCTTGATTTCATAACTGTAAAATGAGAATAATGTAGAATGCAAATCACAGGGTTACTGTGAAGATAAAACAACACATACATGCTCTTAACAAAGCGTTGCTGTGGTAAAGCCTCAATATGTGACTTTTTTTTTTTTCTGTATTAGAGACAGAACTCAGGACCTTGCACTGGAGAGGCAGGTGGGGTGTCACTGAGCTAAATCCCCAGCCCAAGATGTGACTATTATTTGCAGTGTTATCATTTCTACATCTACAAATAACTGGTAGTAGGAACTTGACCCTTTAGGGCTTTTAGTATCCATATCCAAAGGTGTTAAGGATTTTCTCTTCCACACCAAACCCCAAAAAGCAAACTCTAAAGTGCAGGTACTTTGAAAGCCAGTCAGGGGAAGCAAGCGGGCAACGTAGCGATCGGCAGTGAGGTCAGCCTCTCCAGACCCCTGGAAAGGGACGACTTGGTGAGGAGAAGGGAAGAGGCAGATCTGCAGGAATCGAGAAGGAACGGAGAGAGAAGTTGGAGAGACAGACACAGTGGAGAAATGAGTGGGCGGTCTAGGGAGGGGAAAGGGAAGGAAGGGAAAAGGAGAAGAAAGAGAATTGACGGGGAAAATAAAAGCAAAGCTTTTGTAAATAGGGAAGCGGAGAAGGGATGAAGGGAGAGGAAGTAAATGGGGAAAGAAAGAATTATGTGTGATATAGAGGTACAGATTCCCTGTGGTGAACGTGATCAGTGTGTGTGACACATATGAGCTAGAAACAAGGAATGAAGGGACTGGGGGTTTAGCTCAGTGGTTCCGCCACCAGCCTCACAAGCACAAGGTCCCAAGTTCGATCCCCGGTATGGAAAAAAAAGAGAGAGAGAAACAAAAACCAAAAGAGAGAGAGAAACAAAAGGAATGAAGAAGTCTGGAAATTCACCCCAGCTTCCAAGGAGAATCCACCTCTACAGGGAGAAGTGATGGACCAGCTGCCCATGCAGGCCCCAGAAGAGCCGAAGGACGGCTACTGTGAACTGCCAAAGGAGTGTGGGGTTTTACTCTGAGGGGGCTCGGCAGGCAACCACCAGTGAGGGGACCAGTGCAGTCCCTGTCGTACCTCCAGAGAGTGCTTCATCAGGAGTCACTTCAGAAAGAGGGTGATCATTTCAGACTGAGACTCAGAAAAACTACAGAACAACTTCACTTTGGGCTCCCAGTGTAGCCCACCTGCACTGACTAGCTGGGAGACAGCCACAGAAGACAGTTGCAGAGAGAGTGTGAGCTCTAGACATAGAACAGCTGAGAGGTCTGTGCTCAGGCCAAGGAGGACATGAGCTGTACGTTCTGTGCTTAGAAAGGGATGGGACTAAAGATGCTGTCAGCGAGTGCTGGGCCTCATGAACTTCCACACCGCTGGCTGCATCCAGCCCAGCCCTGAGGTCTGATCACTTTCCCCACCCACCAGTGTGGGCACAGACACACCTTGGCTCGGATGGTTGCCACAGCCTGGGGAAAACAGACGGAGCGGCCACTGAACAGGGGGTGCCTCACAAGCCCACATGCCATGAAGCTTGGCAGACAAAGCCTGAACATACATGATTCCAAAAGTGAGGATCCTGGAGAAAAACCATCATCCAAAATTACAGAGAAATTTTCTTTTGATTTTTGGATTCTTTCCTCTCTGCCCCCCCCCTTACTGGTTTAAGAATTGTCCTTTTTGTTTTTTCTTCTTTTTATTTTTTCTTTTCTTTTATTCTCCATATTTTCTCTCCCTTTTTTAAATCTTCCTTTTCTTGTTTATTATTTTCTATTACTTTTCTCTATTACTATTAATATCCTTCTACTCTTTAATATGGTCTTTTGTCTCACTTTCTCCCTCTTCTTTTCATCCTCCACTGTTCAATATTTCCAATTTTTCTTCTTTCATTCTGCCATTATTAACCCCCTATGTCTTTACTAGTATAAATGGTAACTCATATAATCATTAAGTTTTATGAATCTTTACATAGTTAATTCTGTGTGGTTACTCTTAATTCTTTTCTATTGTCAATGAAGATGCGGTTGTTGCATTTGGCAGATATTAACTGTATGTCACTATTTGGTTTGTCTTAGGGCTTATACTATAATTATAGATCTCTTTTTCATAGTGAAGGCCAGCACACTATTGGTTCTTACCATATGTCAATATCCATTTTGTCTTGGATGATAATATTGTTGTTGATTTACTTGCTATTGTCAAGGTGGCATAGTTGTTGCTATTGATGGTTTTTCTCTCTATTCCAACACCTCAATAACCTTTACGTCATTAACAATACCATGGTCCATTCCCAGAGAAGTGGGTGTTGGGCCAATTACTCTGAATTCTTCCCTCCCAAATTGATGGGGGTGGTTGGATCTTGGGACAGAGGCAAAGGACTAAAGTTAGCCATGCCCAAAGTGCATCTCTGAAAAACAGACACTAACTAAGGAGATCGCCATATGAACCATAAGGTCTTCCCACTACAAGCACCAGCAAACCTTAGCACAAAACAAAACAAACAAATAAAAATAGATACATTGAGAAGACAAGACAACAAACTGTTTCCAAAAATTGCCAATTTTCCCAAACCCAATCCTTCAGGCATCGAAGGGAAGGAAAACAAATCCCACTAGCAGAATTGTTTGAAAAGGTAAAAGAGGAAATTAAGAAACAGATCAATAAGGTACTCAGAGAGCTCAGAGAGGTTATAATTAAATAGAGACGGGATGTAATAAACAAAATGCCAGGAAGTTTACAGAAGACAGTAACAAAAAGCTAGCTGAGCTAAACAAAATAATGCAAAACATGAATGACCAGTCTAGCAAAGAATTAGAATCCATGAAAAGTCTCCAAACAGAAATGCAGAAGTTTAAAAATTCTAGTGCAAGTAGGGGCAGCAAAGCAGTGTGAAGACAGAGTGTCAGAACTAGAAGACAGGGCTGCTGTCAGAGACCAATTATTCACAGATACCTTAAAAGCAATAAGAGAACATGAAAAATGGATTGAACAGTTCCGAGGTGATACCAAGAAGACTAATCTAGGATTAACTGGAATTAGTGAAAAATGAGAAGACAGCACCAACGGCATAAAAAAAAAACTGTTTACAGAAACGAGAGCAGAAAATTTCCAAATTAAGGGAAAGAATTAAACATACAAATAAGTGAGGCATGTAGAACCCCGAACACACATGAATGCCTCCTCAACACGTGATTGGCAACACCGGAAGATAGAAGGGTAACACAAGGACAGAATCTGAGTAGCTGTTCCAGAAAAGCAACACATCCCTTATAAAGATGGGCTACAGAACGACAGCACACTTCTCGACACATGAGATTCCACCCCAGAAAGAAAACCATCATCCAGAAATCAAATAAGAGGCCATCGCTCAAGCGCCGGGAGGTAGGCTGGGGCCCCGATCCACCGCGGGAAGGAGAACCACGCCTGCTCCCGACCCAGCCGCCATCGCTCAAGCGCAGGGAAGGTAGCCGCGCAGGCGTCCCTGAACCCCCATAAGCCCCGCCCCCCACACTCTCAGTCCTCCTGACTGTGCCAGTCTTTGGACCCACTCTGCAGAGGCAGAGGTGGTCATCAAGGGTATTTTTTTGAGTTCCCAACTTTGAACATCTTTAAAGAAAGGGCGTGGGAAACCTGTAATAGAACGTTGTGGAGTTCAACCATTCAGAAGGTTGGGGAACTCAATCTGGGCCTTGCAGCCCGAGATCAGTCAGCGTGATGGGGTTCAGCCATCAGCTAAATGAGATCAGGGGTCTTGCATCCTCTCTCTGTCTGAGCCATTAAATGGTAAATACACTATATTGAAATTTTGTTCACGGCAGACATGTTCTGGACTGCTTCTTGATTTCAACTTAATTCAAATGATTTAAGGGTGATAGACTAGTGACTACTACCAGTGGTCAGTGTCATAGTTGTGCTTGATCTTAATATGTTGCTGATTGTATCAGTTGGGGTAAAGCATTGCGGTTGATTTGATGAGCTGTTTTCTCTGATGTTATGAAGATGAGAATGTCTGTGGGTCGTTAGAGACACAGAAGCTAGGGCGCAACTATATCAGGAAGATTTGGGTGATAATCCAGAGATTAAACCAAGGACAGTCCGACAACAAAAATAAAAATGAGAAAACACTTAAGCAAGACACAAGGACAGACTTCCAGTTCACCAATGGCAAACAGTAGGGCAAATGAGGACAGAAATCAAATAAGAGCAAATGCTAGCAAAGCTGTTGGGAAAAGGGCCCTTTACACTACTGGGAGGAGTGTGAACTAGAGCAAAAATTATGTAAATTCCTCAAAAAACTAAAACAAGGAAGTCTATTCCAGCTTTTCTTCTTCTAGAAATCCTCCAAAAATAAATAAATAAATACATAAAGACCCATATAACAGTGATCCACACACACCCACGTTTAAAACAGCACAGTCATAATAGCTGAATCTTAGAAGCAACCAATGTGTCCATCAACAGTTGCGTAGAAAAAGACAATGTGAGGGCTGGGGATTTAGCCCAGCGGTTCCACCACCTGCCTTGCAAGCGCAAGGTCCCAAGTTCAATCCCCGCTACCAAAAATAAATAAATAAATAAAATGTTGTATTTACACACAGTGGAGAACTCTTCTGCCATAAAGGACAGACTTAAGTCATTTCTGGGGAAATGGATGAACCTGGAGACTACAATGTTAAGTGAAACAAACCAGACACAGAGGTTTAACTATCACATGCTTCCTCTCATATGGGAAATCCAAAATACAGATAAAGAGCAAGGTAAAAGATAGGTTAAAAGACAGTTGATAGGAAATAGGGAGACAGATCTTTTGCAAATGGGAAGGCAATCAAGAGATGGTTGGAGCGGGGAGTAGAGGGAAAGGAGATAAAAAGGAATTAAAGTGTCTTACGTACATGCAACAACTCCCCATGGGGAATGTGATCATCACGTACTACAAACACGTACTAATAAAAAATTAAAATTAAAAAAGAGAAAAGTAAAAGAGCAGCAAATTCAAATACAAATTATTTATAATAGGAGCCACTACAGCATACTACTGAAAAGCACAGGACTTTGGAGTCAAACTGTCCTGGGGTCAAATCTCAGATCTGTCACTAACTTTAGACTCAGCACTTAATACCCCAAGGCCTCAGTTTTCTACAGAATTCTGTTTATTTGGTGAGATGTTTCCTGTAAAGCACTTAGATAGTACCTGGACCTCAGGTAGGGCTTAGTAAACCCTACATGCACCAAATGAGCAAGGCAATGCGTCCAACGGGTCAGGAGAAGGCTGAGGCCAAGGCACCAAAGCTGCAGGTAACGCGTGTGACTCTTTCATCCGTAGCACCTCCCAGAGGCCTGGGAAAATGCAGGGAAAGAAGGATACCAACCAGGAAACCAAGCCTCAGCGGCCTCCCTCTGCCTGTGCCCCCCTGGCCCTGGTCTTTCGCAGACTGGTCCCGCCCTTGTGCATCTTAACCCCAGACCCCAGAGCCACCCCGTGCTGGAACTTCTCCTTCCACCTTGCTGATGGCGGGTCCCCCACCCCAACACCCCCGCCGCCAGAGTTCCTCAACTCCTGGCAGCGCAGCTACCTCAAAAGGTGGACAGTGAGATAAGCGGGCTGCGGCCACCACTGCGCGCTCATTCTGCCAAAGGCACTGGATTTCTGTGAAGCCCAGAAAAGTCATTTTTCTTCTCTGGGCCATGTGTAAAATGCAGAATTTGAGACAGAAGTCTCCACAGTTCTTTCTAGTCATGATAGTTGGTGATGCAAGTAGCAAAGAGGATGACGATGAAGAACCAGGATTCTCCCACCTACACCCAGTCCCCATTCCACCACCCCAGTTTAGAGCCTCCCACCCATCTCCCTGTGGCTGTTTTCTGTCACTCGCACTCCCGTGGCCGCCCCAGCACCCAGTTCCTGCTGGAGCTAAACCGTGACGTTACTCCACCACATAAGTTTCCGCTGGTGCCCAATTACTGACTGAATAAAAGCCAAACAAAGTCTCAAATCAACTCATTTTATAGTGCTATCAAGGCACTGTGGCTGGGAGCGTGAACCTCTTCCAATCAGACGAGTCAAGTTCAAATTCCAGCCCCCCTTTTAACATCTGTGGAACGTGGACAAAGTACGTATCTGCCCGAGCCCAGCTTCAGCCATATATTAGGCGGGAAATGTTCATCCATGAGGTTATCTTAAGGATAAAATAAGCCATCCTTGGACATGGTGCCTGGTAAATCAGTAGGTCCTATGCCAGCTATGGTCAAAGAGAACAGAGCCCCAAGGGCCCTGCTTGTACACTTCTGCTTTTATTTTTTTTGGTACCCGGGATTGAACTCGGGTCCTCGCGTTTTCGAGGCAGGCGGCAGCACCACAGAGCTACACACCCCCCGCCTCCTGCTTTTGCTATTCTTAACGCATGAGATTCCTTTTACTCCCAGTGCTCCTCATCTTAATTTTAAATTGTCCAAAGCTATGACCCTGGTCCTCATATCAGACCCGGCTCTAAGCTTCTCTGCCTCACCTCTGGTGGACTTCACACACCACTGACCCCCTTCCTGGTAAAACCAGGGATTTATCTCAGTGGTGCTGCTGCCTGCCTTGCAAGCTCAAGGTCCTGAGTTCGATTCCCAGCACAAAAAAAAAAGAAAACAGGTATTGTTCGTATCTCAGAACACCACCAGATCTAGAGATGCCAACTTCAGGAGGACGGGACAAACTGAAATGGGCCCTTTCAGATGCCATCTTCTGTCCTAGAGGTCCTTACAATGCATCCAGGCTGATGCCTGTGACCCGAGAGCCGCATGTAGTCCCGGCGTGTCTGAACCTCTTACGACCCCTAGCACCCTGCATTTCCAATGGCTCATATTCCGGACCAAGTTTTACCTCACCCGCTGGATAATTTGAGATCTGTTAGTGTAGAAACCAAAACCTTCTGCCCCTACCCTCACTGTACCTGACTCAGCCTGATAAATGTTTACCGAGGCAGACTGAGTGTGGAGGAGAGCTCTCCCTTTGAGAGCAGCAGGGACTTCAAAAGTTCTTCTGCCCACCTCTTGGCTCCATGTCTTGGTTCTGACTGCAGTGGGCAGCCTCTCACCTTCCACAGCCCTTCCCACCCACACTCTCCCCCATTCTCCTAACTCTTTCCCATTACAACACTCCACGAGCCAGGGGCCGTGGGGCGTGGCCAGCTATGCAGGAGGCTGAGGCAAGAAGAGCGCAAGTTCGAAGCCAGGCTGGGGAACTTAGTGGGCCTCTGTCTCAAAACAAAATCTGAAGGGCCGGGAGGGCTGGGGATTTAGCTCCGTGGTTCTGCTGCCTGCGTCTCAAACACAAGGACCCAAGTTTGATCCCCGGCACCAAAAAAATAACAATAATAATAATAATAATAAAGGGCTGGGAATATAGCTCACATGGTTGAAGCCCTGGGTTCGAGTCTCAGCACGGGAAAAAAGAAAAAACCTCCACGCTTCCTGTTTCACGGCAGTACTGGATTTAGAGGAGTTGGTTAGAAGTCACAATTTGACACAATGGGGAAGGACAGACCCAACTGCAGGTGACATGAATGATGTGTTAATGGTCTAATTTAACCGGATGTGCAAGGCAGTGGCTATTCAGTACCGGAAACCAGGATCTCTGAGGCAGGATGGGCGTGTCGGCCCTGAAAACCACTGGACCAGACCCTGGCCCAGGTTCGTGGGCCGCCTTTGAGAGGCTGAGATGTAAAACGCCAGCTGCGGGAGGCCGTCCTCTGGCTCCTGAACTTAAACATGAGCCCCCAGCATGTCGCACACGGACCAACAGAAGAGAGAGGCTGTCAGCAAAACCGCACCCAGCTCTCAGCCTGTTACACGCGTGCACCAATCTGTTCTGAACCGCATTTCCCACTGGTGTCCACCGACTCGAGGAGAAAGCCAATGGCTGGGTAGCGCCTGCAGGAGGAGGAGCCGGTGGACGCCCACGGAAGGCGTGGAGCCCCTGCGGACACTGAGCACGCCCCGGGCTCCTGCTCCGACTTGGCATTGGTCATTTCGTAGGACACCCTACAGGCTCTGTTTTCTTCTCATGGAGGATGCACACGTGTGTTCTCTTTACAGTCAGCATGCACTACTCATGCAGTAAGAAAAAATAACATTCTCAAATATCCGTCATCAAATGCAAGCAGACTAAAATCCATCCCGACTTAAAATTCTCCAGAGGCTTCGCATCACTGTCAGGGCACCATCCAAACACAGCTTGGGGGGCCCGGTGCGCTCCTCCCGCTCTCCGTAGACAAGGACTGGCCAGTCTTTCCTGAGCGCCATATGCTCGACTTTCCTATGGCCCGACCACAGCTGGTCTCCCCCAAACACAGCACTGGTGCCTGGAATGCCGCATCCCCACTGCACGTCCAGGTGGGGCGCAGCTGTTCTGCACCCCCAGCACCCTGCACATAGCCCCTGCCAGAGCCTTCACCTCTACGTGGTACCATCGGTGCACACCAGGCTCTGTGGCTAAACAAATGCAGCGTTCTCATCTTCAGCCGATTCCCCAGCACCGAGAACACCACCTGGCACATAATAGCTCCTTAGCTAATGGTGCTGGTGGGGGGGGGGCACTAATTCCACTCAGCTGTTGCATTTAGAACGGTTCTTGGAGAGCATATATCCTATTTCTCATGGTAATCACTAGAGAAGCACAGCCAGTTTCTAAGCCAGGTCCTTTGCTGAATTGCTGTGTGACCCTTAGAAAATGTTTTTCTCACCAAGCAAAGTGGCACATGTCTTACTCCCAGCACTCTGAAGGCTGAGGCAGGAGGATCACCATGAGTTCCAGACCAGCCTGGGCTACATAGTGGGTTCAAGGCCAGCCTGAACTACGTAGAGAGATTTGATTTCAAAAAAACAAACAAAACAAAACAAAAAAAGGTGTTTAGGGCCGGGGATTTAGCTCAGCAGTTCAGTGGCCTGCCTCGCAAGCGCAAGGATCCGAGTTTGATCTCCAGTACCACAAAAAAAAAAGGTGTTTTGTCTTGTGGGTCTCGGTCTCTCTGGGTACAGATGAGGAAGGCCCATCTGCTCTTGCTTTTTCTGATTCTGCCTCCTCCTCCTTCTCCTGAGCACTGGTAGCTCCTAGATGCACTGACTGTCTTGGTAGATGGAACGGTACAGAAGAAACACGAGGTCGGGTCCACCCTTGAACCTGCTGCCCACCGACGTGAGGAGATCAGACCCACGCAGTGAGGAAGGGCTCCATGAAATGACCGGGGATTCCCTCGCACTCCAAGCAGGAAGGGAGAAAGCCTGGGAGACACAGGAGCCCTGGAGGCTTAAGCTGCACAGGCAGAATTTGCCAGGGCAATGAGGACAAGGGACAGAATTGCATCTCCACACCCAAGTTACGCGGGCACAAGAGCCCGCTAGCCCGGCCTCTCACCCACCCAGGGTCTCAGCCTTCCCAAAGCCCTTTCCCTACCCTCACCGTGGGAGTCTGAATGTTTGCTTGCAGGGCTTTGGCGAAGATGAAACGTATGTGACCATATCTAGCCAGGTGCTCGCAGCCGCCCAGGCCATTTTAAGGAACGCCACTGTCTGTGTTCCTTCTCAGCTTCCTGCAGTCTCTGTCACCAGCCACAGCGTCACAAGTGCAGCTGGGTCTTGGGGACCTAAGGCTGCTTCCTGCCCATCGGTCTGTTCACTCTCACGTGACTTCCCAGTGCCTCGGCCAAGCACACACGTGTGCACACACACACACATTTCATTTAAAAATCCGAGTGCGAGGAGAGACTGCTCGCACCCCCTGACCAGGTGGTGCTGCTTCCAAGCTGTATGTTATCATCCATAAGGAAAACAAAGGAGCTTCCGCTGCCCGAGTTCGATCCCCGATCCCCAGTACCCAAAACAGACAAACAAACGAAGGAGTGACAGCCAGACCTGGCCTTGAGTTCTCCCTCCACCCTGGGACTAGAAGGCACGCGGTGATGAGCCCAAGTGTCACTCACTCTCCATGGGGCTGGAGGGAGAGGCTGCAATTAAATCGTAGAAAAATCCTACCAAATTCCTTGGGACATTTTTTGAAGCTATCGATATTTCTGTGGGCACCATGGGAGGGGTCGGGCCCGGCTGAGGGAGAGAGGGTGAAGGCTGGGCTCTCCGTTCACTAATGATGGATAAAGACGAGGGAGGATTTAGAAAGTCCAACAGAAAACGCAGCATGGCCACATTTAGACGACACCCTCAGGGAAAGAGAGCCAGAAGGCTCCCATGTGTGGAGATTATTTCTTCAACGAAAGCCTTTAAAGTTGGGCTGGAACGAGGCCATCGATCTTTGGGGAACTATGGGTCCTTCTGGAGGTCCAACACAGGAGCCCTTGGAAACACAAATAAGACTCCAAATTCTCTTGTACAGCCATAATACTCACGATCCCAGATTGTCTTAATGAAACCGATTTCTTTTTCTTTTCCCATCTTTTCTTTTCCAGCTTTCTTTCACGTGCATGTGTGTAGGTTCGTGTGTGTGCGTGTGTGTGTGTGTGTGTTGGCAGCGGAGACTGAACCCAGCGCCTTCACAATGAGCTACATCCCCAACACTTTTTTTTTTTTTAATTTTAAGACAGGGCCTTGCTAAGCTAATAAGTTGCCCAGGCTGGGCACGAACTTGTGATCCTCCTGCCTCAGCCTCCCAGAGGGCTGCGCTTAGAGGCACCTACCACCACACTGGGTATTCCTAATGAAATATTTCCTAACAGCATTACTGTTTCCTGCCATGAGGCCTGGCCATACCATTAACTGCATCTCTGGCTGGGAATGGAAATGCACCACTCAGCTCCTCCAGGGAAGGAGCCCTCGGGAGGGGGGGGGTGGGACACGGAGCCACAGTGAGCTCTGCTGCTGTAGCCGCAGTGACCCTGAGTCAGTCTCCCTTCTCTCCAGCGTCATTTTCTCCATTTGGAAAAAGAAAAGGCAGAGAGGGTAGGGCACACTTCTGGCTGGACAGTGATCCTCGATCTGTGCTCGGTAGAAGGTTCGCCATCGTGCACAGAACAAGGGCACTGGGGCCAAAACCCACCAGAGCACAGTCCCGCTTGCTCTTCCTTCTTGGAACTCACTAGCAGTCAAAGGCTCTGAGCAGCTCTGCCATGAAAAAAGCCGCTGCAGAGCCAGGGATCTAGCTCAGCGCCTGCCTCGCAAGTACAAAGTCCTGAGTTCGACGCCCAGTACCAAAAAAAAAACAGAAAGACAAAGAAAGTAGCAGCATGTCATCTAGACTGACATTTCCCAACTTGCTTTCTTCTATGCAAACCTTTTTTGAGGGACAGAACTACACGAGATCCCTTCAGAGAAACGTTAACTCAGCACCGCCTGGAGGGGCAGCTGCCAGTCAGATGCAGCCCCACGACAATGGCTAAACTTCCCCAAACAAACCGACATGCACCAAGGAGAGTGAGGGGGGGCAGGGACTGCAGCACAGGACCAGCAGCACAGCAGCAGCAGGGACACTCTAGGACTCTTCTGCAACGCTTCCTTCCGGCTCGGGAAGAGCACCGTCTTTGAGCAGCGTGCTCTGCAGGCTGAGACACCAGCTTTTGGTTCCTCCTTGTGTTCCGTCCACCGACCTAGATCCATAGCTCTCTAACCAAAGTGAGCATGAGAATAACTGTACCCCTGGGGTCGAGGGTCCGAACGGGGCTTTGACTTTATCTGTAACAGGTTTGTTCTCATCTCTGAAAACGTGAAGCCAGCCTGGCAGGATTAGCAGGAGGATGAAAACAGGTGTATACGTTAGTCTCGGAACTAGATTTTAAACTTTCTTCAAAGAGAAACAGTAACATTTCCACGCCCTCAGCTCAGATTTGAATATACGGAGGCATTCGGGGTGCTCAGGGGTCCCCCCATCCCGTCCCGGGAACCCCCACCAGGAGGGAACTGGGGCGCACTTCCTGTGGAGCCTCAGCCCCCCTACCTCCCTGTCCCCTCTGCAGGACTACAGAGTCAACATCTTCCTGCGGCAGCAGTGGAACGACCCCCGCCTGGCCTACAATGAATACCCTGACGACTCTCTGGACCTGGACCCGTCCATGCTGGACTCCATCTGGAAGCCCGACCTGTTCTTTGCCAACGAGAAGGGCGCCCACTTCCACGAGATCACCACGGACAACAAACTGCTGAGGATCTCCCGGAACGGGAATGTCCTCTACAGCATCAGGTGAGCTCCTAGCTGTGGTCATCCTGCAGACACTGGTGAGGGGCACAGCATTCGGTCTCCTGCCACCCCCCACCACCTAGGTCCTAATCGCCTCCCCTAGGCGTGGAGACTGTGACCCATAACCGAGGCGGAAGCAGTGGCCTCACACATGCCATAGTAACAGCGCCCGTTCACAGAGAAGTCACTGGCTCTGCTGGGTGCAGGGATGGACTGTATCTCCTCCTTTTGACCCCAGGAAGTAGGTTTTGCTGTGCTCAATTTGCAGATTAGACCCATGAAGATCTATCTGAAAATGTAAAGAACTCGCCGCAGTTGCAGGAGTTAGTTCTGAACCTAGATCTAATCTGTGGCTCCAAGGCCATCGCACTGCTCCCTGGCCATTTTCCTACCTTCACGAAGCTTGGTCCCAGGGCGGCATGACAGAGGCCAACTCAGCCGAAGGTCACGTCCCCAAAGTCCTTCAACTTCAGGGAACGAAACCCAGTGCCAGTGCGAGCGCGGCCCCACTTTGGAGCGGTTCCCTCCAAAGACGCAGTGGCACTTGCTCTCCCTTTACTTTTGCCCACCTTCTGCTCCTCCCTTCCCTCTCCTTTGCCTCCCTCTTCCTCCTCCCACCCCCTGCCCTGGCTTACACCGACTTTTAGGTTCAGGGGCACAGCCAGAGCTGCCGGTGAGAGCGGCAGGGAGCAGGGGTCAGCAAGGGCCCCGTGTGACAAGGTGCCAGCAGCCAGGTTCCACCAGAACAGCACCAGCCAGGGGCCCTGGGGCACGGGGTTGGCCTGGGAGAGCTCAGTTCTGGCCACCAAGCTCGTGAGCCAGCCCCACTGGGCCTGGGAATCTACCCTCTAGGAGACAGGTTTCTGAATCCTGGCTGGGCCAGCAGGCTGCTGTGTGACCGCAGCCAAGCCCCGATCTCTCCTCTCTGCACCCCAAGCAGTCCCACAATCTGAACAGGGAGCTGGCCTGGCCATCTGAGAGGCTTTCTTCTCCATTGCCTGCAGCAAGGCACCCTGAGGTGGGCAAGGCCTTTCCAGCTGGAGCCTTGCATCCCAGCCTGAGCTCCAGGCCTGGTATTGTGCCAAGGAGCTCCCTCTGCCCCGAGGTAAGGCTGCAGCCCGAAGCGAGGTTTGAACAAACCAAAATAAACCGTCTCCTTTCTGGGATGACCCGAATGTGAGTCCACTGTGCGTGGATGGCCAGTGGGCATGGGACCCCTGGAATGAGTTCTGAGGAGCCCAGGACCAGTGGCAGTGCCCCTGGGGTGCCCGAGGCCTGGTGCAGCTCAGCTAAAAGCCCCACTGCCTCCACCCGAGAGCTCTTCAGAAGGCCAGGATGGGGGGCAGGCCCCGGACCCCAGCAACCTGCCAGAGACAGCTCTGGAGAAGCCCAGAGTTTCCCTGACTTGTGTGACTTTCGGCAACACGCCGTACCTCCCTGAGCCTCCGTCTGCACATCAGGAACTCGGAAAGGTTCTTTATTCCTTCAGTGAACCAGTGAACACTTGCTCTCTGGCCTCCTTTCCCTACCTAGACAACTGGTGTTCTGACCACAACTAGAAGGGAGGCCCAGCTCCACTAAGCCCAACACCACCCAACTCTCTTCTCTTCCCAGAATCACGCTGACCCTGGCCTGCCCTATGGACCTGAAGAATTTCCCCATGGACGTCCAGACCTGTATCATGCAACTGGAAAGCTGTGAGTCCCTACATGAGTTGGGACCAGCAGAATCTCCCTCATGGCAGAACCCAGGGCATTGTCGTGATCCCTCAAAATCTAGATGGGGGCTTTGCTTGTAGAAAAATGCTTTAGACACACAATACCCACGATGCTGTCTGCCTGAGGCCCAACCCTTGCAGCCAGCAGCATTCTCCTCAGAGGCCTTGCTCCCTGCTCACTGGGAATGGGGGCGAGGGTCTGAATCAGCCAAGATCCCGGCGCCCCAGGAGGCGGGTGCTCCGCTGAGCAGAGGAGGCAGACGGCTGGCTGCACAAACCATTCTAGGGCAGTGACCGCTGAGCGTGACGTCAGGAACACAGAATGCTACAGCCATGAAGGAGGGCGCAGGGGCCCGGGAGGTGTTGCTGCGCCCCAGGATTGGAGCATGTGAGACACCTATCTTTCAGGGCAACCGCAGAAGTCTCACTAACTGAGAAGTACAGGGAAGTGGGGCCAAGCATTTAGGTGGCAGGAATTAGCAGACGCTCCCCCGTGGAGCATGGCCTCTCAGGACAGCCAGCAGCAGCCAGGTCTGCACCTGCCTTCCCTCCCTGGAGCACCAGAGTCCTAGGGCAGTCTCGCCGCCCTTGCTGTGTCACCTCTGAGCACCTCACACCGCTCCCAGCAGTACCCCCACTAAGGCAGCGTGCGATAGAGTGGTTCCCCCAGAGCTGCTCTCCGACAGAGGTGGTTAGCAAGGACGCTGTGCACACGGAAACAGCCGGCGTCACGCGGGGTGCGGAAGGTTCGCACAAGCGCTCCTGGGTGGTGACGGCTGCCTCTTCTGACCCCCGCAGTCGGCTACACCATGAATGACCTCATCTTTGAGTGGCAGGAGCAGGGAGCTGTGCAGGTGGCAGACGGACTAACCCTGCCTCAGTTCATCCTGAAGGAGGAGAAGGACCTGCGGTACTGCACCAAACACTACAACACAGGTGGGTGTGTGCGGCCGGCCAGGACCGTTATTTGTCACTGATCCCACAGAGCTTACAAAGCGCCTGGGAGGGCGCAGCTCTGGATTTACACCTCATGGTTAAGAGTCCAGATTTCTGAACCAGAAGGGAGCTCTCAAACGTTCTCCCGTGAGCCTGGAGTACGCAGCATAAGCCTAGGGCACAGGTGACTACCAGGGAAGCCGGCGAGGGTCCTCTAGCCCATAGCGGAGGGAGGCCCTCTGCTTTTTGTCACTTTCTTCATCACTGAGACAAAACACCTGATACCCTCAGCTTAAAGAGGAGGAGCTTTAGTTCGGCTCACGTTTCAGAAGTTTCCATCTGCATGGTTGGCGGCATGATGGAAGGGGCTGGGTGGAGGACAGCTGCTTGCCTCATGGTGGACAGGCAGCAGAGAGCAGTAAAGGAAAACGCTCAGGAGGAGACCCTCTTCCAGGTCACACCCCCAGGGACCGGCCCGTAACAACCAAATCCCACCCAGCAACAAAGCAGCTATAACGTCCCCTAATCCAGACACCTTCCAATACAGAGGCTTTGCAGGTGGTCTTAGAGCTAAAGCATAATTCTTAGGGTCACCAAAAAAAAGCGGGGAGGCTGCGTGTGGTGGTTCATGCCTGTAATCTCAGCACAAGAGAGGCTGAGGCAGGAGGATCACCAAGAGTTCAAGACTAGCCTGGGCTACACAGAGAGATCCTATCATAAAAGGGGGGGGTGAGTGGGAAGGAAGGAAAGGAGAGAGGTAAGGAAAGCCTGTCCCATGGATTTGAAGAATTAAAAAAGAACTAATCCCCACCATACAGCTAAATGACATATCCAACCCCTCATATATCTACCGGCATGGATATGTGGCAGCAACACCTAAGATCTCCCCTCTGAGCAAATTTCAAACATATGTTCTGTACTAACTTGAATCACGTTGCTGTGCATCAGACCTCCAGAACCTATTCATCGTGCACAACCAGACCTGTGAGCCCTCTGGCCGACCTCTCCCGCCCACCCCACCTCTCACCCTAGCCAGCCCCTGGAAACTGCCATTCTGCTTTCTGCCTCCGTGAGATTAGCTGTTTAGATCCCACACATAAAGGAGATCGTGCAGCGTGTGTCTCTCAGGGTCCAGCTTATTTCACTTATTCCACACTGGAAATGTCCTGCAGGTTCATCCACATTGTTGCAAACGGCAGGATTTCCTCCTGTGATAAGGTTGGATAACGCCTCATTTTCTTTATGCACTCATCTATTGGAAACTGTGTTCTGATCCAGCAATCCCAATTCTAGTATCTATCCCAAGGAAATGAAATAAGTATTTCAATGAGATATCTGCACCTCTACGCTCATGGCAGTATTATTCACAATAACCAAGATGCAGAGACAACCTAAATGTACGGTGAATTTTCCCATTCATTATCCCACTCACTCCTTACCATTTATATTTCAGACAGCACTAAACTCTGTGCTCAGCCTTCAAGAACAAGGAGAAAAGATGTGTGAGGTCCTGCCCATGTGGGCTCATAGGGAGCTCTGGGAAGTCACTTAGCTCCTGTGTTTCAGGGGACAGGAAGTCAGTTCCTGTGTTTCAGGGGAAAGGGAGTCACTTAGCCCCTGTGTTTCAGTGGACAGGAAATCAATTCTAGTGTTTCAGTGGACAGGAAGACAGTTTCTGTGTTCCAGTGGATAGGAAATCACTTAGTTCCTGTGTTTCAGGGGACAGGAAGTCAGTTCCTGTGTTTCAGGGGACAGGAAATCTCTTAGCCCCTGTGTTGCAGTGGACAGGAAGTCAGTTCCTATGTTTCAGGGGACAGGAAGTCACTAAGCTCCTGTGTTTCAGTGAACAGGAAGTCAGTTCCATGTTTCAGTGGACAGGAAATCACTTAGTTCCTGTGTTTCAGTGGACAGGAAGACAGTTCCTGTGTTCCAGTGGACAGGAAATAACTTAGTTCCTGTGTTTCAGTGGACAGGAAGACAGTTCCTGTGTTTTAGTGGACAGGAAGTCAGTTCCTGTGTTTCAGGGGACAGGAAATCACTTAGTTGCTGTGTTTCAGGGGACAGGAAGACAGTTCCTGTGTTTCAGGGGACAGGGAGTCACTTAGCTCCTGTGTTTCAGTGAACAGGAAGTCAGTTCCATGTTTCAGTGGACAGGAAGACAGTTCCTGTGTTTCAGGGGACAGGGAGTCACTTAGCTCCTGTGTTTCAGTGGACAGGAAGCGAGACTGCCCTGGGACTGACCCCGTCCCAGCCCTCAGGATACACAGATGGGGAAAGACAAGGTGCGCGGTCCAGCACAGAGACAGACAGAGAGAGACGATCAGCCTACTCACTCCCCTAGTTATGGTAGTTATGCCTAGGTGTGAGGTTCACATGGAAACTGTCATAGAACAAGTGAGGGTTTCTGGTTGTGAGAAGGAACTGTGGCGTTGGAGGCAAAAAGATGGGCAAGATCGGAAGTTCAGAAGTGTGCGAGCACAGGGTGTGTGCAAGCAAGAGGGGGAGTGTAGACTGATGCTCAGGGTGAAGGAAGAAGGAAATCGGTTAGAAAGACAGGTCAGAGCTCAGCTGATGATGGGCAGACTACAGAATTTGAACTTCTTCTGTATGGAATACAAACTTCCTCATCTAAGGAGAGGAGGAAGAAATGAAAGGTTTCACAAGAAGTGCCAGGGTCAAGTTGCATCGGAGGAAGATGGCTGGCAGAAGTGTGGAGGGAACTGCACTTACCTCTCGTTTAGCATTAAAATACTGATGAGAAAATGGAGTGCCTGTGGCAAGGGCCAACCCCGAGCATTTATAATGTGTAAGGTCCTTGCTAAATTCTTCGGGAGCATTGCCTCATTCTATCTCCCGCAAAGCTCTATGAGTAGCCACGTGAGACAGGATCTCGCTGTGTCATTGAGGCTGGCCTCAAACTCGCAGCGATCCTCCTCCCTCAGCCTCCCAGGTGCTGAGATGACAGGTGTGCGCCACCACACGCGGCAGATGCAGTGTTTCTTCTGCACAGTTCCCAGCTGCACTTGGTTGCATCCGTGGATGCAGATTCCGGGGATCTAGAGTCCACTGGGTGATCCCCAGTTACACAGATGAGGAGACTGACATGCAGAGGGACTCCAGCCCTCACCTCTTGGGAGGCTGCACCAAGACTGCAGCCGTAGTCACCTGGGAAAGAAAACTTTGCCCCTGTCCACCAGGCTACGACTCCCTCTCGTGTCCCTTCCTGCAGGTAAATTCACCTGCATCGAGGCTCGGTTCCACCTGGAGCGCCAGATGGGCTACTACCTGATCCAGATGTACATCCCCAGCCTGCTCATCGTCATCCTGTCCTGGATCTCCTTCTGGATCAACATGGACGCAGCGCCCGCCCGCGTGGGCCTGGGCATCACCACTGTGCTCACCATGACCACTCAGAGCTCCGGCTCCAGAGCGTCCCTGCCCAAGGTGAGCACCGCGGCCGGTGGGCGCAGGAGCTCAGAGGGCCCAGGGGGAATAGGGAGGGCGCCCCTCTCTCCGCCCTTCCCCAGACACAGGCCTGGCTTTGCTTTCCGCTCCACGGGACGTTCTGCCGCATTCTCTACCAGCATTAGACACACACTCGGATTCTTTTACTATTAACACGCATATAAACAAAACAGATCAATCTGTCCACACTGCCTGCTGCAGTGACACATTCACCCCACGCCCTGAGGAGGCTGAGGCAGAAAGACTCCTTGAGCCCAGGAGCTCAGATGCTTCATGGCACCCTAGCAAGCCCGCGTGAAAAGAAAACAACACCACCAAAAAAAATCTTTAAAACTCAACTTTTCAACTCCGCATTACCCTCCACCGTCCTTCTTGAGTTAAGTATAGCACTCAGCTTCTGTCGCCACTAATGGTCAATACCATTGTGTGAGGAGTCTCCAAGACCACAGTTCCATTCCGAGATGTGATACAGGAATGCACAGGCTTCAGCATAGACTTGTACCCCGGTAAGATACACTGCAGCAACATATAAAGAGTACTGGATCAGGTAACAGGGGAAAGAGCGCAGGCACAGCCGGGAGGAATCCATACACAGCCTTCTTACTCTCTTCCTCCCACAAGAGTTCCCAAAGAGCACCAGGAATCCCGTAACAAGATTCAGACTGTGCGATGTTCCTGCCCGCACAGGCTGGGCTGAGACCCATTCCACACTGAGAGCCCAAGTTTTAATGCGGGGCGGGCAGGTAACAAGATCCCACGCCTGTCATGGAAAGCAGATGTCGAGTACAGCAGTGAACCACCCTCGGGGCCACGGGTAGGGGCATTGGCCACAGCCCCGCTACCGTGTCCCAGCCAAGGGTCAGTCTGGGGAGCAGCGCCGCGCACCCTGTGCTGGACACACTCGGGTCCACTCGCTCTCCATAGCGGACACAGAGTTTGCTCCACTTGAGACCTCCCGTTCTGCCTAATGCACTTTTGTTTTGTTTTGTTTTGTTTTGTTTTTTGTTTCGGTTTTTTGAGACAGGGTCTCACTATGTAGTTGAGACTGACCTGGAACTCACTATGGAGCCCAGGCTGGTCTCAAACTCACAGCGATCCTCCTGCCTCAGCCTCCCGAGTGCTGGAATTACAGGCGTGCACCACCACGCCCGGCATGCCTAATGCACTTTTAACACTCGCTCTTGGCGGCTCGGCCACTCGCCCCAGCTAAAGCTCAGCGCTCTGTGGCTTGCCGGGCGGTGTCTGAGGCATCTTTACTTTTCTTCGGCACCGGGCACACTTTCCACACACCGTTTACCCTGGGAAACACATTCTGCTCCTCTCGCCCAGCACCAGACAACATTCTACCCCACCGTCGGCGCCAGAGCCCGCCCCATTTCCAACCCGCGCTGCATCTCACGTTCGGGTTTTCCGCACGGAAGCGGAACGGAACTGCAATAAACACCCTGATATCCTTCACCTGGTTTCACCGCTTGTTATCATTTTACATTTATTTTCTCCATCTCTCCATAGAGAGATAGATACGTACATACGTACATACATACATACATACTAGGTAGGTTTAATTTGCGATGAATCCTTTTCAGGCTATACAGACATCATGACAATTCCCATCAAAATAAGGAAAAAAGGTCACGGTGATATTTCACATCTAAATAATTAAATCAATAATAATCGTTGAGCCGGCCATGGTGGCGCACACCTGTGATCCCAGCACTCAGGAGGCTGAGGCAGGAGAATCACTGTGAGTTGGAGACCAGCCTGGGCTACATATTGAGTTCCAGGTCAGTCTCAACTACATAGTGAGAACCTGTCTCAAAAATAATAATAATAATAATAATAGTAATCGTTGAATTAGAAATAATTGAATTAAAAATACTTCAATAATTCACTACAATACAGAACCTTTATTTAAATTTCCCTACTTGGAGGTCCAGGGATTTGGCTCAGTGGCTCCATGCCTGTCTTAGAAGCTCAAGGTCCTGAGTTCGATCCCTGGTACTGGGAAAAAAAATTTTTTTCCCTACTTGTCAAAAAAATGTAAATCGAGGATCTCCTTCACGTTGCACAAGGTTGGTCTGTTTTGTCCCTTGCAGGCTACAGCCATCTATGTGCTGTTCTTTTGTTTTCCGTGACACGGACTGTGCCATTAACATTTAACGTGAAAATGATGGTCTGTTGCATTCTCTGCCCAGAGTATGGCCCACGCTCTCCTCTGTTCGTGTGTACAGTGAGATCCAGAAGCACAACCCTTCATCAACCCTAGACCTCAGATTGTGCTGCATTCACTATAAAAGCACATGAAATCAGCCTCCAGTCACCATAAACACCTGACAACACGTTCTTGTCTGTCCCATCTACCAGCAGACATAACATTCCACTGTCTTCTTTGTGCTAGACTCAACATTCTGTTTCATTCACGCTTAACACTAGACTAAATGTTTGCCATCCTTTGTTATGAACACTCCACATTCTATTCTATTTACTTTTTTATTCCTTCGCTCTTTTTAAAGCACAAAAGTCAGCCTTTGGTATGTTCACAAGAATTATACAACCTTAGGTACACAACTATCTACAGTTAGTATCCAATTCCAGAACATTTTCATCACCTCAGAAAGAAATGTCATATTTATCAATAATCATGCCTTCTCTCCTCCTAACAGCCAATGACAAACATAAACAGATATTTCTCAGTGGATTTGCCTATCTGAACATCTGGAATTGTGCAGTATGTGGTCTTTCGTGATTGGCTTCTTTGAATTACCATCTGTTGTAAAGTGTGGCCTTTTTAAACCTGAATAATATCCCATTGTATGAATCTTTGACATTGGGTTTATCTAGTCAGAAGCTGGAAAACACTGGGGTTATTTCCACTTTGGGGCTATGATAAATAATGTTGCTGTATTCGTCACTTTTTTGTGGCTGGGACAAAAGACCCAGAACCGGCAACTTGAAGAGGAAGAGGTTCATTTTGGTTCATGACTGTGGAGGGTTCAGTCGACAGACAGCTGGCTCCAAGGCAGAAATGGCAAGACAGAAGGGCCTGGTGGAGGAAAGAAACTCAACATATGGCAGCCAGGAAGCAGAGACAGTAAGAGGAGGGGAGCGGAGAAGAATCCACCCTTCCGGTCACACCCCCGTGACCCACTTCCAACTAGGCCTCCCCTCCTAACGACTAACACAGCTATGTGCTTCTGCACTGGTGTGTACAGTAGGCCATAATCCAGTCGCTTTTTAAAGTCCCGTTTCTGAGCTGGCACAGTGGTGCCTGCCTGCAATCCCAGCATCATCGGAAGC
Organism: Fukomys damarensis; assembly: GCF_012274545.1. Lineage (NCBI taxonomy): Eukaryota > Metazoa > Chordata > Mammalia > Rodentia > Bathyergidae > Fukomys > Fukomys damarensis. The sequence goes on along the minus strand of NW_022900921.1, from coordinate 5,807,450 downwards.
TGAGACACGGGGACCACAGGTTCAAGCACAGCCTACAATATTTCACGATTTAGTGAGACCCTGTCTCAAAATTTAAAAATTTAAAAACCCTAGAGACATAGCTCAGTGTGAAGGCCCAGGGATCAATCCGCAGGAAGAGAATTTTTTTAAGCCCCACCTTTGAAGTCAGAAGATTTAAGGGGGACAACTCAGACCTAGGCCGTAACATGTTACCCCTGGCTCCTGATGATCTCATCACATGAAGCGCATTTAGATTATCACTCAGAATTGCCAAAGGCTTCACAGTTTTGGCACTGCTGAGAAATTTAAGCCCAAATCGCTTCTGAGAGGCACAGCAAACCCTTAGCTGTGAACCAAGCTGTAAAAATCAAAACTAAAGTTCAGGCTGGGTGTGGGGGGGCAGCCTGAAATCCCAGCACTCCGGAAGGCTGGTGTGGGAAAAAAGGCCCTGGGGGAAGAGACAGAGACGGAGACAAACTTTCAACATACAGGAGTAATTATCTTCGTAAATATTTCTAGTTTAAAACAGAGCTACAGGGAATAGAAAGGAATCAGACCAAAGCAAGACCAAACACCAGCAGGGGAAACGCTGAACTCCACAGCCAGCATCCAGGACAGGTAGTTGAAGTTGTGGCTCAGGCCTTGCTGGTGGTGGCCCACTGGACCTCTCTCCTGGGCTGGCTCCACTTGCCATCAGTGTCGTGGATTTTTTAGCAGGTGTTCTACATTTCTGGCATCTCCAGCTTTTCGGGGGGGTGGCTCCCTGCTGCACCTGTGGCTTCACTCTCATAGTTTCATACATCAGGGGCACATTGCCTGGCCTGCCTCACCAAGACTTTCTTCTTGGCCTCCATGACCTCACAAATCTTGCATTCTGCTTGCCTGATAAGCCAGCACCTCAAGAATGATACCAAGGTCAACCTGAACCTCCAACAGGAGCAGAGCCACCCAGATTGTGGCTGTGCTGGCCTCTGATACACTTGGAATATACTTCCCAGGGAAGCCAGAGTGAGCACAGTCTTTCCAAGGAGTTTGCCATTCTATATCCTTGAGCCTGTGATGTGCAGGATCTGGCCAATTCCTGAGACACCCTCAGGGTATCTTTCCTATCCTCCAGAGGCAAACATTCATGGCTTCTTTTTAAGAAAACACTAATCTTTTAGCAGCCACAGTCTCCTTCACAGGAGCTTCCCTTTCACCAAAGCTGCACAGTTTTTATATCTTTTGGCTCTGTTTTTGGGGGGTTATGAGGGGGGTGTTGTTTTGTTTTGTTTTGTTTTTCTTTGTTTTCCACTCCGGATTTTTATTGTAAATCTGGCTCAAAGCAGCCAGCAGTACTCATACCACAGCCTAAATGTACAGCTGCCTTGAAATTTTCCCCACAAGATTAATTAGACCTCTGTCTTTCAATTCATCCTTATACACAGTCTCAAAACATGGACAAAATGTTTATCAGAGCATAACACAATGGCCTCTAGTACTTTTCTGTTTGCTTATTTGAGACAGGGTCTTACTGTACAGTTAAAGCTGGTCTTGAACTCTGTATGTACCTCAGGCTGGCCTCAAATGTTCAGTCTCCCTTCTTCAGCCTCTCAGAAGCTGAGATCACAGGTATGCGCCACTAGACCTGCCTTTCGTTTTTTAACAGAGTCCTCATTCCCATCTGAAACCTCATGAGCCTGGCCTTTACTGCCCACGTTCCCATCAGCATTCTGGTCTTCTGAGGTCAGACCAGAACACTCATCAAGGTCTGCTTACAGCATTCTATTCTTAAACTAGTTCCAAAGGCTTCTGAAACACATAGTATAGTCATATCGATAACATCACTTGTGGTACCAGTTTTCTGTATTAGTCACTTTTTTGTCACTGGAACAACACTCACCACTGGGTATTTAGAAGGAGAAGTTAATTTTGGCTTAAGGTTTTAGGGGGCTCAGTCCATATATAGTTGGCTGGCTCCAAGGCAGAAATGCATGGCAAGAGAACATAGCAGGAGAAAGCTGTTCAGCCCATGGCTGAGTGAGAAGGGAGGAGTGAGGGATAAGGACACACACTTTAGATCATACCCCAGCGACCCACCCATCCCAGCAGGTCCCACAGCCTGATAGCACATTTAACTTGGAACTCTTCAGCAGATCAATCCACTGATGAGTTTAGAGCCCAGTGATCCCATCCCCTTCCGGACTCTACCTCTGAACACGTGAGACTTCGAGAGAACTTTTTAGGTCTAAGCCACAGCAACTGCTACAAACATGCGTGTGTAAGTTTCTGTATGGACACATTTTAAATTCTCACAGGTGTATACCTAAGAGTGGGATTGCCAGGTCTCGTGTTAACTATAAGTTTAACTTTCTAGGAAGCTTCTGCACTGACAAGGCCAAAGTGGTGACACCACCGTACACCCCCACCGGGTTCCAATTTCTCTACATCCTCACCATCACTTTTATTTTATTTTGGTGCCTGTTACTGGGGATTGAACTCGGGACCTTCACACTGAGCTGTGTCCCGAGCCATTTTTTTACTTTTCATTTTGAGACAGCGTCTTGCTAAATCACCAGATTGTCCAGGCTAGGCTCAAACTTGCAGTAAGCCTGTCTCAGCCTCCCAGGGTGCAGTGATTATAGGTGTGTGTGTGTGTGTGTGTGTGTGTGTGTGTGTGTGTGTGTGTCACAACCCCACCCTGACCACTGGAATGGCCACGAAAATGAATGTGAAGTGGGTGCCATAGTTTGACTTGCATTTTCCTAATGAGTAGTAACAGTGAGCAATTCTTGTGCACCTGTTGGCAATTTCCATATCTTTTTTTTTGTACGAATGTCTATTTAGGTCACTTGTCCTTTTAAAAATTGGGTTATTTCTTTTATTATTGTTGAGGTGTAATAGTTACTCGGGTATTCTGAAATGTAGGCATTTATCAGATATAGAATCTGCAAATATTTTTTCCTGTTCTGTGGGTTGTTTTTTTCTTGTGATTCATAGTGTAATTTATGTATGAAAGTTTGCTTTCCTTTTTGTTTTTGAGTTTTGGGTTGGTTGTTTTTGTTTTCGTTTGAGACAGAGTCTCACTGTGTCATTTGGAGTGGCCTGGAACTCACTATGCAGCCCAGGCTGGCCTCAAACTTGTGACAATCCTCCTGCTTCAGCCTCCTGAGTGCTGGGATTACAGGTGTGCACCACCAGGCCCAGCTGTGTGAAAGTTTTTAATGTGACGTTCTAATTTATCTGTGTTTTGCTTTTGCTGCTTGGGCTTTGAGTGTATTTGAGAAACTATTGCCTAATCAAGATCGTAACACATATGCTTTCTTTTTCCCTCTAGTACTGGGAACAGAACCCAGGACCTTGCGCTTGTGAGGCAGGCACGGCACCACATGTGTTTTCTTATAAGAGTTTTATAGTTTAGCGCTTACATGTAGGTCTTTGGTCCATTTTGACTTATTTTCATATGCGGTGTGAGGAAGGGGTCCAACTTCACTCTTTTATGTGTGACTACCCATTTGTCCCCTCACTCTTTTGAGAAGAGTGTTCTTGCCCATGTGCAGTTGTCCAGAAAAAATCAGTTAACCACGAATATGTCGGTTTCCTGACTCTGAATTCTGTTCCCACTACCTCTGTGTCTGTCCTTCACCTGTATCACACCGTGTTTCGATAGTGTCGCTTTGCTGTCAGTCTTTAAATTGAGAAGGGTGAGGCCTCCAATGTTATTTTTCAAGCATTTTAGCAATCACTGCAGGCCCTGGTATTTGAATATTGAACATGAATAGGAATTTTAGGATTAACCTGGCAATTTTTGCATCAAAAAAGCTGGACTTGAATGAAACTGTATTGAATCCATAAATGAATACGGGGAGTACTGCTATCTTCACATCCAGGGGTACACAATGTCAATTTATTTAGATCATCTTTCATTTTATTCTACAAAGTTTTCTAATTATTAATGTACAAGTCTTGCACTAATTTTATTAAATTTATTTCCAAGTCTTTTTTCTTTTATTCATTCTCTCTCTCACTTTCTTTCCCTCCCATCGCCCCTTTCTGGAACTGGAAATTGAGCCTCCGGCCTCAAATGAAATTGAGCTACATCCCTGGCACTTTTTTTTTTTTATTTTAAAACAGGTTTCTCACTAAGTCATTAAGTTGCCCAAGTAGGGCTCAAACTTGTGATCTTCATGCCTCAGTGTCCCAGAGTTGCTGGGATCACAGGCATGAACCGCATACCCAGCAGTGTTTTGTTCTTTGTGGTGCTACTATAAATGGAATTATCTTAAACTGGGCATGGTGGTGCACACCTGTAATCCCAACACTCAGGAGGCTGAGGCAGGAGGATCATCATGAGTTCGAGCCAGCCTGGGCTACATAGCAAGACTCTGTCTCCAAAAACAAAAACAAAAGACCCGATAGGATAGAGCAAATGAGGCAACCACCTTCTGTAACCAAATAGAACTGGGTTTGTGTGTGTGTGTGTGTGTGTGTGCGTGGTACCAGGGATAGAACTTGGGCCCTTGTGCTTGCAAGGAAGGCAGCAGAACCACTAGGCCAAATCCCCAGCCAGAATGTTTTTAAATTTCATTTTTGGGGGCCTGGGATTTAGCTCAGTGGTGACGCTGCCTGCCTCACAAGTGCAAGGACCAGAGTTCAATTTGCAGTACAAAAAAAAAAAAAAATCTCCACTTCCCATAAATTTCATTTTTGGATGTCTCATTTTAATGTATAGAAATAGAATTGATTTTTCTGTATTAGTCTTGTATCTTTTAGCACTGTGAACTCATTTATTAAACCTAACAATTTTTATAGATTTGTCACAATTTTCTTTATACAAGAACATGTGACTTCCAAATAGCGACAGTCTTACTTTTTCCTTTCTAGCTGCAATGCCATTTTTTTTCTTACCTAACTTCTCTGGCTGGACTGTCCAATACCACAAAGAAATGAGAAGTGTTCACCCAGTGGCCGGACTTACACTTCTCCCAGCCTTTGCTGAGAGGCTGGGGCTTAAGACCCAACTTCCACAATGATGCAGGCAGATTACAACTCTGCCTCAGCCTGATGTCTGACGGCTCGCGGTACCAGAGCTCCCCCAAGTAAGGGTTCAGGGCTTCCTCGGGTCTTCCCAGACATCCTCAAGAATACATCGGGGCTTTTTACAGTCTATGGCACCTCCTTTAAGCATTTTTGACCGACCTATTGTATTGCCCCAGCTCTCTCCGGCAGCAGTTGTCACTGAGAGTTTTCAATAGATGTCCCAAAAAAAGGCTGGACATGGTGGCACCTGCCCATGATCCCAGCACTCAAGGGAGGCGGAGGCAAAAGGACCCAAATTACAGCCCGGGCAGGAGCTTCACAGGGAGCACAAGGCCAGCCTGAGCTGCCTAGGGAGACCCTGTCTCAAAACAAAGCAAAATGCGAAATAAAACAACGCTGAGATTCCATCTCACTCCAGCAAGAATGGCTATCAAGAAACCAACCAGGAACAAACGCTGGAGGGACTGTGGGGAAAGAGGAGCCCTCTGCACCACTGGTGGGAGTACAGACTGGGACAGCCGCTGTAGAAATCAGTGTGGAGATTCCTCCAAAAACCAGGATTGGAAGTCCCGTTAGAACCAGCTGTCCCCCTCCTGGGCCTCTTCCCAAAAGAATTAAAAGCACTGGACTACAGCTATATATGTGGACCCATGTTTATAACAGCACAGTTTGTAACAGCTAAAACTTGGAAACAGCCCAATTGCCCATCAACTGATGAACAGATAAAAAAAGATGAGGGTTTTTTATATATAATGCAGTACCACTCAGTCATAAAGGATAAACAAGACATTTCTAGGTAAAGAGATACACCTTGAAACCGCGCTTTTTGGTTTTTTGAGACAGGGGTCAGGGCCTCACTATGTAGCTGAGACTGACCTGAAACTCACTATGTAGCCCAGGTTGGTCTCAAACTCACAGCGATCCTCCTGCCTCAGCCTCCCAAGTGCTGGGATTGCAGGCATGCACCAGCACAGCTGACTTTGAACCATAGTCTTAAGTGAAATAAATCAAATATACATGTGTAAATATCATTTTCCCTCTAGTGTGAGAAACTGAAAGTGTGAATATGGACCAAAATGTATTATAGATACTGTTAAATAGGAAGAAATTGTTCAAAATTATATTGTGAGATACTTTGTTAATAGTGTTTTATGCAAAAAAGTACAGCATTATTAGGAAATGAGTTGAGAGAGATTAGCAAATGAAAATACATTCTTTTAAGATCATGGTACATAGTGTATTTACCATTGTTATTCTCTATTCTTGCTATGAAAAAAATGTTTTCATTGAATGGCTTTTAAATTTTCTTTATTAATATCTACTTGTATTACATTACATTAAAATTAAAGCAAGAAAGCAGTCCAGACAGCAGACTGCTTAACCTGTGTCGGCTTCAGTCAGGTCCAATTTCAAGGCTACAGTGAACTGAAAAGTTTACTTTAAAAAACAGGGCAAATCAAAACACAACAGCAGCAGCATTACTTATAATAACTAAAAGAAATAATTTAAATAGTCATCAGTTGTAGAATGGATAAGCAAGCTGAGTGTGGTGGTGCAAGCCTATAATCCCAGCACTAGAGAGGCTGAGGCAGGAGAATCTCTGTGAGTTCTAGACCAGCCTGAGCTACATAGTGAGTTCCAGGTCAGTCTCAACTGCATAGTGAGACCCTGCCCAAAAAACAAACAAAAAAAATGGATAAGCAAAATATTATACCCATCCAGTGGAATAGTATTCAACTATACAAATAAATGATGTATTGATACATCCTCCAATGCAGATGGACCTTTACCATTACATGAGTGAAAGAAGCCAATCATAAGAGATCATCTGCTGTATTATAGCATTCACATGGATGTCCAGAGCTCAGAATGCATAGAAACATAAAGTACACTGACATTTGCTCAGGGCTGGACGGATAGGGAAGGGCTAGATAGAAAGGTACAGGATTCCTTTTGAGGTTTTGTTTTTTGTTTTTGTTTTTGTTTTTTTGTACCGGGGATCGAACTCCAGTCCTTGCGCTTGTGAGGCAGCAGCCTGAGGTCTTGAAAATGTTCTAAAGCTAACTAGGGAGATGGTCACACATACCCACGAATATTGTAAAAGCTATGGAAATGTACATCTCAAACGTGTAAATTGCGTAAAACAAATGTGTAACATTCTCTCACCTGAAACAAGGCATTCTATTCTTTTTGTTTGTTTGTTTTTCCACTGTGGGGGATAGAACTCGGGACCTGGAGTTTGCAAAGCAGGTGGCGGAACCACCGAGCTAAGTCCCCGGCCCTAGAGCACTCTCTGCCACTCAGTGCTAACATCAGAAGCACCGCGCCTCTCTGTCAGCCCTTCCGCGCAGACCGCAGTCAGAATTCCAGCCTGTGTCTGAACCTCTCACCGCCCGCTGTGCCTGCCCGAGGCCCTTTATGCAGCTTGTTTTCCCCACACCTGCTGCAATCGCACAGGTGGCTTTGTTCTTGTCGGCCCTAGCAACTGTGGCACACGACTCTGTTTTCCTTTTCTCTTCCATGGAGAACTTTCGCCCTCCTACACGGGGCCATCACTTCCGCCCTCAGCGGCATCTCCCAATGCCCGCTGTCCCTGCCGTGCGCCTTGGGGTCCTTGAAGCTCGAGTTACAGGAACACGAGCTTTGCCACACCCGAGCCCTCACTTTGACAGCCCTGAAGGCCGCCGAGGGAGCGGGAGGCAGGGAGCCCAGGCGGGATTCATGGTGGGACGCGGAGAGGCCGGCGGTGAAGGCGCGGGGAACCTCAGCGGCATCTCCCAATGCCCGCTGTCCCTGCCGTGCGCCTTGGGGTCCTTGAAGCTCGAGTTACAGGAACACGAGCTTTGCCACACCCGAGCCCTCACTTTGACAGCCCTGAAGGCCGCCGAGGGAGCGGGAGGCAGGGAGCCCAGGCGGGATTCATGGTGGGACGCGGAGAGGCCGGCGGTGAAGGCGCGGGGAAAAGGTCGGGGCTGCATCGCGCTCACCTGGGGCCGCCGCCGCCTCTCCCTCCAGGTGTCCTACGTGAAAGCCATCGACATTTGGATGGCGGTTTGCCTGCTGTTCGTGTTCTCAGCCCTGCTGGAATACGCCGCCGTCAACTTCGTGTCCCGGCAGCACAAGGAGCTGCTGCGGTTCCGGAGGAAGCGGCGACATCACAAGGTAGGGCCGCGGGGCACTGGCTCACTTCCCGCGCTACCCAGTGCTCGCCGCCGTGCGGGACTTGGAGGAAGGCGAGGCTCGGGAGGAGGAGGGGGGAAGTACTCTGCGAGAGCAGGAAGTACCGGGTTCCCAGGTCCCCCAAGGCAGAACAGGTGAGGCAAACGCTGAGGGAACCCGCTGGACACCCAAAAGATGTAGGCAGGGAGGTGGCTGCGGGACTGAGGGGAAACCATTACTGTCCCCTGTGACTTGTTTTCTGCAAGCCTGCGTTTTGGTTTTGTTTTCGGCACCGGGGATCGAATTCAGGACCTTGAGCTTGCAAGGCAGGTGGTGGAACCACTGAGCTAAATCCCCAACCCCTAGCCGGCGTTATTTTAACCGGCCGGGTTCCAGGAGGAAATGGCACCACAGTAGGTGGGATCTTAAAACAGGATGTCCAGGTCCCAATACTCCACTTTCTGCTTCCAAGAAAGGGGCAGAAGCACGACCTTCCCCTGGACGGACTTTCATACCTGATGAGGGACTGAACGACATTACTCAGCAGGTCGTCTCTGCCGAGGCTTCTGCCAGCATCTGTCAGCTCGGAGGCTGTGGGACAGTCAAAAATGCCACCATAGGGCCGGGGCATTTAGCTCAGTGGTTCCACTGCCTGCCTTGCAAGCTCAAGGTCCTGAGTTCAATCCCCAGTTTAAAAAAAAAAAAAAAACAAAGCCACCATGGAGTGCGCTGCCTGTTGGATCAAATCCTATCTGGTTCTTTCGTTTTGTTCTGTTGTTTTGTGGAGACAGAGTCTTATTAAATAGCCAGGCCAGTCTTGAACTTGCGATCCTCCTGCCTCGGCCTCTCGAGTGCTGGAATAACAGGTGTGTGCCACCACGCCTGGTTTCCATGACTGGTATCAGAGCTACTTCCCCAATCACCTTTCTCCTGCGGATAAGAGAACCCGCTTTCCTCCTTAGGCTCTTGTCACATCGCTTTCCCCTGGACTCTCTGAGCATCACGCTCAGGCCCTGAGACCCCTGTCCTCTTTCCCGCCTCTCTCCCTGCGTCCAGTGCTCACTGTTAATCCCCTCGCTCTCCAGCTCCCGGCTGAAGCGCCTCTCTGAGGTTTTCCTGCAGTCTGTGGAGCCCATCTGTGCAGGCTGTGTCCTACAAGGCCTCCCGGAGTCGGCCCCAGCGGCGGTCTGTGTCCTCCCAGGGGAAGGGGCTCCGATCCGTATGCGCGGAGAAGGGAGACGCGCCAGGCGCGGTGTGGCTGGCGAAGGCCGAGTCACGCTGAACTTGACGTCTAGCCCTCTAAACGTGACCGTGCTTTACAGCTATGTGTTCCGTCCCTGAAACATACGAACGGGCTAAACAAACTGATGAGGAAAGGGAGCCTTGCAGTCGGAGAGCCCGCCCTAAAACCTCTCAACAGGCAGTAGACAGGGCGATCAGAGACTAGCCCTGTTACCTATCAGGCCGGTCCCACCCACAGCTGGCTGCGACACCCCCAGGGTGTCACCTATTTAAAGTAGGCGTCCATGGGCCAAGGATTTAGCTCAGTGGTTCTGCTGCCTGCCTCGAAAGGGCAAGGTTCATTCCCTGCACCCAAAAAAAAAAAGTCAAAAAGCAATAATCAGGGAAAGAAGCTAACCAGATACAAGTTATCTCTGGTATTCATTTTTATGCCACCCTTCTCTTCCCCTTAGACTGACTGCTTGTTCCATTTCCCGCTACCAGCGACATTTGCTGGAAACCTTTATCAGGAAGATGGCGTCCACACTATGGGACTAGCAACCCTCTGTTTCTGCACCACCACTACCCACCTCCAGGAGGCGCTGTTTGCACACACTGAAAAGCAGAGGGAGCCCACTGCGCTACCGAGGCACTACCCACTTTCCACTATCTCCCCCTCCCCGAGAACCTAGCTAGCAACTTTACACACTAGAGAAAGACAGAACTTTCTCTCCAGCCAGGTAAAGGGTGAACCAGGCGGACTCTGCCCAGTTCCCTCCTGGAAGAGATCCGCCCACGCAGCTGATGAGGAAGACTGAGCATAGCTAGGCAGGGAGCACCTGCCAGGGACGGCGCGCGCCTGCCTTCACCAGTCCTTGGGAGGCTGAGGCAGGAGGAGCACAAACTAGAGGCCAGCTTGGGCTGTTAGCGGAAGCGAGAGAGAAGGAGACCAGGGAGTGTAGCAAAAGGTAGAGCGCCGGTCTAGCATAGGTGAGGCCAAGGGTTCCATCCCCAGGGCCAACAAGAAAACTCACAGCCTCCAGTCACACTGCTGCTGCGGCCTTCAGGCAGAGCGTGCGTTCTGCGTTTTCCACAGCCACTTCTGAGCAGAGAGCATTTCACTCACCGAACCCCTTAAGCCTCTCCGGCCCTCTGCGCTTGTGCGAGTTTGAATTAACGTGAACTCAACTACAAACACGCAGATCCCTCGGAGTAAGCCAACGTGAGGTGCGCAAGGCCGTGCCGCAGCCGCCTTCCTCCCGGGAGGTTTGCAGAAGGACCTTAGGCCCCAGGCGGGGAGCGGGGAGGGGTTTGCAACACGCCCGAGTTCCTCCTCAGAACTGTGATCTCCTCATTTGTTGGACAGAAAGCATCTGGTCTTCCAAGTCCCTGGCCGGCCTCATTAGGCAGATTATTAATGCACCTCTGTGCGCCCCAGGCAGGCAGCAGGCACCAGGACGCCAGCCGCTTAGCTTGTCCGGCCGTCCAGGTGCAGATGGCATGTGTCTCCTGCCACCTGCTGGTCTCGATGGGAATAGCAGGCTGTCGTTCCTGGAAAATTTGTCCCACGAGCGCCTTGAGTCCAGACTTCTACTCCAGGGTTTGACCTGAGGAAGGCAGAGAACAGTTTGCCACAGCTGCCTAGAAAGTCAGTAGAGGGCTCCTGTGTAAATAAACCCAGGAAAGAACATTTTTCAAGCACCTCTACACTCCGGAAGGACAAATTTATATTTAAATATCGCAGTCACACCTCAACCCCTTTCCAGGGAGAAGTCCAGAAACTGGCCGGCTCTCCTTGGCCCCAGCATAAACCCTCTGCTGTCGTCACCCTACTCACAGATAAATATTTGTTGAGCCCGTTTGCCAGTGATGTGTGTAGCACATTCTCTTTCCCTTAGCCTCCAAAATGAGGATCTTGAACCCGATTAGTTCACGTGGCAGAGATTTTTTTGAGCATGTAGCATACGTCTCACGCCCTTCTGGCGCAGGGTGCCCCATTTAATCAAACCAAAAAAAAAAATAGAACTGGGCGTGTAATCCTAGCACTCAGGAGGGTGAGGCAGGAGGATCGCTGCAGGTTCGAGGTCAGCCTGGGCTACACAGTGAGTTCAAGGCCAGGCTGAACTACTTTTGAGACATTGCCTCAAGAAAAAAAAAGTGGAAGGGGAGTGGAACTGGGATTGTGAAGATGGAGATGCACAAGTGGATGTTTACTCACTCAGTAAACACATAGTGAGCTTTGAGCTTATGTGCCATGAACACGTGCCTGTGTCCAGTGTGGGCGTGGACACGGTCAGCTTCACCGCTGCTTTCACAGAGCTTCCAGTCTGAGCGGAGAGACAGGCTTAACGAAGCCCCTGTGGTCCAACGGGAGAAGAGCTGTAAAACAGGCAGCACTGACACGACACAGAGCAAGGACAGTGAGCCTGTCCTGGGAGTGCAGAGGGCGCCAGAGCAGGAATTAGGAGAAAGCAAGAGAGGCGTGGGCTGCAGCGCAGAGGTAGAGCCCTTGTCTGGCACGCGTGAAGCCCTGGTTTCAGTCCCTGCCACTGAGAAAGAAAGAAAAGAAAAGAAGGAAGAAAGGGAGAGAAAAGAAAGGCAGTTATTCCCCTCCCGGGTACTGCCCTGAAAGAGTGAAAGACATCGTATTACAGTGATCCACGTACACCCACGTTTACAGCAGCAGAACTCGTCATAGCTCAATGCTGGAAGTGGCCTCTCTGTCCATCATCAGACGAATGGATGGAGAAATGTGGTATTTATACACGATGGAGCACTACTCTGCCATAAGAAGGATAAAGTCATTTTGGGACAAATGAATGCACCTTGACACTATAATGTTAAGTGAAATAAATCAGACACCAAAGTTTAAATTTTGCTTGGTGTCTCTACTGTGACACTCAAAATATAAATAAAACGCAAAACAAAAGATAATAGGAAGTAAGGAGGTGGATCCTTTGAAGAGTCAGGGACCAGAGGTGGAGCAGGCAGGGAAGGAGGGCAGAACTGAGGTGTGTTACACACAGGTGCCAACTCCCCGGGACGATTGTGATCATTCTGTACTGCAGACCCGGACTGCTAAAAAATAAAACAACCAAAACTAACATGAAAGCTAGAGAGTAGGAAACAGGAAGCTGGGCCACTTGCAGATGGGAAAGGGATCTGGGTGGAACAGGGAATAAAGAGAACCAGGACTCCGGAGATGGAGGGACGTTACTGCTGCAAACACGTGCTGAGAATAAAATCTTCAGGGCCGGGGGCTTTAGCTCGGCGGCACCGCGCCTGCCTCGCAAGTGCAAGGTCCTGAGTTCGATCCCCGGCCCCAAATTGAATAAATAAATAAAATGTGAAGAAGGGAAAGCTAGTGGAGCGGTTTGCACAGAGAAAGCCCAGCAGAGCCCAGGCCACCGAGGGGCAGAGGGACGGGGCAGAGGGACGGGGCAGAGGCGGGCCCCGGGCCGGTCCTATTTCAGCAGAGCCCCATGCTGACTCTGTTGCAGGAGGACGAGGCGGGCGAGGGCCGCTTCAACTTCTCCGCCTACGGCATGGGCCCCGCCTGCCTGCAGGCCAAGGACGGGCTGGCGGTGGCC
>NW_022900921.1:5757837-5794391 GCF_012274545.1 Fukomys damarensis | reverse complement strand
CAGCGGGCCAAGAAGATCGACAAGGTCTCCCGCATCGGCTTCCCCATGGCCTTCCTCATCTTCAACATGTTCTACTGGATCATCTACAAGATCGTGCGCAGGGAGGACGTGCACAGCCAGTGACGGTCACGGTCAGGGTGGGGGCCGGGCGGGAAGGGGTGGGCGCGGGACGGGCGCGGGACGGCTCCGCTGTGTCCTGTGCGGAAGGGAGGCGCAGCTTGCCCAGAGCAGAAGGAAAGCGGTGTAATATATGATATATATTCATGCTTAATACTAGTGCCAAGCCTCCCGAGCAAACAGATCTGTTTCTTCACCTATCAGCCTAGTAACTGCTTAAATCTTACAAGTCACAGAGGCGACGGACAGTTTTCCCCAGAGTGGAAACAGTCACAAATAAGCTTGCTCCGGAGTGCGCCCCCCCGTCACACCACGTCCGCCCCCTGCCTGTCCTCACAGCCCACCCGGTCAGGTGGACACGTGCCAAAAAGCCATTCTGCCTCTGGCGTGGACCCGATCAGCGCGCAGGGGGAGAGCTGGAGAGAGGAGAGGCGAGTGGACACAGAGCTGGGACATCCCAGGGCCCACGTGTTCCCCGGGGAGTCCTCTCACTTCTGTGCTCCGACACCCACCCCAGGAGCCCCTCGCCATGACCCAGAAACGCCCGCCATGGCTTTCTCGTTATATTGCCAATATGCAATCTTTTCTATGGTTAAAAAAGTAATAATCTCAAGAAATGATATGAGGATAGACCGAGTGTAAACAGATGTACTTTTTTCAAATGTCTATATTTTTGGAGAGTCCCTTTGGAATTGCAAGCGGGTGCACGTTGGGAAAAGGAGGGCCAGGGAGATGGCATCGATTTTTCTTCTAGCGGTTCTACAGTGTGAAGTTCTGAGAGGTGACAGGGAAGTTCTGGGACTGGGGCAGAGCAGACATACACAGGGGGAGGAGATTTAGAAAGTTTAGAAAGTCTGTTCGTTATATTTTGACACTTCACGTGCCATATAGATAACGCGCCAAGTGTGAGGGGATGGCCCCATTCTATTTTTATGTCTTTTTTTTTTTTTCTTTTAGGTGCTTTGTTTAGCTTTAACATTGGGGAAAGGTAGATGAATGTTTCTCTTTCCTTCGAATTCTGAAGCACCGGGAGAAAAGGGAGGGGCCGGAGGTGAACTGTGTGTGGGGAGCAGGGTGCGGTGGTGCGGGCAGCCTTCTCCCCGCGCTGGCGCGAGGCCGGAACACTGGGTTCCGTTTCCTCCTTTGCACTTTAGAGTCTCGGCTTCGGATCAGGGTCATGGCCTGAATGGTGAAGGACAGCTGACGATCAACTAGTGCCGAGGCTTAGGGGTTCACTGTGTCGCTACAGCATCCCCAACTTGGGGCAGGACGAGGAGCGGTGGGAGAAATGGCCCCGCGAGCCTAACGCTCCCTCGCACACCTTTGCCAGAGTTTGCTCCCGTGCCCAAGGCCAATGGCCAAAAAAGGAAAGAGCACCAGTGATTTAGGCAGAGAAAGTGCACTGCAGCCAGAACAGGACTGGGCTTTGAGGCTTCCTTGATAAGAGCGTTTGCTGTTCTCTGCCTTCCTTCCTCTTGGTCTGTGCAGACCAGTCTGGGGTGAAGAGGGACGTGGAAATGGGGTGCCTTTGATCTGAGAAAGCTTGAGCGATGAGAGCCAAGGAGGTAGAAGTCTCTCATCCGAAACCATCCTTTTTCACACCATAAATATGTGTCCAAAGGAGGAAAAGTGAAAAAGAGAGACTTGAACAACTGCGACCCATTCAGGGTTGGACCATCAGTCATAGAACTGCTATAAGCACATTTCATGAGCACTACGTTCACTTTGTTTAAGGGCGGGAAGAAGCTTCAACTCCTAGGTGGTTCTGGAATCTTTCTCGAGGCCACCAGTCCCTTTCACTAGCACTTTATTCACTTATTTAGGTAAAAAGTATTTGTAATCAAAACTTAATACGTCCCAGGCTGGGAATTTATCTCAGTGGTTCTGTCGCCTGCTTTGCAAGTGCAAGGTCCCGAGTTCGATCCCCAGTACCAAAAAAAAAAAAAAAAAGTTACTACATCCCTGTTTCCTAACTTCATCATTACTGGTCTAAATTCAGAATGTCTAAAGTTTAGGGGAATCAAGCAACAAAGGCAGTCGGTCTCATCAGAATGAAAAAAAAAAAAAACCACTGATCTAAGACCTTCCACAGCCACTCAAACAAAAATGTCTGCAGATTCCACACTGGCTTTCTTACAGGCAGCAACTGGAATCCTCTTGAGACAGAAATCATTGGGCCAAATTCTGGAGCCCTGGACTTCTCTTCCCATGCTGCTGTATTAAACCTGGGAGGCCACCAGGCAAGGCAATGGCGACCAACTCTTAGAGACGCCAAAGTCTTCTCTCCAACTATTTCAAACTTAGCATCACTTGTGGAAAGTCAGTGGGAATAGAGGCATTATAAGGAATGAAAGATCCCGAATTTAGCCCTGCCTTTACTCTGGCAGGTAAATGATTTCAGCTTTAGTTTCTCTGAGTACACAGCGGGGAGAGTGGTAGGGAAAACTCCCTACTAGCTTCCTCTGACGGCTGCAGAGATCTGTGCTCAATCTAGAGGAAGTTCACACAACTAAACTGTGAATGTCCCTTCAATCTCCCCCTCCTCGTGGATATGTATGCACAAAGCACCCGCCCCTGCACAGGTTTTGTTTTCTTCTTTGGGAAACTTGTAGATTCTGTCCTCCTTTTACACCATGATATCAACATCAAAAATACCTTGGGAATGGCAGCACGCTCAAGGGGAAGACACTACCACGGACAAGTAATGTAGTAAGGACTGAGCAATAAAGTACAAGAATTTCACCAGTGTAGAAAAATCAAACCACATATGGCTCCCATGAAAAGGGCAATGCTTTCCTAGTTTCTTGTTCAGTCTGAGCACAGGTGATACTATGCATGGGTATTATAGATGCAGGGTGAAGGGCTAACGTGGGTGCAATAATGGGTTAGCTGTTTGTTTGTACACTGTTTGCATGTATGGGCTCGTATTTATGCATAGAGAAATCGGTGATTTCACCCAGCTTCAAAACTGCGGCTCAATCCAGGAGCCAGATAGTAATACCAAGGACATCTCTGTTTCTTTATAGTGGGTCTTGCTTGCTTCAAAAGCAGCCAGAGGCTGGGGATTTAGCTCAGTGGTTCCAGCGCCTGCCTCACAAGTGCAAGGGCCCAAGTTCGAATCCCAGTACCAAAAAATAATAATAATAATTCAAAAGCAGCCAGAATAAGTGACTCAGTTCTGCCCCCATGGTCCTTTCAAACAATCAAGAGTCCATTCTTGGCCAAGGCTTTATAGAGAATAAATATGGGAAGGCGTAAACAGAAAGACAAAATGTCTATATATGTGTATGTGAAATTTTTTGGTTTGTTTGTTTGTTTGAGACAGGGTCTCGTATGTAGCTCAGGCTGGCCTTGAACTAATAGTGATCCTCCTGCCTCAGCCTCTAGAGTGCTGGGACTGCAGGCTGGGCTACCCCACCCACTTTATGCGTAATATCTTGGATTTAAATCTGTTGTCTGTTTCCATCTAGAGAGATAAAAGAGGGCTGATTATTTGACCTCAGTGATACCTTTTTCTAAAATGTCAGTAAATAGGAAATGAGTCCCTTTCGGAAGCTCATCGGTATTTGTATTTTTTTCATACTTGAGAGAAAAGCAAATACGATGAATGACAGCTTCTCTCCTCCCATGTATGCATCTGTATGAGCGTCACACAAAGGCGTCATGTTTCATGAGGCTCCCGGATTTTAGACCGTGGAGAGCAGGCTGGGCTCCCCCGGGCAGGTGCCATCCCTGCTCATAGTCTTTTGTGAGATTCCCTCCTCAATTGGGACAGGCTGAAACTGAAGGGCTTTGTCCCTGTGCCGGCGGCAACTGCACCCTTCGTGGGGGAAGCCAGCGAGCAGAGGGTGTGGCTTGTGTTAGCTTCAGGGCCCGGGCCAGGATCTGAGTTTGAGCCAGCTCTCGACCCCCAGTCCGCGATGGACACCACTGTGGGAGCCCCCGTGCCTACCGAGCAGGCACCGCACACGCTGCGCTCGCGTCCCCGGCCGTGCAGAGCCAGGCGAGGCGGGCTGGTCTGCGGGCTGGGTCTCCCCGCTGGGGTACAGCATCTTTACTTCGCCAACCAGCCAGGCCGGTGTTTCCCCAATCCGACAAGCAGGGAGCGTATTCTGCAAGTATAAAGTAGCTTCTTTTCTTCCACTAAGCCCATCGACTCCAGGAATTTGAATTAAGAACTTCCTATTTTCCTCCAGCTCTGCAGAGCCCGAAACAAGGGCCTATGATCAAAGGGAGAAATAAAGAGATGCGCTTCGTTTTAAGGGAGCTAGCTTGCCATGGAGAATGACTTGCATCCGTGAGGAAAAGCGTGAATGTCAGCGAGGCTCTGGTCTCCCTGAACCCTGAAATCCCGGTGGACAGAGAGAAGTCCTCGGGTAGGAGGACGCGGCTGTGGAAGCAAAGAGCACTGTGAAAAGCCAGAAATGACACCGACCCTGACGTAGCCCGATGTTAACAGAGTGCAAGCGGTGACTTCTGTCCGACTGTCTCAGCTGAGGACCCAGAATGCCCCCCCAACCCAGGCCCAGGTAGCTTGGACCCCGAGGGCCCACGCGAGACTAACGCTAAATACTAATACTTTCCACTGTGTCCCCTGCTCCCTAAGGATTGCTCAGGCAGTGTCGGGATAGGTTCTGCCACACGTGGGTGTTACTCTGTGCTATTTTCATGGAGTTGTGTGGTTATTTAAAGCAATAATTTAGGTGCTTTATCGTTCTTTGGAACAGCAAAATGAGTTCCAAAGTAGAGATTATTGCCCAATTTTTTTAAGGATTGTTAACACCTCTCCAGTGAACATCACGGCCATCGCTTCTCCCGATTTTGCTTTCCCCCTGCTCCTCCCACGGCCCCCGCTCCCGCGGTTCCCATTTCATCAGTGCGGGCATCTTATTTTGTGAAACCAAACTCTGCCGAAAGATGCTGCTCTCTTTCTGGGGGAGGAGGGAGGAGAGGAGAACGGACCTCGTAGCTACTGTCTGGTTTGTCTCAAGGCTGAGGTCTCTGTGACTCCTCTTTGCCTGTGTGCGTTCAAATTTCACTGCTGTGGGAAATTTCCATGGGAACACCGGGTGGAGAAGTCGCGGCATGCGGAATGGTGAGCCAGAAATACACCGTTTCGAGGGCATGGTGATAGAAGTTACGTTTCATTAAGGCCACTAGCCGGCCTCGGAGCCGTACCAACTAACAAATCTGGGCAAGGAAGGCACCTGTTGCTGTGTGTGGACTCCAAGTATAACTGGCCTCTCGTTCCCGTGCCCAGCCCACTCCATAGCTCCTGGTGGGAACTCGTTAGGGTCCTGCAGTTCCTCGGATCCGACCGTTTCCTTATACAGCTACTCCACGGAAGCGCAGCACCCTGTTTAAACACACCTGCCTGTGAAGCACAGAGGTCAGGAGGCACAGAAGATCACCGTTCTGACAGCACTTCAGGCTCAGGGTGCAAATTCGGCGCCGGTGAGCGGCTCTCTCGGCTGGCTGCGGCCAAACACCGGGTAGGTTGTAGGCTAAAGAGAAGAAAGGTCGGAAAGGTTTTCTCATTCTTCATTGTTCTGCTGGGCTTGGAGCCCCCTCCCTGGGGAAGGGATGAGATTTGAAAAAAGAGGAGAGCGAGCCCTGGCCCTCCCATGTCAGTCTTCATCCTTTCCCATGACAGTCGGGTGCTTCGCAGCACGTGTCACCTGAGAGTCCGGTCGCGCCTCAGGACCGCGTTCCGGCCTCGTACGTCAGCATGCACGTCCTACAGAGGCTGAGACCCACTCCCCAGTGTAGCTGTTTGAATCCAGAGGCCCTGGGAGAATCAGAGAGATGCATCCGAGCAGAACTGGGGAAATATCCCTCGGGAAATAACTGATGAGCTCAGGTCCCCTCCCTGCCTGTTCCCCCATTCCCACCCCCACCCCCAGTGTCACCCGAAAAGGAAACTTCCGGCAAGATTTAGGAATCCCATATGCACGAATGCCCTGTCGAGTCCGTGCCTGTTGATCCCATTGTGGTAGCAGAAAAACTGAGGCCCCAGAGGATCCGGGAGAGTCGTGCACATCCGCACCAGTAATGAAGTTGCGCTAGTGCACAGAAGAAACGTGACGGTCACGTCCGGACTGAGCCAAAACCTCACCCTGGGGAGGACGCTTCTGAATTGCTTCCCCATTCCCGTCCAACCCCGTCCGGCCGGCCCACAGGGACGTGTGTGCTCGTACCAGGGGAATCTCTTCTCAGGTTTATATTGCGACCATAGGACAAATGGTCTTCGCTCTTCCTTCATCTGGCCCTGGAATTCATGAGGATATTGCAGGTCGAAACATTTCTTTCATTCTCATGTTTGAAATGAAGTCAAAGATCATTTTCAACCTCTCCCAAGTGGAGAGACAATCGAAATCCTATTTGAAACCACCCCATTCCCACAGGGCTATTTCCTTCTTTACCCTTAACTGATATCAGGAAGCGGGTTTTTTGTTTTGTTTTGTTTTGTTTTGTTTTTTTCTGGTACTGGGGATGGAACTCGGGTCCCTGCACTTGCAAAGCAGGCGCCGGAACCACTGAGCTAAATCTCCAGCCCCTCAAATAACGGTTATCAAACACCTTCAGGCTGTGTAGGCTCGGGAGACAGCAGAGCGGTGGGACTGGATAATCCAGGGGTAGCTATGGAGATGGTCACAGGAAAACACTTCTATAGCTTCCCTTTGGGAAACAATAGTGTTGACTCAGTTGATGTTCAAAAGCTTTTCTAGTCCACTTCTCCGCTTTATCTCAGCCTCAGAGAAAAACAAGAGGACTTCCTCCACACTCCGAGAGGCCCCAGTCTTGATCCTACGCTCTCCACCTTCCTTGGCCCCGACCCTGGTGTGGGTTTTCTGAGGCAGTGGAAAGGACGCTAGCTTTCCACTTGCAGGCTGACACGCGGCTGCTTGTGGGCACACTGACCCATGCAGGACTCAGGACTCTGCCGCCTGCTCTGGGGATGCTGCCCACATCACAGATGTGTTCTGTGTCGCGCATTAGGAAACAGTGAGTGACGACCCCACCCTGTGGTGTGAACCGTAAAGCTTTCTCCTGTGACCTCCGAGGTTCAAATCCCCGCTCTCCCCGAGAAGAGCCCATCAGAGCCACACGCCCTCCAGAGCGGCCAGCTCGGTGACACTTCCTCACTGCTGAATGCTCTGTGCACGTACTGGAACCTAGATTCTGGCCCTGGCTCGACTTATCAAACTCTGACACCCCTGGCCCCATGGATGTCATGGGAGGGTCAGCCAAGCAGAAGGCATCTCACAAGGAGGCTAGGGGCAGAGTGAATAAGCCCTGGACTCCGGTCCCTCTGGGCCTGAGCAGCGACAGAATGGCAGGCTCTCCCTATCCGTGTGACGCAACCCCCACCCCTGCCCTCACCCCATGAACACTGGCTCAGGAAGTTCACGCGAATGACTTCAAGTCAAGGCTTTGCCAACAAAGCTGAGCACTGTTCTAGACACTGGGGAGCTAAGATTTTTTAAAAACTGGCATAACGAGCTCACTTCCGGTATCTCCTTTTAACCTTCAATGAATTAGTTTACCCTCTGTGACTTTTGTCACCCATCTGTGAAAAGTCCCATCTCCCCAAGTTGTTACCAGTCTCTAGTCAGGGAAAAAAACTGGTAGTTGATCGTGTCGCTCAAAAAGCCGTATTTCAATTAAACATTCATTTAACTGAAATGAATTATCTAATTGCTAATAAAAGTAAGCTAGGTAGGGTGGCACACACCCGTAATCTCAGTACTCAGGTGGCTGAGGCAGGAGGATTGCCCTGAGTTTGAGGCCAGCCTGGACTACACAGGGAGACCCTGTCACAAAAAAAGACAGAACAAGTATAGATTCTTTGGCCTAATTACAAAAATATACATACATTTTGTATATCCAATGTACAAAAATTTAATATCAAATACCAGTGAATACTATCTTGTACTAGACTGAAAATCAAATATCTTCTTGATCAAGAACCAAATAAACTAGACCTGATGGCACAACCTGTAATCCCAGCACACTGGGAGGCTGAGGCAGGAGGATCCTAAATTGAGGGCCAGCCATAACAATTTAGTAAAAGGGCCAGGGATTTAGCTCAGTAGTTCCACCACCTACCTCACAACCTCAAAGTCCCAAGTTCAGTCCCCTAGCCAAACATGGTGGTGCACACCTGTAGTCGCAGCACTCGGGAGGCAGACGCAGGAGGATCCCTGTGAGTTCAAGACCAGCCTGGACTACATAGTGAGTTCCAGGTCAGTCTCAACTACATAGTGAGACCCTGTCTCAAAAAAACAAAAAAACAAAAAAACCAAGTTCAGTCCCCTGTACCCTCCAAAAAAAAAAATTTAGTAAAATCACATTTCAAAATAACAATAAAAATGGATTAAGGATGTAGGTCAGTGCAAAGGCCCTGTATTCAATCTCCAGTACCACAAACACACACACACACACACACACACACACACACAAACTGCTTTTTCTTCTCAAAATATGGTCAGACAATATAAATGTCAACCCACTTTAAAAGGTTAAGAACCAGGCCAGGGATGTAGCTCAGTGGTGCCACTGCCTGCCTCACAAGCACAAGGTCCTGAGTTCGATCCCCAGTACCAAAAAATTTTTTTTAATTTTTTAATAATAAAATAAAAATAAATAAAAGGTTAAGAACCAGATCAGGGATGTGGCTCAGCTGTGCAGTGCCTGCCTGGCATGTGCAAGGCCCTGAGTTCGATTTCCAGTACAAAAAAAAAAGGTTAAGAACCTACTAATTCCTTCTGTGATGCATAAAAGATTTGAAGTTGATATCGGGCCACTTTCTGCCTATCAGTTGTGGAACAGAGGAATCAGAAGAGTAAGAACCAGGCAGGTGAGACCAGACAGGACTTGGAGGGTCCTGAGAACACCTGTGTCCGGTGGTTCCACGTGAAAAGTAACCGTGTGGCTGGAAAGGCCGAGATTTGGCAAGAGCCAGAGGTGAAGGCTAGGCCTTCTGTGGAAGCCTTCCCCAAGTCTAGAATCCTTTTGTCCCCTCATTCCTCAAGATTAAGACCCGACTACAGACCCCACCGGGCACAGGACCCAAAGATGGGCACTGCCCTAACGGAGAACACGACAGGAAGCAGAGATGTGAGGGGCATCAGTACTGACGGGGGGAAGATGTGGGAACGAGCGGGAGGCAGAGGCCGTGTTGAGAGCGACCAAGTCATGTCTCGCAAGGACAACCCAGGGTTCGCGGAGAATGGGACATTCACGCTCCAATTCTAAACAGATTACTTTCCATAGCAGCAACTCACCATTTGGATCCAGCTGTGGTCTCATTCACCTGTAACTCCCGGTGGACACTTTCCTAGTCACTTCTGACGAGCAGGTGTTGAAGTAGAAAGGGACTTTTCTCTGCATATGCAAAGCCACTGAAGCAGCACCGAAAGTGGTGGCCTAAGCAGAGTCCCAGGAAAGGAAGGTATGGGGACAGCAAAGGAGGCATTACCAGAACCCCCGCAGCGGGCCCTAGTCTCCTGTGAGCCACAACAGCACAAGGCCGATTGGAAGATGAAGACAGGAATCGAGACTCAAGCGAAAAGGCTGGGTCTTGGGCCTGATTAGTGTCGCTCTAGACCACAAAGACAGACACCCCGAGCTTGCCACTATTTACTGGGTTCACAAGGAGATCAGGTGAGTCAGAGGGTGGTAGTGATCCTGTGACCATGAGGATTTTATGCTGATGCCGAAGATGAGGCGCTTATGTTCATTAGGATGTTAAAATGAGCAAACACTTTTTAAAAACGGTAGTGGGATGAGTTAAGCTGATAAGGTGAAACTATTCTCTTTATTACTACTCAGTTCTCAAAGAACCAGGGTGTCTTCAGCTGATGTAATCTTGCCCTTGAGCGTCACAGCATCATGGGACTATTGAGGCCTCAACTTGTGACCCGGGGTTCATGGAGTTAGGTTTGCCGTGCCATAGCCGGCCTTGTAGGCAAGGAGATTAGCCCTTAACCGCCCAAATCGTAATTTGTGAAATGAGTTTTTTTCCCCACAATGATACAGAATGGCTCCCTACAGAAGGGGTGTCTCTAAAGGCTCTTTACTCTCATCCAAGCTGTAGGAAGTAGAGAAGTGGATTTAGGAAAGCTGTCAGCAAAATCCTCAGCGTGGCCCACCCGCTAAAACTTCAGATGTTCCTGCTTTTCTTCGTCCTGTTCTGGGTGTAACTTTCTGCCAAGTAAATTGATGTGGACAGAATGGCCGTCCATACCACGGGACAAGGCCTCTCTGCTGTGCTTGTTTCCAACTTGGCCTCCTGTCAGCTGCACCCAGAAATGTAATCTTTGGCCAGAAGGGCCCAAAGTGACTGCAGTGATGCTTGGGGGCCAGCGTAACACCTCTGTGCGGTATGGGTGATGGCAGACAAGAAATCCCAGCCTCTAGTACTAGACTCCAGCTCTGCTGCGAGTGGACTCTGAATGTTTTTTCAAAACGTGTCCGTGTAGAGAAAGCAACCTAACTTTAACAATGTGAGCCACATATAGGTGCAGGGAAACCCCAAAAGTTAGTGCATGGCATAACCAGGACTGAAATAGTTTATAATCATATGAAATATTATATAAACATTACTTCCGGTTTTCCTGGGGTTTTTTTTTTTTTTCACCTCTTACCTGTCATTCTTCTCCCTGCAATCTACTAAATCTGTAAGTCGCTGTACCACAAAAGCAGGCTATCAGAAAAGATACAACTTTTGCCTAAGATACAGTAGGGGATTATAACTACCAACTAACTACTAACCTGGGATGGAGGAAGTGAGAGAGGAAAGAAAGGGCCATGGAAAGGACAGAAAATAGGGTGTCGCAGCAACTTAAACAGGTAACTTCTGATAGCTGGGGACAGGGAAATGAGGGACGAAAGGATGGCATGAACAAAATATGGAGGTAAATAAAGGGCATCTGCAAGGCACAGTGACAAAACATGCAGCCAAAGTACAACGAATGGGAGCCAGGTTTAAAGATTTAGAATGCAACACAACACACGGAAATGATTAAAAGGTCAGTGAATTATGGAGAGAACCGTGGCATTTCTCAAAGGCAAATCATGAGCAGAGCAGGTCATTCTTCTCAGGCCCTTCCTAACTAATGCAGAGTGCAGTGGGCAAGATCTCCGTGCCGTTCAGACTCACCTGGACTTGCTCTGGAAAAACTCACCTTCACCTTTACCTCAGAAGTATACACCGCAACCACCTGAAATTCTCCCAGGGAATCCGTTAAACCCACCCAGTACATGGATTTAGTTTGTGCCAGGCAGGCATAGAAAAGGGGCGGGCTATGGTTAAGCTGGGGACACTGAACTCACTGTTCTACTCAGTTCTGAAAGATATTCCGTGTACTGTTTTTGTCAAGTCCACCCTTAGTACAATGAAGGTTTTTCTAAAGGAGAGCTTGGGAACCGAATGTTACCTGTCGTTGACCTAACTGAAATGTTACACAGAGCAGACCTGGAGGAAAACTAGTCTAGCATGTCCTTTAGCCCGGACTTTTAAAACACCAAAAATTACTTCTCCCAACCTACACAGCATCTCTCCGTATATTCATGTATGAACAGAAAAAATAAATGCAGAAGTGTAACTGACTGCTAGCAAAGATATGTAAAGTGAGGTTTCCTCCCTAAGGTACCTTCCTTCAGCAAAATTAGAAAGTTTTGGGATTACCTATCCTAGTAAATAAAAGATCACCCAC
Organism: Fukomys damarensis; assembly: GCF_012274545.1. Taxonomy (NCBI): domain Eukaryota; kingdom Metazoa; phylum Chordata; class Mammalia; order Rodentia; family Bathyergidae; genus Fukomys; species Fukomys damarensis. Next base: position 5,782,554 of record NW_022900921.1, on the reverse strand, counting down.
AGACTTTTTAAAGAGTGGTGAACCTCTGCCCCGTCCCACATGTTCTACCTCATTTAGCGTGACCATGCAGGGCATGCCAATGTAGCCTGAACTATGGCAAACTAAAGCAGGTGGATGTCCCCATGAGGCATTTCAGAGCGTTCGGAATTCATACTACTTCACTTTTTAGTGGCTATGTCTTTCAATAACTAAGCCAATAGAATATTTTCAACACCCACTAAAAATGAGATGCGTGAATAAAATTCCAAAAGCCCCATCCTGCACCCTTTATTGGATAAAATGCGTACTTCATGTTGATTCTTGTGCATATTAGACAAACAATCCAGTGCACTTTTCTCTAAAAAGTCTTTTAAGGTTTAACAGCCACGGGCCACAGATTTAGCTCAGCGGCACTGCACCTGCCTTGTAAGCACAAGGTCCTAAGTTCAGTCCCTGGTACCACAAGAAAAAAAAAAGTGTAACAGCTTCATTCTACTTTCAAAAACCAGAGCAAGGTCCTCAGTAGTCTCCAAGTGCAAAACTGAACAAAAGAGATGTCTTCAGCTATTATAAACTTGAAATGGGCACAGTGAATCACAGCGACCCAAGACAAAGATTAATACTTGGGCCTCCTGGCACTGTCCTTGCGTGGACCAGCATTTTGACAGGGCCGGTGGCTGGAATTATTACCACCAGAGCAGATGCAGATGGCTGTGGTGCCCGGTGGTTCGGGACTGGAATGCTGACTGCTCATTTTGTACTCATCACACTACAATACTTCCAAATCAACTGAAGTTAAATGAAAATACCTTGATCGAAAACATTCCAAAGTGAGCTCTGACAGTGTAAAGAACTGCTCCGAGCCGGACACTGGGGGGGTTATCTACATAATTTATCTCAGATTCAGAACTTTTCATTTTGACTCAGGAGGCATTCACTAATCTAGGATAAGCCACTTTCTGCAGCTGTGTGCAATCTCCCCCCCAAACCTTGCCAAAGCAAGACTTCTGCATAACCAGAAGTCATCTCCAAAGGACTTGCCCCTGCCGTGTCCCCCCAGCTCACCCACTTAAGTATTTGCACAAAATTACCCTTTGTCTTAAAAGTTCCCCGGTTTGGTATTTCAGCAGAAGGCAGATCCCAGGTGATCTCCAACTGCCCATCACCTCTCCCCTCTCTCCCAGAAAGGGTAGCTGCCAAGTGAAACGTGTCAAGATACACAAAGGAAAAGTCAAGATAGTAACTTCCAACAGCTAGGCAATGCCTCCTGGAACAGAACGCTCTGGTTATCAGTATACTCCCAACTGAAGTCACTTTAACCCCACACAACAGGAGTGTACTGGGTAATATACAGGTCAGAAGGCCAGGATGGCTGTGAAGTGTTACAGGTAAGACACCTGCAAGTTACAATTCTGTGATTTCTAACACTTTGGGGAGGGGATGGGAGAAATATGGTAGCCCTGTGCGCGTAACAGAAGAGGTTCTCGATTCATACTTCCACGTGAGACCAGAAAGTCCCAAGCCAACACAGCAACTCTAACAGCTAGCCAAAGAACAGGTTTCTAAATCTCAGCCTGGGGGCATCTTCATTAACTTGACTGGTAAATTGGGTTAGAATTACAATCTCAATTCACTTCCACGTGAGACCAGAAAGTCCCAAGCCAACACAGCAACTCTAACAGCTAGCCAAAGAACAGGTTTCTAAATCTCAGCCTGGGGGCATCTTCATTAACTTGACTGGTAAATTGGGTTAGAATTACAAAGTTCTTCTTCCTTTTCCCAGAAGAAAATGTTAAGTCTTTTATATGGAAATTTCTTTGTACATATGTATAAACTTGGTATGGCCTTAATGCTGCAGTTAAGGATTTGTCTGGCTATCACCTTAAGCAGCGTGTTAAGCAATCGCTTCCTTAATGTAATATTTTTACTTCTTCCAGGACACTCGACCTTGAACAACCAATTTCCTTTGCCCTACTTACTATTCCTTGTTGCATGAAGTCATAAAAGTTATAGCAGTTATTTTTTGGCTTGTAAAAAACCCTATTTCTGCCGTTTGAAGATGGAATGTAAAATTTCTGATACATGTATATAAAAGTATATTTACTGAACCATCCACACACCCATATCCATGCACATTCCAATGGAGAAAATTAAAATTTTCTGAAATTTTCTGTGGTTAACTCATTCCTATTTTAGCCTTCTATGTGAGAGCATCCTACGTATAACCTGAAAGTGTCTCAACTTAGACCTTAAGTTTTTATGTTGAGAAATGAGAATTCACTTGTTCATTCAAGAAATATTTATTGGCAGGTGCTACGGGGGATAACAAAGGCGACACACACAGACCCTACCCATAAAGAGCTTACAGTCTACTGGGGGAGATAACACACACAGGTGGGCTACGCGATCGGGGGTACGTTTTCAGTGAGATGAATCTAACAATGTAGAGAATAAGCTGGAATAAGAGGTACTGTGAAGCCGAGGTGGTGTTCAAATTGGGTAAGGAGAAAAGAAGTGAAAGCTTGTTGAGGTAAAGTGACAAGACAACTGGAAACTGGGCGCAGAGAGTGACAGAAGGGAAGCAGACAGCACTGTTGCATGGGTGACATTAGGAACCGAAAGAGCAGTGGGAGCAACAAGCTTATGAAAATCACTCTGCAGAAAAGCAAAGTGCTCAGGGCAGGCTAGGGCCAACATCCAACACAAAGAAACGGCTTATAACCCGGCCAAGGGTGGAGAGCTGAAGAACAGCCAGTGACTTTGTCCCCTTGTGGCCCACTTCCTACAATTTCCCAGATTTCCTCTCCTGAAATGTCACAGTGCCTCTAAAATGTACTGAATTCAAAACCTTCTCCAGGAATACTTCCCGTGAGAGAATAAAAACAGAAAATGCCCTTATTCAAACTCAGCTCCCATTTAGGGACTCCAGGATAAGTAATCGTATATTCTGGTAAATACAGGGCCTAACCCCCAGGTCCTTGTTCTCCAGGAACTTACAGTCTAACAACAAAGCAGTGAAACAGAGAATGTAACTCTACCTCTAAGCGGTAAGAGGGGTATAAAGGGCTCTGGGAACACACCGCTTAAATTATGAAAGTCAGGACAGAACTCCCACCAGGAGGGACAAGATGCAAGTAGGTAAGAATGAATTTGCTCATTTCCAATTCTGGACACATTAGTCCCCAGAAGGGATCCCCTACTCCTGTTGCAAATCTTAAGGTAAAAACAGCTCTTGAACTCGATCTTTTAAAAAATTACTTGGATGATGAAGAGAATGGGAAACAGGGTATAGACACAAGTTTATCTTCAGGGAAGAGAAGGCACTTGAATCCATGGACTCGGCGAGGGCAGCCTTACTGAGGGACCACCAGTGGTTGAGCGTGCTGCAGCATCATTTCCATGAAGATCAAAAGAAATACCTGGAAAGGAATACTAGGACCTGGTTACACACATGGCGTTGCCAGGCACTAAAAAAGGTGCACGTCTAAGACCAAATTGCTGCCCCGTAGGAGCTTACAGTTACAACGAGGTGGAAAAGCACCACAATGTACAGAATACAAAATGCTGCAGGATTCAGAAGATTACAGCTGAGTTTCAGCTATTAAACATCAGGATACCCGATAGCCTTCTGAGAGCTGGTAGTAAACCCATCTCTGAGGGGAGCGCAAGTTAATGTCCTTAGACAACAAGCTCTGATAGAGCCGGGCATTAAGACAGTTCTAAGAAAAGAGAAAACCTAAAACCTGGGTACGAAAACAGAATCAGAGGGCCAGGGTTTTAGTTCAGTGGCACTGTGCATGCCTTGCAAGCGCAAGGTCCTGAGTTTCATCCCTGGTAGCAAAAATAAGAAAGAATTAAGAAAATAAACTGAATAAACACTAAAGTGTGATGCCTTCCCTCCTCTCCCTGACATCCTAATCTGTAGCAGCTCTGACCTTCTCCGGGGAACCTAGCCTGCTGGTCCCTGAAGATTTTCCAAATATCTTCTACGCAAAGTTCTGGGACTTTGGGCTATTCATTTAGCTCCTGTAAAATGAAGGTGTTACACAAACCACTTCTTAATGCCTTCCAGCATTAACAATCTATGACTGAAAAATTTGAGGAGTCTCCCATCCACTGTGGTAATCAGAAAGGAAGGAAAACTTTAAGTAATATTCTGATTTTTCTCAAAAATATAATTTTTCCATATAAATCACAAACTCCTATTATCTCAGCTAAATTCCACCTCCACCCCCAGTCCTTTAAAATGAAACATTTACCTATATATGAATTTACTTTTGAAATTTTCTATAGCTACTCAAATTAATGTGCACCAAAGGTTAAAGGGAAAAAACAAGATGTCTCCTCACGTCCTTGATTCTTAGACATAATGTCGCCACTGAAAAGGACAAAATCAAGTGTATATGCAATCTTCGTAACAAAAATTTAAAATGTAAACAAATCCAAAAGTCAAACAGATGACAACAAAGCTTGGACAGAACCAGTAATTACAGCATTAGCATTATAGTTAAAATTGTTTCTATCCTTGTTAAACATGGTATGATCATCCTTGCAATTACTACCAAAAATATAGGCAAATGCCTCACAGGTGGCGCTGTTTTAAAATACAAAACATTTATTGGTACATTTTAGCATACATAATTACACTCATCGTAGGGAATATGCACCTGTACATTACGTGGCTTCCTGAAAATTCCTCATTTAAGTATTCTAATCATGAATGTTTGGCAAACATTTTTAATTGACTTTAGAGGGGGAAAGCCCCTAAGTCACACTATAGCATATCCCTTACAAGTCTGGGACATATTTCAAAGTATTAAACATGTATAGGTTTCTGTAGCTGGCCAAATCACATGGTTTAAAAGGAGTTTCATTGGAACTGTTTCCCAGTATATTCTTACTCACGGGGACCTTAACAAGCTACTAAATTCAAGCCAGAAAGTGGACAGAAAAAAAAAGACTGTCCAAAGTCTTCAAAACAAGCCATATTAATCCTGCAACACGAACCTCAATTCTATCAAAACTGAAACCAAATAAGGGGGTTTAGGTGACTTCTAGTCAAGTCTACGCACCCAGGCCATGCTCTGTGGCTACTACAGGAAACCATAAGCATCACCCTGAGCTACATATCCACTAAGAATAGCAGTAGAAACGTTTCTCCCTGCCACGTGCTGCCAATTCTCCTTTATTATCATCACCAAGAGTTCACAACCTACCCACGGTCCCCCAACCTCAACAGCCTAGTGAACAAATATAAACCTCAAAAGCATTTTTTTTTTTTTTGGTACCAGTGATCGAACTCGGGTCCTTGCACTTGCAAGGCAGGCAGCGGAACCACTGAGCTAAATCCCCAGCCGCCCAAAAGCATTTTTTGAAGAAACAGAACTCTTCAACTTAGTTGTCATCTAATGTCACATGGCCATTGGTGAACCAGCAGCTCTCACCTACCAAAATCCCACACAAGACAGTGCCTAAACGTTTCTAAAACACCGTGGAAAGCTCCCTGTCCACTGCCTACTTTTGGTACATTTGGCAGTCAGCTAAAACCCAATATTCAAATAAATACTGACATTCCTTCTTTACAAGGTTAAAAACTGCTAACTAAAAAAGTCAACAATTATCTCATCTGCATGCAACTCTGCAGAGATTCTTTTAAATAGCACAACAAAGAAACAGATCAGTAGAAACATAAATGAAACTATTTACTTAAAGAACTAATGCACTCGGCATAAATCACTGTCTACAAACAAATCTAAACCACAGATATTCTATTCTAACTGCTTGCTATAAAGTGCAAAACCTTCCACTAAAGCACTGATTTCTACAAGGGTTTTTCCAGTAAGAAAGTCTGTACAGAAAAGTATCAGGAAATGGTTGTTATTAAGTATAAAACACAAGTTTAAACTCACCTGAATTATGTTATAATAAAAATACCACAGGACCGAGGATTTAGCTCAGTTGTTCTGACACCTGCCTTTCAAGTGCCAAGTCTCGAGTTTGATCCCCGGTGCCAAAAATAAAAATAAAAAGACCATAATCACCCACACCCAAATTTTAAAATCTGTACTAAATGTAAATCAGAAGAAAACAATTTCAAGAACAAATCACTGTTATCACACAGGTTTTACAAACATCAAAAGAGACCTAGTGATATTCAATCTTACTTGCTCTCAAGAAAAGAATAGCAATGCTAAACTTATTCTGGGTATCTTCCAGACTAAGGTCTCTCAACAGTAGAGGAATCCTACTGAAGCCAGACGTAGTGGTGCACACTTGTAATCCCAGCACTTGGCTGAGGCAGGAGAGGAAGGAGGCTAAAGCCACCCTGTGCTATATAGTGAGACCTGGTCTGAAGGGGAAAAAAGGAACAGCCTACTCACTAAATATGTCATCCACATGTAAACAAAGTAGACAAAGTGATGATTTTGAAGGACAATCTGTTCCTCGCTCTACAGATGACTTCAAGGCCCAGTCATTGAACTGTGCTGCCATTTCTTCCTTCTGTTATTGCAGGGATGTCATGTAATTCACACGGCAGGCACAAGAATGGCTTTCTACAGTGCAACTGAACTAATGCTGTGGCAGTAACCGACTCATCCTAAATTAGGTAATTATTTTTGCATTATCCTTTTCACTGCTCCTAAGCAAGGCCTCAATCAAAGTCAACCTCACAATGAAAGCAAAAATACTTTAGTTAGGCCAAAATTTATTTTCATTAAGGTCTTAAAAGAATGAGATTCAATAAACCAAACTAAGCTATCTAGTTTAAATACTCACGGGTCAAGGGCCTTAGGATCAGTAACAAACTACTTTAGTGCTACAGATGAACACCTGCACTTTAAAATCTGAAAACAGTGAACGTGACGATCTCTTGCTGCATACAGAAAATGTCACCCTAGCTCACTTTACCTCTACTTCCCAGCTGTGTGCATGCATGCTCTCATTCTTATCCTATGTTTAACAATGTAAAGAAGGGTACTAGGATTTGGTACAGACCATCAAGTTTAATCCCATTGCTCAGGCCCAATGCTATTCAAAACCCCACAACCAAACCAATTCTGAGGACTTGTAGTTACTGAGGAAATGAAGTTTCTAAGATGACGCAGTGACTCCCTGCAGCAAGTTACAGGAACATCCAGCAGACTGCTACACCTCTCCGCATTTAAACACACACACACACAGGCACGCACACTTTGCGATGTGGTACAAATAGCAGGAAGGCAGATTTCCTCAGAGAAGCTGTTACAGTAATTCCTAAGAGAGACTCACATTCCCTGACTATCAGGGGCCCAGTCAGGACAACAAGCTGTCCCTCAGTCACCTCCCTCATCCCACCATACCGCTTGCCCACAGAGCACCGACCACAGGAGTCCAGTGCCCCTGGGGGCGGGGCTTCACGCTGACACACTAAAATGCTTGGCCCCATGCAGTGAATGTCAGAGAAGCGGTGCTGCACGCCCACAGCCCCTCCTAATCTCAAACTTCCAACATAAGCCTCTCATTAGGATACCGTGTGTGTGTGTTTGTGTGTGTGTGTGTGTGTGTGTGCGCGAGCGATTCTAGGGACTGAACTCAGGACCTTGCTCTTAAGAGGCAGGCGCAGGTGCCACTGACCTTCATCCCCGGCCCAGGATACATTTCTTTTTAAATAAACCAAGGAAAAAAAAAATCAACTGAATATTCAACTGAGAAAAATTATTTCTAAGTTATCTACAACTTATCACCTGGAAGTTTTTTTGAAAAGTAACCCAGAGCCAGGTATAGCGACTGATGGTAGTGGCACCCACCTATAATGCCAACCCATCTATAATGCCAACACTCTGGGAGACCAAGGCAACAAGATCAAGATCAAGCCCAGCCTGAACAACTTAGCCACTTAGCAAGAGCCTGCCTCAAAATACAAAATAAAAACGGCTGGGAAAATAGCTCAGCGCAAAGGGTCTGGGTTTGACCACTAGTCTCTCCCTCTCTCTCCCTCCCTCTCTCTCTCTCTCTCTCTCACACACACACTCTCACACACACACACACACACACACACACACACACACACACACACACAGCTCAGGCTAACATTTCTCATTTACCACAAGCTTAATATAAGCTACAGAGATACAAACTGAAATCCTTCTAATTATCACTGGCCTGGGCCAAATGAAGTAGTCACCTAATTCCTTATACTGACCCAAAAAACAGCTGTGTGACTTAAGTTTTCTTTATGTGCAGGAGCTGCTACTAATATTTATATATTTAAGGTACTTGGACCAAACTGGTAACATTCATTACACTTCATTTTAGTTTTAGCTGATCCTTTCAGCAACTCTACAGTTACTAAGAACAAAATAAAACATTCCTGTTTCTTTTCACGTGCTATCCTCAAATGACAGTTCTAAATGTGAACACTCCCTGTTAATAAGAAAATAAGTTAAATTCAACCAACCTGGTTGCCCTTAGATGAGTCATAAGTTGTCACACAAAGGCTTGCTTCACACAGTGTATATAAAACCTTCACCCACCTCACACACAGCACTCAACAAATAATGTAACTGTAAAATGAGTATTATTAGTCTATATTGCCAGACTGAATTTTCTTCCAGAAATATTTTAATAAAAATTGGCCATTTCAAGAAACACCCACTGCATGCCCATTAATAAAGAAATCATAAAATAGGAAATTTACCATATGGCTATGATTTAAAGAAAAAAAAAAAAAAACTGCAGACACTCGAGCACATCAGTGAAGTCCAATATTAGTCACATTCGTTCTTAGGGACTATGATTAGGAATCTGATTAGATACCAAAATAAAACCTAATACAAATGCTCAGTTATTTAGGTCAGAGAACCTCTCCAGAAGCATCTGTCCTCAAAGGCATTCCAGTTTGAGACTCAATTTAGACTAAGGCGTGACACATGTTAACAGAACTCACACACAGTGAAGAAAAGGGAGTCTACAATTCCTCACATTCTCTGAACATAATAAAACAAATCTAGATTTTTTTTTTTATTTTTCTTTAAACAACTGTCAAGACTGGAATCAAAGATAAATAGAAGGCACAACAGTTTTGCTCTGGTTGTTATTCAGACTTGGGGGTTTGTATTTTTTTCTTTTTTTTTTTTAACAAATACAAATGAAAAACTCTACTTCAAAAAAATCTAACAGTTCAAGAAAAACCTATCAATTGCATTCTAGACATTCACAACCTATCTTACAATTTAAATTTTAATGGTAAAAACAGTAGGTTTTAGAACTGTTTTGTGATCGATATCAAAAGAAAAGTTCTATTAACACCTTTTATTCAGTTTTTAACCATTATTAGTGAGAATAAAGTTTTTCAAATTTTCTATATGACCATTTTTCCACATCACAAAGCAGCTGTGACTCTCAAAGAAGAAACAATTTGGATTTCTCCTACTCCAAAATGTTTATCAAATCCTGTACTTCTCACAGGCTTTTGAAACACATAAAAAATAAGTAAGAAATATTCCAATGAATGAAACATACCAAATGTCAGTAATAAGTGACACATTCCTTTGGGGAAATGGCTGTTTAAAAAAAAAAAAAAAAAAAACAGTCTGTATATGCAAAGTAAGCAAGGAAATTCAGTCTTTTTTCTTCTTTAAAAATCCGTTACTCCTAAAACATCGTTCCACAAAACTGGAAGTAAAAGACTGAAAGGCCAAGAAAAAGAGGGGAATGGGAGGGAGCACACACCATCAACACAAAAAGAAGTAAAATTGTACAAACTGAAGCAGTTTATAACAGACTGGGTTATACTCCCAAGACACCGAAGGAGGGCCGCAGAATTCACCATTCTGCAGCAGGAGCTGGGGTTACACGCTTGGTGAGGATCAGTGAAAAGCAACTCACTGCCTCGGAGCAATCCCCCTTCCTACTCCGAAGCCCGGCTTCTGCACCATCGCTCCGCGGGGAGGGCCTCTCATGCCGCCGCCCAGCCCACCGCGAGGGCCCCCAGGTCCCCGCAGGCGGTTATCTCGACGGTCCCCTTCCCTGGCAGCGCGAGTCTTCTTCTCTTCCACATTGAGACGGACTTCACCTCTGAACATGATGGGCTGGAAGAACCAAGGTGACCACACTTACTCAGCGTGCAGAGAGGAGCAGCAGCGTAAATAAAAATCAGCTAACTTCTAGTTCTTGTTTTGAGCTCAGAAAGCTTATTTTTCCCATTAACAAAAGACATGGGAATATGATTTGGTATGAAGGCAAGTTCGAAACAGCCAACTTAAACAGTACCACAGCAATAAGTACCTTTTATTGTACTTAGGAATTGCCATTTTCTCCATGCATTTAGAGGGTTCAGGTAAAACACCAAGTAATATGGAAAGATGACACATTACATATTTATGTAAAATATGTACACATAACAATGACGCAAACAAAACTTCAAGAGTTGCGAATGAAGAGCCAGGAAGGTTAAGGTACCTATTCCACGGCTCACACTATTTAAGACAATGCAAAGCAAGGCCTCTTGACTGGGCGCTTAAAACCACTATGCTACATGAGAGCACATCATACACCATGGGTGTCAGCGTTATATAATCTATTTCTGAACTCACACAAATATTACTGAAGGGAGCACAGCAGACCTCCATCGTTATCGTGAAATGAAGAAAAGCCAAGATACATTTGAGGTTTCTCAAAGTACAAACAAGCGACCAGAGAGTACAACTCCCAGGTAGGTCTTTTAACACGGATGGCTAAACATGTCGAAAGAAATCACATTTTAACTGTAAGACACAGCTATGAAGATGTTCTTAAGAACCAACGGGAGGGAGGTAAGGGGGAAATAAAGACAAGCTGCTTACCCGGTTGCTAAGGACCTTCTGCACAGGTTCAGAATCATCAAACACGACAAAACCAAAATTGGGTAATTTCCCACCGCTGTTTATGCGCAGCTCCACCACATTCCCATAATCTGCAAACAAAACCAACTCTCAGATAAATTAGCAGAAAGTTTCCTTGCACCATCAGATGTGCACTGTCTGGTACGGCAACCGCTAGCTAGATCCATGTGGCCGAGCCCTTGAACTGTAAGCTAGTCCAAAGTGAGATGCGGCACTGAGTAAAATATATGAGAAGAGTACAAAGATTTTGCACCTTTAATAAAAATATAGGCTGACTATCCCTTACTGAAAAATGCAGACATCTGAACTGTTTTGGATTATTTTTCTATTTTGGAAGATTTGCACATGTACATACTGAGATATCTTAGGGATGAGATCCAAGCCTGAATATGAAACTCACTCTAGCCTCCTACACACCCTTAGGCAGGCAGCAGGAAGGCACTTGAAATGTTTGCACAAGGTGCGCAAAATGCGTGCGTATGGACCGTGACCCAGGACGCGAGGTCATGTATGCACTTCTCCACTTGCAGCACACTGATGCTCGGTGGTTTCAGGTTCTGGAGCATTTGAGGTTCTGGTTTAAGGAAGCTCAGACTGCAGAGCCCTTCAGTAACTGGTTCTACGGAACCAACAGTGAAGAAACCAAACTATTTTGGCTGGAAAGGGCAGAGTCACAGGGAAATCAACACCAAGTTCTAGTCTGCACATCAGTACCAAACAAATGTCAAGCAACAGGACAAAATTTCTCAATCAAAATGCATCTGGTACTAAATCTGATGAGACTGAAAACAGTGGAGGGCTGGGGATTTAGCTCAGTGGTTCCACCTCCTGCCTTGGAAGCACAAGGACCCAAGTTTGATCCACAGTACCAAAAACAAAACAAAACAGCACAGTGCCAAAGTACAGTACGTCTACTTTTACATGGTGAAAAGACAGTTTTAAATACGATGGGTTAAATGAAACGTCATTAAAATTAACTTCTGCAGTTTCTTTATATTTTAACATAATGACTGGGAAAACAACATAACGTATGCTGCTCATCTTCTATTTCTTTTTTCTTGGTACTGGAGATCGAACTCCGGTCCTTGGGCTTGCAAGGCAAGTGGTGGAACCACTGAGCTAAGTCCCCAGCCCTCATCTTCTATTTCTACTGGACAATGCTACACCCTAGATAAATGTGTTCAAAACCCAGCAACCTACTTTGAAAGAAATCTTTCAGTTCTGATTTGTCCACCTCGTGAGGCAGGTTACCAATAAAGAGCTGGTGGCTGTCCGGATGTCTCACAATTCTTCGGGGTTCAACATCACCTTGCTCCCCAGCCTCACGGACTGAAGAAAAAACAAAAGCAGCAATGAAAGACTAAGTGACCTTTCTTCAGGGACTATTCATATATAATATTCTTCCCTCTGCTCTAAATTCCATTAGCTCTACAAGGATCAACTGGCCACCCAAAACAGGCCCTAACTCCAAACCGCCTGCACTACAGAATTCATTCACCATGAGCACACTTACTTGGTCTGGGTCCCCTCTGGGGAGGAATGTTTATTCGTTGCTCTCGCACTCTTTGATCCCTCTGAGGCCTCTGTGGTGGAATCTGAGATTCAGGCTTAGACTCTGGACGGGGCTAAAAAATTTGTAAGTTAACTGTTGTGTAAAAAAAATAATAACAATGCATGCTTACTTTTCTTCTTTAAGTCTCTTAAAAGGTAAGGTTTAAACTAGAAAATGACAATCCTCTTACAAAAAGTTAAACAGCCTGTACTCTTTTCTGTCCTATATACAGCTTCCCCTTCTTTACACCCTGGCTCAAATCACATTACCAAAAACAAGTCACCCTGCCTCCCTCAAGTCACAGTGTCGTCAGAAACTTACCTGTGACGCTGGCACTTTCACGACATGAGGGGGGATCCCAGTCACAGGAACAGCTCCGCTAGGAGGAAGGTTCTTACTGGTCACAGATGCCCAGGAAAATGTCTACAGAAACAACACCCATTACGTGCTTACACTACACGGCGATATGATATAAAGGCCATTTAACTCAAATTCCTGCACATGTTAATATGTAAAACATTCTCAGAGGCAAGAGTTCCACACGGTCTTCACATTGTCAATACATTGTCTAGCTTATCTTCCAACAAGTTTAGTGTTTTTGTTTTAATATTTGTATCTTTAATCCACTTGGATTTTAGTTTAGTGCATGGTGAAAGATAGAGGAGTCTAGTTTTAATCTTTGGCAAGTTGAAACCCAGTTTTTCCAACACAATTTATTAAAGAGGTTATCTTTCCTCCAGTGAAGATGGTGGCTCCTTTGTCAAAGATGAGGTAGCTGAGTGTGTCAGGAGTTGTTTCTGCATCTTCTAGTCAATTCTACTGATCCCTGGGTTTGCCAGTACCATGCTGTTTTTAACACAGTGGTTTTGGAGTATCGTTTCAAGGTGGGGATTGTGATACCCCACTGAAACATCTCTGTTGCCTAGAATGGCTTTTGCTATTCTAGGTCTCTTCTGATTCCAAATGAATTTTTTTATTGTTTTGTCTAGTTCTGTGAGATATACTTTTGGGATTTTTTTTTTTTCTCATTGAGTTTATTGGTACATTTTAGGTATACAGTACAGTACATTCAAAATTGGGATCTTGTACCATTACATGATAGGAGGTCTTGGTTCTCATTTTTTCCCTTTACCCCTGTGCCCTCCCTTCCCTATTTACAAATACTTTATTTTCCATTTTTTCTTTTTTTTTTTTTTTGTGGTACCAGGGATCGAACTCGGGTCCTTGAGCTTGTGAGGCAGGCCACTGAACCGCTGAGCTAAATCCCTGGCCCCATTTTCTCATTTTTTTTCTTTTCCTTTATTTCCTTTCCCCTACTCTTCCCACTTCCCCTACACCTTTAAGCCTTTTTCTTCCTAATTCACATTCTCAATTATACCATTAGGATCTTATGTACAACTGTAGCTTTTAAAAGACTTATTAGCAAATCCTGAAACCTACAATGTGTGAAAAAAAATTTACCACCTGTTCCTCAAAGGTCTACTATCTAGAATATAGAAAAACCTCTAAAAAAAGATCCCCCCCAAATATAAAGACCCAATTCAAAAATGGGCATGTGAAATAAACAGACATTTCTCAAAGAAGTAAAAGCAACAAATATGAAAAATATTCAACATCACTGGTCATTTGAGAGATGCAGATGAAAACAATACTGAGATTCCACCTCACCCCTGGAAAATGGCTGCTATCAAGAAATCAACCAATAACAAATGCTGGCGGGGTTGTTGGGAGAAAGGAACCCTTCATTGTTGGTGGGAGTGCAGACTGGTGCAACCACTGTGGAAATCAATATGGTAATACATTAAACAACTAGGTTTAGAGGTCCCATTTGACCCAGCTATTCCCCTGCTGGGTATCTTCCCAAAAGAATTAAAAGAATCATACCACCAAGACCTGTCATGTGAAGGTACAGGATCCCAGTAATGAATGTAACTGTATTGTAGACCTAGATTGTACCAATAAACTCAATAAGAAATCAAAAAATAAATAAATAAAATAAAATAAAAATAGAGAAAGGATATAAGAGAAAAGAAAAAAAAAAAAGAATCATACCACAGTGATATACCCATGCTTATAGCGGCACAGTTTGTAATAGCTAAATCTTGGAAATAGCCCAACTGCCCATCAACTGGAGACTGGATAAAGATGTGGATTTTTAATAAAATGGAGCACACCTCAACCATAAAGAATGACTAACTAGAGATATTTATAGCTAAGTGGATGAAGATTGAGGACATACCCCTAAGTGAAATTAATACAACACACATGTGTATCACATACTTTTCGTGGCATGATAAACTAAAAGTGTAAATAAGGATCTAAATGTAGAATTGATACTGTGTAATAGGAAGAAAAGGTCTAAAGGTGTTGGGGAAATTGTAGTAGTAGAGGAATCGGAAGGGAAAAAAATAAGAAAAAAAGCAAAAAATGGAAAGAAAGTCTTTGTAAATAGGGAAGGGTGGAGGGGGTGAAGGAAGGGCAGGGGAAGGGGGAAAAATAAGAACCAAGATACATCATATAAATGTACAAGATCCCAATGAGTGTACCAATAAAAAATATATTCTTTAAGGGCCAGGGATTTAGCTCAGTGGTTCTGCCACCTGTCTCACAAACACAAGGACCCAAGTTCAATCCCCAGTACCAAAAACAAAACAAAACAAAACAAAAAAACATATTCTTTAAAAAGAAAAAAAAAAAAATCTCTGAAGCAGGGTGGTGGTTAAAAGTATCCTGAGATTCCTTTCTTTCACCTGCTCACAAATTCAGCATTAAAACTTAATACTGACGATCAAGTATGAGCCAAATATGAAAAGCTTAAGGGTCAAACAAGCAACTTTGTCAATTTCAAATTCATGCATCAAGTAAAATTCTCTCCAAAACCAGCTCAGCTCTTCCAACTTGCCCAATCTGTTGTGTATTAACCAACTTTAGGATCATCTTATGCATCTTTCTAATCTGTTTAAAAACTGTCACAGCTAGGAGTGGCTATTCCCAGGTTCATTTGTAATTCCATTACTCTGGGAGGCCAAGGCAGAAGGATCTCCAATTCCAGTCCAGCCTGGGCAACTTTCGCAAAAACTACTGGGGTAGGAATGTAGTTCACTGTGAAGGCTGGGGGGGGTGGTTCAAACCCCATTACAGAAAAGAAAAAACACCTGCTCTTTTACCCTAACCATCTCATTTCCACTGCTGAGACTCTAATCCAAGGCATCATCACCTCCCACATGGACTACTGTCACAGTCATCTAAGTGATCACCCATCCACCCACCCTCAGGGCAGCATGTAGAAGCTAAAGTCATTTCAGGGTTGTTTTTTTTTTACCTGCCTGATTCCCAAGGAGCAAGAACTCTACTTGTTTTACCAATAAAGTACTCATACCTTTAACAATGCCTACCACACTGTACCCATGTGAATAAATTTGTTAAACAAGATACATTATAAAAATACTGACCCTCTAAATTATGTGTGAGCACTTGTGTGTGTGTCTGTGTGTACATGTAATATATATGGGTGGGTTGAGGCAGGGTCAAACAATACAGTTCAGGCTGGCCCTGAACTCACTATGAGCTAAGGCTGGCCTCAAACTCAGCGATGCTCCTGCCTCAGCCTTCCCAGAGGGCTGGGATTACAAGTGTGCACACTGCCCAGCTTGACCTTCTAAATACAACACTAAAAATAAAAATATTCCTTCCCAGATCATCAAAGATAAAAGTTCTGTGTTCCTCTAACAAAAGACCCAAACAGTACTCAGAAGTAACCCAAAGCCTCTAACTTCTGAAAACAGAACAGTTGTTTCTACTTCTACCTTAAAGATACTCTCAAATTTTACCACACTATAACCTTAATACAACTCTGCTATGCACCTGTATTATTACTAACAAGTAATACTTTACAATTTAACAGACAATTCCCAAAAGACTAGAGGACTGTAGATATGGTGATGAAAATGGCACTTGGAATTCCAGGCCCAAGAAGCATCGGAGTTACCTTGGAGGGGGGAGGAGCACACAGTGTCACCTCTCAAATTGCAAAGCAATATGGCCCAGGATTTAAGAAATGTTCCAGAATAACCAATATGAAAAGCATCTATAAAACTCAACCAAGCAATTATAAAGGAGAAATGATTAAAAAAAAAACACACAGAAATAGAATAAAATGAAAACACGTTCCCTACCCTCAAGTCTTCCTGCACTGTCTGAGCTATGTCTGTAGGTGCTGGAGAAGAGCTCTTCTGAGCATCCTCAGGAGCAGTTTCTTCTAAAACAGGCTCAGTCTTTTCCTCTTGGATTTCAGATGCAGGTTCTTGCTCTGGTTCTGGTTCAGGATCAGGCTCTGGTTCAGCAACGGGCTCCTCTAAATGTTCTTCCAGGTCATTGCTTTCACAGGAAAATGTGAAAAATATCATTCTACTTCCCCTGATTCAGCAAAAATATCCTGATCATTCGTTACCTTTAGACTAGCTACCAGGGCTGCAGATGATAATTCAGTGGTAGAGGAGATATTCAGCATGCATGAGGCCCTGGGCAGATCCCAGCAAAGAAAGTAGCTCCCTCTTCTCAGAAAAGATGTAAGAAATGTGTGCGTGTGTGTTTGCGTGTGTATACAAACATACATACATATGTTTGAGTATAAAAGCATTTGATGAATAAATATTAACTAAAAACGTTTATTTGCTAAATCCTGTAAGCAAATACATCCAAATAGATAAAAATAAAACAACAACTGCTTCTCATTCAGCTGGAATTCCAGAACTATTAAAATGTACTTATCATACAACATCATGAAAACTCACACCTTACAAGCTTGGGGAACAGGGAAAGAGGAAAACAAAAAGTTACTGCTTTCAACAGCACTAGTTTTAAAAAATCAGTGTGCAGAGTCCAGGGATGTAGCTCAGTGGTACCGCGCCTGCCTTGTAAGTACAAGGTCCTTAGTTCAATCAATCCCCCCACCCCCATACCACCAAAAAAAAAAACAAAAACAAAACAAAAAAAAAAAAACAAACAAAACAAAAAAAAAAACCACAAAATATATTTAACACTATCATACTACATATTCAAAAAAGAAGACAGGCTGGTGTGGGCGTAGTAGCACACACCTGCAATCCCAGCACTCAGGAGGCTAAGGAAAGCAACACAAGTTGGAGGTCAGCCTGGACGACTACACAGAGAGACCCTTCTCCCCCTGCCAAGCTAGGACAGTAAATTTTTTAGATAAATGACTTTTTCCACATGAAAACACAAAAACACTAGGAATTTTAGGATAAAAAAAGAGAAAAACTATGATTGAGAAAAGCTGTTAAACTTCTACACAAATCACCAGCAACTCTTGATAAGAAATCACAAATTTTTCACTTGAAATCACAAAAAATTCAAAACCAAAAAGCAACTGACAAGATACCATTTTAGAAGTCTTCATAGTATATCTGATTACCAATTAACAAGTTACACTTCAAAAATACCAAAAAAAAAAAAAAAAAAAAAAAAAAAAAATTTTAAAAAAGAGCTGGGCGTGGTGGTGCACGCCTGTAATCCCAGCACCGGGAGGCTGAGGCAGGAGGATCGCTGGGCTATACAGTGAGTTCCAGGTCAGTCTCAACTACATAGTGAGACCCTGTCTCAGAAAACAAAAACAAAACAAAACAAAAAAACAAGTTACACATTTTTATTTAAGTCAATGATACCAAAAGCAAAAGCTTTCTTCTGGAAAGACCAGAAAGTGCAACTTCTTATATACCCCTAAACATGTGAATGAAATTTTCTTTACCTGACAGTCTGATCATAGAAAGTTCCAGAATCATCAGGTACAACCTCAGGTGTCTGCTGTCTTTCTTCAGGCTCCTCTACTTCTTCCTCAGATTCTAGAACAAGGAAAATACATATAAAATGATTTGTGCTTACTGAATTCACATATTCATTCTTTTCCAACTACTATGGTCAAATACAGAAGAAACACACACATAAAAGACAACAAGGTGACTCAATCAAATTACAGCGTAGACTTTAAGCACATCAATTGGTATTTCAGTTCCGAAAACAGAATCTCAGGTCTTACTTCTAGTAATCTGAGGGTCTTCTACCTTACTAGCCACAGGCAAACTAGTACATCTCAGGACCCTAGTTACTGAATGGGAGAAAACAGGACCTCAAGTACCTATGGAGAAGGTTGTATATTGTACAACAAATATAAAGCACTTAAAACAGTTTGTCATGTAGAAAATATTCAAATACTATTAGAGACAATTCTCTCTGGGTCTGTTTCTCCACACATTCCACACCTACCCTCTGTCCTCAAAGACATCATCTGTAGGTAACTCCAGAAGAAAGCATTTCCTCTCAGGGCAAAGGGGAGGCATGTTTACCCTCTACTGTAAAAGATTTGGAGCTATCATGGCTTTCTGCACAATAGGCTGCCCTGTGTCCTCCAAAGTGTACTTTTATCTTGCTTTTTCCTCTTTTTACTCAGCCCGAGCTCACTGTGGAAAACCAGTTTCTTCCTCACACTTCACTTTTACTTTTCAAAGAAATTTCATTAGTTCAATCCCCAGCACAAAAAATTAAATAAATAAACTTTATCACTGCTCCCAGTAAATAGATAGATTTAGGTTCCCTAAACTAAGGGTTCTACCTCTTAACACAACTCACTGGCTTCTTCATGATTTATTATGGAACTGTGACAAAAATGCTACTATTACTGCTGTCAGTAATAACATGCACTTGAGTCTGTCTTCTCTATACATCCACGAAGCAAGCTAGAGTCAAAAAGGGTAAAATCACAGCTCCCTCATGTCCTGATACTAATTATCAACGAGTATAATGGAGACATTCAAGAAATGCATATTCTTTTAAAGTCAGTCTGATGCCATTTTAGAAATGCAGACGAGGGGGTGAAGGGAGGGCAGGGATAAGGGGCAAAAAAAAACAAGAACCAAGACCTGTCATGTAAAGGTACAAGGTCCCAATGATGAATGTAACTGTACTGTATACCTAAAATGTACCAATAAACTCAATGAGGAAAAAAAATAAAAACAGTACAGAGAATCAACAAATTAAAGAGCTCGTTCTTAGAGAATACACAAAAACAAAAACAAAAAAGAAAAAAAGAAACGCACACAAGTAAGCGAAAGCATTTTACTACTTACCCTCCTGAGGCTCAGTAACAAAGCCGCCAAAGACTTCATCTTGGTATCTGAAGATATCATTATGAACATAGAATTTATTTGCGACAGAGCCCTGCAATGCCAAAAAGTTTTCATTATTCAACAGACTCTCCAAAAGCCAAATCACAGGCAACATAAAAGAATTCAGGTGTTTTATATATACATATATGTATGTACCAACTATCCACACTGAATCAATTACGTACTGCAAACATGTACAAATCAAATTTTTTTTAAAAAGCTGAACCACTCTACACAAATGGTCTTCAATTTTGGGGTAGCCTGTCCTCAGCAAATACCAAGCACTGTCTGGAGACGTCACCGCTTTCCTAACAGAACCGCTTATCAACAGCTGCTAGGGAGAGAGCAAGGATACTACTAAATACCCTACAATGCCCCCTAAAACAAAGAATCAGCCCAAAATGAAAGCAAGTCAAGATCAAAAAATCCTGTTTACACTACAGATGTAAAAAAAAAAAAAAAAAAACCTATGTTTGCTCAAAACATTTATTCTCACATGATGAAAGCCATAATCTGACAGAACTCTATGTAAGATACCAAATTAGCACCTCGAATCACTAACAGGCAATCATGCTCCTAACTCCAGGAGATACTCAAATTCTCTACCTCTGTACTACTGATTCAAGTACTCAGGATGGTATAGCTAAAAAAGCGTGCTTATTATACTAGGTTAAAGACACCCAAGTTCACACTGGACGTTATTTACTGTTACCTAACTTCTAAGGCTATTTGCCCATCCATACAGAAGTGTTATCTGACGACATACACTTCATTGCTTGTGTGCATTAAGACAGTTTATATAACAACGAATTATACACGAGTTAGACTCTTCCCTTTAAAGAAAAATGACCCTGTTCAGTCTGAACCACTCTGGAAGAAAGTATAAATCCAATTACTCAGCATAAAATCTGTGGCCTTTCATGGTGATTGTGACTACAAGCACCACAGAGCTCCTTGTAGAAACAGTTCATTCCAGAATTTGGGGCTGAAGGAGAAGTCCAAGATGAGTCTGGAAAACTCTGTCCCACAATGTTTCAAAGTGCTCTTCCTTTTTTGGATTGGGGACACTGGCTGGGATGTAGCTCAGCAACAGAACACCATGGGTTCAAATGCCAGTAATGCAAAAGATAAAAGAAAAAAAAAGGCAGCCTGAGGGGATCACACTAAATCTGTCACACTTCAGACACATTATGAAGTTAGCAACAGATTCTAATTTATTTTATTCTGGTTTTTGTTTTTTCAGACAAGGTCTTGCTATGTAGATCAGGCTGGCCCTGAACTCACTATGTAGCCCAAGCTGGCCTGCAACTCATGGCGATCCTCTGACTTCAGCCTCCTGAGGGTTGGGATTGCAAGCGTGCACCACCAAGTCTGGCTTTTAATCCATTTTAAAAACTAATCATTTGTGCACTTACGTCTTAAGACTCGTGAAAGATAAAAGATACGAGACAAAAGGAATGCCAACTAATCAATAGAGAATGATGGGACTAAACTCCCATTTGTCATTATCAGAATAGTGACTGACTTCGGCTATGAAGTAATCGGTGCCAAAATCAATGTTAAAAATTCAATGAATAAAACAATTGTAGTCCCCCATCAGTCACAATTTCCAAATCAGAAAAGCAGCACTACTTAACCTTACAGTGGTAAAACCTGAAGAACATGACCCTAAGGTACTCAAAGTTATCATAACTATTAACAGGACTAAGTATCATTTACCTCTTTAACTGAGGTTCTGAAAGACATGCAAGTTTGAAATATTTATACGTACATGACTACATGCTTCAAAAATGTCAACAGCATGAAAAGGTTAAATAACTATTGTAAATTAAAAGAGACTGGGCTAGGGATTTACCTCAGTGGTACTACTGCCTGCTTCACAAGAGCTAGGTCCCAAGTTCGATACCCCATACCAAAACAATAAATAAGAGAGAATAAAGAGCTATGACAGCTGAATGCAATGTTTTTTTTTTCTTTTTTGGGGGTGCTGGGAAAGAATGTAGGCAAGTGTTCTACCACTGAGCTATACCCCTGTCCCTGTAACTATACTGTACCTAAGACCTGGGGAAAAAACACTATGAAAAACAACACTGGCATATTTGCTGAAACTTACACTGGACAGTTATACTGCATCAAACATTCCCTGAATGTGATAACTGTACTCTCCTCTCCAACAGAGTATTCCTTATTCTTAGGACATGCCCATGTAAGTATGTGAACAGAACTAGACACAATGTGCCACTTCTTTACAAATGGATTACTAGGCAAAGAATGAGAAAGAATTATACCTATATGGGCAAGTACTGACAGGAGCATTAGACAGAGTACATGAGTAGAGTGTCAACCTTTCATTTGAGAAAAAGAGAGCACCTTGGACCCCTGCGTGAGAAGGGCGTTCTAGAGAATTGGTTTTCTGGGATTCATTTCACCATGCTCAGCCATCCAGGGACTAGGAGTCCTCTGCAGCCATGATGCAAAAAGGCCCCACTACTACTGCCACTGACCAAAAGTGTGGTGTCATCCACATGCTGGTGGTTCTTCCGGTATGCAGAATGCAAGAGTTATGGGATTGGGGAGGATAATCCCACCCAGATTTTAAAGGAAAGCCTATAAAGTCAGGCAGAAAGCCCGGAAGAGAACAGTATGTGAAGCTGTGGGAATGAAGCTGGGTTTCATGGAGAACCCAGGAATTCAACAGATGCCACTAATGTGGAAAGTCTGCTAAGGACAGCTGCAGACCTCCTGGAATCAGCCCAAAAGAGAGGCCAAGCAGGCTGCAATCAACAAGGCCATAGGGTGGGGATGCCCAAACCCTCTGGATATCATGTCTTATCACCTTTTCTCATTGGATAGAGGGAATACAGTTATAGGATTTAATGTTTTCCATGCTGGATTATTGGGGTGTTTTGGTTTATTTTCTATTCCCTACTCCTTCCTTTTGGAGTGGAAATATTTACCCAATGCTACTGCACCTTGGGATTGACTTGTTTTTAATTTTTACAGAGGTTCATAGCCAAGAGCTTGCCTTGAGTCTTAGAAGAGACTTGGGACTTTTGAAAAATGCTGGAACTATCAAGACTTTGAAGAAGGGATTTGTGCATTTCTGATATATTTATATCATTAGGCAGAATCTGGATTAGCTATTGTACTTTGGGTGATTAAGTTTGATTTCAAGAGATGTGTCTGTCTGTCCAACTGACAGGAGGTGGACTGTCACTGTTAACTGTGTGACATGTCAACTTGATTGGCTTAAGAAATGCCTAGCAGATCAGGAAAGCACTCTTCTGAGCATGTCTGGGTGGGTCATGCAGGTGTGATCTTGGGCACCATATCTGGTCTCTCATCTCTTCCTCTGCGGTACTATTGCCATGTCCTGCTTCCCAAACATCATAAGCTAAACATTTTGGCTCACGCCATGTTTCTGCCTTGGAGTCGGGTGACCATGAACTGAATTCCCCTCGTGTCAAAATTATACCTCTCCTTCTTAAAGAAAAAAGAGTACAGGAGTTGTCATATCCTTGCAACTTGTAAGATGGAAATTGTGAAGAAAGATTTTTTTAAGACACACACACTTTTTTCATGTACTTCGTTTTTACAGCTTCAACAGTGATTACAATACATACCTCAGGAGCAAGGACAAATGTCTGCATGAACCTCCGCAAGGCCTGGTTGTTGTTGGAGAGCAGCCCCATTACCTGGACCACCACACCATCATTCAGGGTAGCGTGCGCATCCACGTGACGGATCTTGGTGTGGCAGTTGGTGAAGTTCTGTGACATCACCTTCCTATGAATTTCCTGAAGAATCAAAAAGTTAAATCCTTAAATGTATACAACCTACACTTGTACCAACTCCCCGTGATTAATACAATCATTACATACTGCAAATATATACTAATAAAAAGAAAAAAGAAAACTTACACAACCTACAACAAAACCCCCAACAGATACAGACACTGCATGTGAAGTACAATACAGGAAGTCTCCATTTGTAGTTATAAAATCCATGCCCAGTGATCTCTGTTAAACCCTTTAAGGGAACTGTCCTGAATTAGCAATTTCTTTTTCTTTTTTTTTTTTTTGGTACCAGGGATCAAGCTCAGGACCTTGCGCTTGTGAGGCAGGTGGCAGAACCACTGAGCTAAATTCCAGGCCAGAATTAGCAATTCTAAAAACCTTCCAAAAGATGATCCCCACATCAAAACCAACTACCTTCCAACATGCAAAACCTTCAGAATGCATCACACAAAATGAGCAAGTGTAACCTCACATAAGCATTTCAAAAAACTACCAAACTGATTACTAACCTCCTTCCACCAATCTATTAAGCATGTATTCATTTCAGAATTATGGGTCATTTTCTCATTGCGTAAAGGCCTGCAAACATGGTGTGCTTACTTTCTGTCCATAGACTGCATCCGCAGGTTTCCCATTTGAATCCAATCCTCCATGGACATAAGAAGAGTTCTTTCCATAAAATCTGTAACGGGAAGATAATTTCCTTGTCATCTTCAAGTACCCCAAGAGTGGGTGTGTATTTTCAAGTCTGGTGTGACTTCCTGGCAGTCCTGAAGACAGAATGACACTGCCTTTTCCCACCTTTCCACACAATCATCTACCCATCCCCGACATGGCACCAAGTCACACTCGCTCAACAGGAATGGATTTCACCAATGAGGGAGAACACTTCATTTCTAAGTCACCAGTTCCAGGTTTCAGGGCAAGGTCACCATTTCCATCAGGAAGGTCATTCACTTAAAAATAAGTTCACATTTCAACCAAGAACAGACAGCCAGGCCGGGGACAGCTACTTCATTGTACAACCCCGAAGAGTCCTGCATGTGAGCAGTTCCCACTCCACTGTTAACTCATCCAGGCAGTTTTAGGAGTAGGTTTTAACAATTTCTGCTGCTGCAGTAAGAACTTCAGATTTTAATCCCTATAGCTTTAATTCACGTGTATCAAGAAATAGTGTTTTCATCAAAACAATATCCCATCAAAGCCCAAGCGTGGTGACACACGCCTGTAATTCCAGCACCCGGGAGGCTGAGGCAGGAGGACCACTGTGAGTTCGAGACCAGCCTGGGCTACACAGTGAGTTCCAGGTCAGCCTCAACTACAGAGTGAGACCCTGTCTCAAAAAA
>NW_022900921.1:5748113-5757612 GCF_012274545.1 Fukomys damarensis | reverse complement strand
AAAAAAAAAAAAAAAAAAAAAAGCCGGGCATGGTGGCTCATGCCTGTAACCCCAGCACTCGGGAGGCAAGAGGACTGCCCAGAGCTCCAGGCTGGCTTGAGCTACATAATGAATTCAGGACCAGCCTGAACTACTAAGTGAGACCCAGTGTCCAAAAAAAAAAAAATATCCCCTCACAAAAACTACACACAATAAAATGTGCCAATCTAGGGATAATTCCTGTGTTTCTCTCTCTACCACATACAAACAGTTTTTCTTTTTCAGGCAGGGTCTCGCTTTGTAGCTCAGGTTCTCCTTGAACTCAGTGATACTCCTGCCTCAGCCTCCTGAGTGCTAGGATCACAGGCGTGCACCATCACATCCAGCATAAACTTTTCTTACAAGTACATACATTTTACTTTATATCCTGGTTCCATCTTCCTTACCCCATTTGATTTATTTCTAAAATTATTAAAAGAGGTTGGGCATGGTGGTAAGAGCAAGACCCTCTCTCTAAAAAAATAAAACTATTAAAAGGATGCACATCAGCCAGAGAATCCATTAACTACAGCTAAGCCACCTGTCACCCTAAAATGCACCTATGCACATCAGAGACAAAGAAATATATAGCCAGGTGTGGTGGCACAAAGCCTGTAGTCCCAGCAGGAGGCTGAAGCACAAGGGCTGTGAGTTGAGGCCAGCCTTTTCCCTCAAAGGAATAAAGAAATGCAGGATGAGGGGACAAATTTTCAATAACAATACTGACAAAGAAATACAGTACTACATTCAATTTGCTTCTTTCAACTCATTTTTAAACTACAAATTTGAACTTGTAAGGACAGAAAATAAAACACTGACATAAAACACAACAAAATGGCAGAAAAATAAAGGAACAATTTAAACAGTTTTAGGGCCAGGGATTTAGCCCAGTCGTTCTGCCACCTGCCTCACAAGTACAAGGTCCCAAGTTTGATCCCTGGTACCAAAAAACAAACAAACAATTTAAGCAGTTTGGAGGTTGGTTGTACCAGCAGATTTTAACTTCGATACATGAGTACCAGCAGATTTTAACTTCTCCTAGCTTCTACCACATCTACAATTATTATGCTTTACGACATGGTAAGGATGAAGAGGACACAGGTAAAACGTCTCAGACATAAGGCTTTAAAAAAGAAAAAGTACAGCCAGGGATTTAGTTCAGTGGCACCGTACCTGCCTCACAAGCACAAGGTCCTGAGTTCAATCCCCAGTACCAGCTCAATAAGTAAATAAGAAAAAGTATTTCTATTTTCAGAGCAAAACCAATCATGGGCTGAAAATGAATTTATAAATTTTTTTATATCTCATAATCATGCAATATGCTGGTCAAAGTATAAAGAAAAACATAGTTCTTGTACAGCAAATATACATTTTGGAACTTACCATGAAATTATTCTACCAGTCCACACAGTTTTATATAATGCAGCACTATAAAGGAAGTACTGGTGATAACCTGCATCATTAGGATATTAAATAAAGTATGCTATGTGTGGTTAGCCACAAAAATTAACACGGTACATGGACTGTCCTGCCTGTAGATTACCAAATTAAGTCAGCTTAAAAAAAGGTGGTGTTGGGCTGGGGATTTAGCTTAGTGGTGCCACTGCCTACCTCACAAGGGCAAGGTCCTGAGTTCGATCCCCAGTACCAAAAATAAAGGTGGTGCTGTGAAACATATCTGCACCTACACAAAAAAACTGTTAGTCTTACCAGGTACTTCCATAATTTGTTTTTTGTGCTGCTGGGATTGCATCCAGGGTCTCTTGCATGCTAACTATTCTACCACTGAGGCGCACTCCCAGGCCTCACAAACTGTGTTGAAGGTTTTGTGAATCGGGCTCTCACTATATAGCTCAGGCTGGCCTCAATCTGCCTCAGCCTCCCAAGTGCTGGGACTACAGGTGTCACACTCACTACCTTTGCACATTTTATACATCTGTGCTTTAGCTTATAACAAGCATACATCATTTGCACTAAGAAGATATTCCAATTGCTAAAAGCATGCTGACAAAAACAAGTTATTACAGAACACTCTCGAATCTCCCCATTTCTTTCTTTCCTCTCAGGAAACAAGTCTTGCTGTGTAGTCGAGGCTGGCCTAGAGCTCACTCACTCTCAGCTCAAGGGTTATTTCCTCCTTCAGCTGCAGCAGCTTCCTGAGTGAAAGAATCGCAAGCAAGAACCACAGCCGGCTTTCAGTACTTTCTAAGTAATGGGCATTTATCCTTTTACATTTTCAGGGGTTAAGTCTCTGACACAAGTTCAGCTAAGTCAAATTTTCTAATATGGACATCATTTAAAAAATTCTTGTCTGGCCGGGCTTGGGGGTGCACGCCTGCAATCCCAGCACTAGGGAGGCTGAGGCAGGAGGATCCCTGCAAGTTGGAGAACAGCATGGGCTACACAGGGAGTTCCAGGTCAGTCTCACTACATAGTGAGGCCCTGTCTCAAAAAACAACAACAACAACAAAAAAACCTTTTCTGAGGGCCAGAGATTTAGCTCAGTGGCGCTGCCACCTGCTTCAAAAGCATTAAGGTCCTGAGTTTGATTCCCGTACCAAAAAAAAAGAAAATTCTTTTGTGTCAGGCATAGTGGCACACACCTATAATCCCACCACTCTGGGAAGCTGAGGAAAATTTGAACCCAGCATGGGCAACTTAGCAGGATCCTGTGTCATTTAAAACACAAACAAGGGCTGGGGATGCAGTGCAGTGTGAAGGCCCTGGGTTCAATCCACAGCTATTATGCAACAACCCTGTAGGGTTATGATGCGCAGTGTCTCACCTGTGTAGCATGTCCGGGGCCTGGTTCAGCAGGGTGTAATACTGCCTCACAAACTCCCGCCCGACCAGCAGGGGACTCGGCTTCTCCATAACCATTGCTTTGGTCAATTCAACCTGAAAAAGAGATTCAAAAATCAAGTTGTGTCCAATCTGAAAAAAAATTCTTCCACGACACAGTCCAACCTTTTGCGTAAAGTTGTTTTTGTTTTTTTGGTGGTACGTCACTTGAACACAGGGCCTTCTTTACACTGTGTCCTCTTTAATTTTTATTTTCAGACAGGGTCTCCACAAATCACACACAGTAGGCTGGAACCTGCAAGATCCTTCTGCCCCAGGTTCCCAGAGCACTGGGATCACAAGCACATTACCACCACACCTTGTTTGGTTTGCTTCAACAGGATGGGCAAAACAATTTTCGGTCATTTGAGAACAAGCAATGTGAAGAGATTAATCGAGTTCATTGATGTATCTTTTTTCTCCTTTGAGATGGGGTCTCACAATGCTGCTCGGGCCGGTGTCCCACTCCTGGGCTCAGGCAATCTTCCTCTGCTCTCCAAGCAGGCAGGTACAGCCCAACCCAACACCACACTTGGCTCCACCTACCTGTTTATGAAGTAAACACCTACAGCATGGGACAAATCCCCAGCCTTGCTGAAGAGTCGGGCTGCAGGCACAGTGAAGACAGCAGCAGCAAGGAACATCTGGCTCCTAAGAAAGTAACTTCCAAGTAGACTAACCTGAAATAGACCTAGCCTGGCTCTTGGTCTGTAACTTCAGATTTCCTCACTGGCTCCAGATTCTTCGAAATTTAAAGATGACATTAGAGATTATTTGTAGTTATCTATAATTTCTCATTTCCATGTTTTGACATGTTCCCATTACCTTACATAAACCAAATTCTACTTTTTTTTTTTTTTTTTGGCACCAGGGATCAAACTCAGGACCTTGAAACCCCCAGCCAAAATTCTACATTTTTATATTTTAGAGTTCCCATGTAAATTTTCCTTTCTTAAAATGGACTAGGAAAGCATGATGTATAATTCAGTAGAGCACTTCTCTAATACCATCAACATCTAGGGTTCCATTTCTAACAACACCAGGAGAAAAAAAAGAAAAAAGAAAAAAAAAAGCAGCTGGACATGGTGGATGCCTGTCACCCCAGTACTTGAGGCTGAGGTAGGAGGATCGCCACAGGTTTGAGGCCAGCCTGAGCTATCCACTGAGTTCAAGGCCAGCCTGAATGAACTACACAGCAAGACCTTGTCTCAAAAAGCTAAAAATTAATTTTTTTTTTTTACAAAAAAGCTAACATACTGAAGTGAAAGAATGCCAGACTTTTCCTAAATAGAAATTTTTTGGGGGGATCAAGGGGACAGGTTTTCCCTATGTCACCCAGCTGGCCTCAAACTCATGGCCATCCTCCTGCCTCAGCCTCTCCAGTGCTGGAATTATAGGCATGTACCACATCTGGCTCTAAATATATTCCTTTTCTTTTTAAGACTTCATTTCTTAGCCGGGCATGGAGGCACCCGCCTGCAATCAATCTCAGCACTCACGAGACTGAGGTAGGAGGATCGCTGAGAGTTGGAGATCAACCTGGGCTACACAGTGAGCTCCACAGCAGTCTGAACTACATAGTGAGACCCTGTCTCAAAAAAACAAACAAACAAAACAAAAAAGACTGCATTTCTTAAGAGCTCAGACTATACCTTACTCAACTTTTTAAGCATACCTATAAAGTAATAGTTCACAATCTTCAACACATACAAAAGAAATCTAAGAGTGGCATCCTAAGTCTTAACAGCACTGAGTAAATTTAGCTGTTATTGTTGGCACTAAAATATTAATCACAGTGAAAAGTACGTCTATATCCCACCCTTCCCTGTCCCTAACAGGACTATTTCCGTATTCTAGGGAAATCAAAATAGGATCACTTCCTATAAGAATGAAAAAGACTGCAGCCCTAGGACCACAGGTCTCCCCACATGAAAACTATATGGAAGACAACTCGCCTGTGTGCTCAGACTGGGAAAACAAATCCTTAGTTCACATCCTAACATCTTAACTTTTAAAACAGTACCACATATAGCGGCACAGTTTGTAATAGCTAAAACGTGGAAACAGCCCATTTGCCCATTAGTTGGAAACTAGATAAAGATGTGGTTTTTCTATAAAATGAAATACTACTCAGCCACAAAGAATGAGAAATTAGATTCATTCATAGGAAAATGGATACATATTGGGGATATACTCCTAAGTGAAATAAGTCACACATCTGTAAATACCAAATAGTTTCTCTGGTGCAAAAAACTATAATAGTACATAAGATCCTAATGAGATAAGTGACCATGTGAAATAGGAAGAAAAGGGCTAAAGGTGTAGGGAAAGTGGGAAGGGTAGGGGAAAGATAATCAGGGAAAAGAAAAAAAAGGAGAAAATGAAAAAATGGAAATAAAGTGTTTGTAAGTGGGGAGGGGAAGAGGGGGTGAAGGGAGGGCAGGGACAAGGGGAAAAATGAGAACCAAGACCTGTCATATAGAGGTTCAAGATCCCAATGATGAATGTAACTGTACTGTATACCTAAAATGTACCAATAAACTCAATAAAAAAATAAATAAAGCAGCACCACAGCTAGGCATGGTGGTGCACACCTATAATCTCAGCACGCTGGAGGCTGAGACAAGAGGACCATTGCGAATTCAAGGCCACCATGAACTACATAGTGAGACCCGCCTCAAAAAACAGCGTAATAGGACCGAGAATGTAGCTCAGTGGTGCCACTGCCTGCCTCAAAAGGACAAGGTTCCAAGTTCGATCCCCGGTAAAAAAACAAATAAACCAAAAAAAATCACAATAATCCTGTAGTGCTAGAAGCTCATGCAGTTCAGTGGTAGAGTAGGCTCGGCACGCAGAAGGCCTGGGTTCTTTCCATGGACCAAAACACAAAACCACCACCACCACCACCACCACCCCGCAAAAAAAACAAATCCCACATAAAGACAGTTAAAGAGAAAAGCGCACAAAAGAAAGGGAACTGGAAAATTGGGTGTGGCAGTACATGCCTGTCCTACTTGGGATGCTGAAACAGGAGGATCACTGCTTCTCAGCCAGCCTAAACAGCGCAGCCAGACCCTGCCTCAGAAAAAAGAACACATAACCGGAATTTATAAGTTACTAGAAAAATACAAATTAAAACCTATCACTTCCCCTCTACACCTCAGAATATTAAAGCATGAGTTAATTCGAAAATCCGGTAAAGAGGCAGGCAGAGAACGGTGAACAAGACTGCTGAAGAGAGAGCCTCAACTGGTACAACCACAGTGAAGAAAATGCAGTTAGCAGTCTGCATTTTCATTCGGTTGGTGTTTTTCCTCAGCCCAGCAAATAATGGGACACCATAACAGGTTGTTCCTGTGATCTAATGCTGATGATACGTGGCAACTCTAGGCCCATATATGAATATAGAAACAAATCCACATGCATAAGACACAAACAGAAGGCTGGGCGTGGTGATGATGCACAGCAGTGATCCCAGCACTCAGGAGGCTGAGAGACAGGAGGACTGACTAGAGTTCAAAGGCAGCCTGGGCTACAGAGCAAGATACTCTGTCTCAAAACAACATTAACAATAACGACAACAACAGACAAACAGAACTGCTGGCCTCCTTAAGTAAAACTGGCAACAACCTAATGTTCATCAAATGGAAGATGGGCAAATTCTGGCTTATTCTCTATAGAAACCTCTTTATCTAAACTAATGACATTATAAGATTTAAAATTGGTACTGTTAATAATACCAGATTAACTGGAACATAAGACCACTCTTTGCGCCAGGAATGGTGGCACATGCCTGTAATCCCAGCACTCAAGAGGCTGAGACAGGACTGCCCAGAGTTCCCGGACAGCCTGGGCTACGTAAGAGTTCAAGGCCAGCCTGACCTACATAGTGAGACCTTGACTCAAAAAAAGGAAAAATAAATAAAAAGACTACACTTTGCAAACCAAGATATTATATTTTCACGGAATCTATAGCTAGCTATCAGGCACTAGAGCTCAAAACAATGTTAAAATAAAGATAGTGTACACTGATTGGCTTGATGGCCACACACACGAAATCCCCTCTGCTGGGCAGGTTGAGGGAAGAGCACAGTTAGGTTCAAGGCCAGCCTGCACAACCTAGTAAGACCCTGCCTCAAAAAAGGCAAAAGGGGCTGGACACGAAGCTCAGCTTTCCCTGGGTTTAACACTCAGAACCCAAACAATCTGCCAAACAATAAATATGACGGCGTGAAATAAACTGTGTTTATTAAGCTATACACAGCAACATTAGATGTCATTTTTAGATACATACATAAAATTGATTTTTAGTCTGTGTTCAAAACAAACAAACAAAAAACCCCAAAAACAACAAGAGTTCAGAAATAAGCCCACCTGGGTGTGGCAGCATAGGCCTATAATCCCAGCACTTGCCAGCTTGGGGTATATAATGAGTGTTTTTAAATTGCAATACAAGGTAATCTTAGTTGCTCAGTAACCTCGGGTGCGTTTTAAGGGACATTTTCCTGTAGTTTTTCAAAAAAACGATGTTTCAAAACTCATCTTGACCCATGGGTTAGGTATCCCTGAGAACAAACGGTGGTCTCTGCAGGGACATCCCAGCCCACCTCCTTTGTCTGTACGCTGCACCTTTAATGAGAGAGCCAGAGACTGCTGGTTCCTGAGGTCCCAGTTACCCTCTCCAAACTGCCCCCACACAGATGCTGAAGGGGGCACTGTACGTATCACAGGAACTGATTACGCCAAGCCCTTATTAAAACTCTAGAAGCTGGGCAGGTGGCATTAAACATCCATAATTCCAGTACTCTGGGAGGCTGAGGCAGGAGAACTGCTAAATTCAGCAACAGCCTGGGGAAGTTACAGAGACAGGGTTATCTCATCACTAAGAGGGCTGGCGTGATGTAGCTGCAGTGTGACCATCCTGAACTCAATCTCCCGTATGACAAGAAGGAAAAAAATCAGAAAAATCCACAATGACAGAAATATATTTTCTGGGTGCAGAGAAAGGACAGCTGATAGGAAAGAGTGTAAGAAAATGGGGGAGGGGGGTACAGCTTCACTATCTTCACTTGTGACGGTGTCATGGGTAGACATGCCAAAAATCACCAAACTACATGCTTTACATATGGGCAGTTTATTATCGTTATACCCAGTAAAGCGTTTTGTTTTGTTTTTATTTTATTTTAGTGGTGCTGCGGGGTGGAACACAGGCCCTCTGCACTAGGCTACATTCCTAACCTTTTTGCATTTTGATGTTGCAAAAC
Organism: Fukomys damarensis; assembly: GCF_012274545.1. Taxonomy (NCBI): domain Eukaryota; kingdom Metazoa; phylum Chordata; class Mammalia; order Rodentia; family Bathyergidae; genus Fukomys; species Fukomys damarensis. The sequence continues at coordinate 5,749,489 of NW_022900921.1, read as the reverse complement.
TGCACAGAACAGGCTCAAACTTTTCAAGTCTCCTCCTTCAGCCTCCCAAATTAAGTGCTGGCCTTAAACTGTATTTAAAACAGTGTTTACCACCTAAGCCTAGGGATGCAGTCTGGCAAGAGTCCTTAGTGGGTATGAGGCCCTGGGTCCAGCCCCAGCCCAATGTTACAGTTTAGTGTGTGATGACCGCCACAGCTCTCACCCAGGCAATACATCTACTTGTGCTGTGAGGAGGTGGGAGGGTTAAGACCTGGAAGGGTTTTCCTCCTCCTCATTCTCCCTTCCCCTTCTGCTCCCTGCCACCAAGACCAGAGCAGGTTTTTTTCAAGGCCAGCCCCCTCTCAACTTCCTTCTGAACTGTGAGCCAACACAGACCTCCCTGGGGGAACACAGTGACTAAGACAACCACAAACACAAAAATCTTCCTCATCATAAAAAAGCCCAGAAAGATACAATAAAAGTCAGAGGGGAGAAGAAAAAGGAAAAGAACTTGTCTAGAAAAAGTTTTAATCTTTAAAAGCAATGCAAAATACCAAATGTGAGTACAATGACATTTAAATTCTTTTTGCTGTGTTTTATAAAACTATCAAAAACACACTAAGAAAACAGCCTGGTGGTGCACGCCTGTAACCCTGGCATTCTGAGACTGAAGCAGGAGGCTGAGGGAAGAGGTAGCTCAGGTCCAGCCTGGGCAACTTTAGTGACTTAGGGAAACTGAGCTCAAAAATTTAAAAAAAAAAAAAAAAAAAAAAAAAACTCAATGTGAAAGCCCTGGGTTCAAGTCTCAGTGGAAAAACAAAACAAACAGGAAACCAAAGGAAAAAAAACGCACAATATCAGTATATATTAAATTGTCATTTTGTTTCAGGGTTATGCCATGTATTCAAATATTTGAGACTAAGTTCCTTAAATTTCAACTGAACAAAATTGTTCTCCCAGCACCAAAGAAACTTTAATACAGATGCAATGTCTGTGAGCAAAAGCAGGAGCACCATACTGGCTGTGGGCGTTATTTCCCAAGCTTCTCACCTGCCCCCCTCCCTTCAGTGTTCTCCCTGACAGCTCCTCGGACAATAGTTAATTCTGGCCCTGGGGCAGCAAAATGCAAGATAAGCCTCAAATATCAGGTAATTAATGCAAGAAAGAAAATGCTCAGCTGGGCCTCAGGAGGCTGAGGCAACAGGACAGAGATCAACGCCAGCTTGGGTCCCATAAAAAGTTAAAGGGCGGACGGAGCTGGGGATTTAGCTCAGTGGTTCTGCTACCCGCCTTGCAAGTGCAAGGTCCTGAGTTCAATCCACAGTACCCCCCCCAAAAAAAATCCCACTTCTTTGAAGGGCTGGGGATTTAGCTCAGTGGTACCAGCACCTGCCTCA
>NW_022900921.1:5741140-5747503 GCF_012274545.1 Fukomys damarensis | reverse complement strand
AAAAAAAAAAAAAAAAAAAAAAAAACAGAACAAAAGTTAAAGGCCAGTAAGATCCTGTCCCAAAAAAGGAAAAGTGCTTTTTAAAAAAAGAAAACGAGCCGGGCATAGTGGCACACACCTGTAACCCCAGCAGTTGGGAGGTTGAGAGGCAGAAGGACCGTCTGTGAGTTGAGACCAGTCTGGTATACATAGTGAATTTCAGGTCAGTCTCAACTACATAGTGAGACCCTGTCTCAAAAAACAAAAAAACCAAAAAGAGAAAACCATCAAAAATCACAAAAGACAGTGCTGAAATAATTTGGGCAACCAAATACTAAGTAAAAAATCAGAATACTGGATATAGCCCAAAGTTCATATTGATATTATCATGGAGTAAAGAAATAAATCTTCATTACCGAGAATTTAAAATAATGTAGAAGAAATGATGAGTAAACAGTCACCGTTAGATGCCAATGATAATTTGAAATCCAAGCTTCTGGATACACATCTACCTACAGCAATTCCAGCATTGAAGAGGCTGAGGAAGGAAGATCCAAAGTTCAAGGCTATAAAACAAGGCATGGGTGTGGTGGGACAAGCCTGTAACCCCAGCATTCAGGAAGGTGAAGGAGGATCTCTGCTAACCAGGGTTATTACTTAGTGAGTTCAAGGCCATCCTCAACATAGTAAGACCCCATCTCAAAAGGCCAGACATGGCATACACTTATAATCCTAGCACTCTTAAGAGGCTAAAACAGGAGAACAGAGAGTCTGAGCCCATCCTGGTCAACTTAATGACTCAGCCAAAATGTCTCAAAAAAATTAAAACAGGAGGTGTAGCTCAGTGTAAAGGCCCTTGGTTCAATCCCCACTACTGGGGGGAAAAATACAGATGCCAGGATTAATGCCTGTGATCCCACCTACTCAGTAGGCTGAAGGGCAGGAGGACCACAAGTTTCAAGCCAAGCTGGGCAATTCAGCAAGAAGACTGTCTCCAAAAAATGAAAAAGGGTGGGGATGATGCTCAGGGTAAAGGCTCTGAGTTCATCCCCAATACACACACACACACACACACACACACACACACACACACTAAAAATGAGGGAAGAAACTTTAAAGAGCAAAATATTTGTATGACTTAAAGGATGTCTCCCAAATATAGTAACCACAGTAGCACACGCCTCCAAATTTCAGATTTTTTCCTAAAGGGAACAGGATGCAAGCCTGATATGGTGCTGCACACTGGTGAACCCAGCACTCAAGAGGCAAAGGCAGAATTACAAATCTGAGCTCAGTCTGAGCAAGTTCAAGGCTGGCCTGGACTACAGTGAGACCTTGAGTCAAAAACAAATAGGGCTGGGGATGTAGCTCAACGGCGCCGCACCTGCCTGCCAAGAGCAGGGTCCTGAGTTCAATCCTGCTACCAAAGGGGAAAAAAATTGGCCTAGCCCTCCCTTCCCTTCAGTATGAGCTGAATTTATGACTAGCTTCTAATGCGTAATACGGTAAAAGGAGAGAACGCCCCCATGCCACCCTGCCCAAACACAAGATTAACCCAAACAGCAACAATAGGCACCGGTGAGATCTCACTAAGAACGTCACACCCCGATGTTGTTCCCTAAGGGGAGACAAGAAAAAGTAAGACCATGAACACCCGGGTCAGGAAAGGGAAAGGAAAGAAACTCGTACATCAGAAACCACTAGACAAGAGCACACAGGAGGAGGCGTCCTGCCGTGGACCCTGGACAGAAAAAGGACATTCCTGGAAAACCTAAGGAAACTCAGTCTGTCATTCAGTTCATATGACTTATCAATCTTACATGTACTGTGTAATATAAAATACAAACATTTAAGCTGGATAATGGATACACATGACCTCTCTGTTACACTCTTTTTTAAGTTCTGAAAGACTATTATCTCAAAAATACTGTTTTTCTGAAAGAAAAATACTTCAGTACAAAAATCAGTGAAGTTAGATGGGCATGGTAGTTCACACCTATAATCCCAGCACTCAGGAGGCTGAGGCAGAGAATCTCAAACTCAGTCTGGGCTATTCTGTGAGGACAGGGCCAGCCCATACTTCATAACATAGAAAGACTGTCTCAACAACAACAAATCTGAGAAAATTCCTGCTGGAGAGTATGACCTTAGGCCCTGTGTTCAATCCAGAGCATTTAAAAAGATAAACAGGCCAGGCTTGGTGGTACATGCCTGCAACTCCAGCACTTAGGAGGTTGAAGCTGGCCGGACGTGGTGGCGCATGCCTGTAATCCCAGCCCTCGGGAGACTGAGGCTGGAAGATCGCTGTGAGTTCGAGACCAGCCTGGGCTACACAGTGAGTTCCAGGTCAGTCTCAACTACATAGTGAGACCCTGTCTCAAAAAAACAAAAAAAAGGGAGGCTGAAGCTGGAGAATTATCATGAGGTCCAGACCACCATGGGTTACAGAGTGAGTTTAAGACCACTCAAAAAAAAAAAAAAAAAAAAAAAAAAACCTAAAAACATGCAAAAGATTATACAACCACATGGTGACACTATCAGTCACTTAAATACCCAACAAAAATTATATCTCTACAGGGCCGGGGATTACCTCAGTGGTTCCACCACCTGCTTGAAAGGGCAAGGGCCTGAGTTCGATCCCTGGTATCAAAAAAAATTTTTATCTCTCTACAAAGCACACATGTCCAAAACGCAGATTTCTGAATCACCTTTCATCTTTATATTTTTAAATTAAAACTTTAAAATACAGCATATATTGGCCAGGGATATAGCTCAGCGGTTCAGTGGCCTGCCTTGTAAGCGCAAGGACCCAAGTTCAATGCCCAGTACCAAAAAAAAAACTGAAATACAGCATATATGCCAAAAAGCATCATTATAAAAATCTAAAGATTCCGTTTACTAGGGCAAAGCCTGTAACAAAAAAATTTCGTATTGCCATTCGCTTTTTTGTTGAGATGTGGTCACACTATGTAACCTAGGTTGGCCCCTAACTCACAGGATCCTCCAACCTCTGCCACCCAAGTGCTAGGATTATAGGGGTGCCCCACCACACCCAGCCACTGGTGCTTTTAGCTTTGTAACACAAGCTTTTCAGTGTATTATTCCTAGCTCTTAAACTGCTCACCTAGCTTACAACTCAGGCTTCCCAAATAAGGCAGGATAAAGGTCTACAAACAAAAAACAATCAGAAAGCTGTTTTTTGAAATATAAAAATATAAACTGTGTTAGCTGCCAGAGGGATCACCAACTACAACTGGGACTCCAGCTGCTGAATCTAAATTTAACTCCGTTTTGGAAGGACAGTATAGGTTTTTCCACTAACTGTGGACAACTGACTGGGGGTAGGGGAGGGCTTTTCTTTTTTGACCTGCCTACTCTTACAATTACCCTCTTTATAAAGTCAGAAGAGGGCTGGGGATTTAGCTCTGTGGTTCTGGCGACTGCCTCACAGGTGCGAGGACCTGAGTTCGACACCCCCCTACCCCCGTACCAAAAAAATAAAGTCAGAAAAGCTTTACCTAAGGTGATGGAAAAGCACATGTAATTAAATGAAGAGTGCAACCTTAAAAAAAAAAAAAGTTTGCAGAATGTAAAAAGACTATATAGGCAGTTTCATTAAATTGACAAAAATAAAGCAAAGTGATTTTAGCCACATACTTAGGCTTGTATTAAACTACATCTTTTAACACTGTCCTCATTCATCCAAAGAACCACATACAATTATAAGCCTATGAAAATGTAACCCTAACTCGTGCCTTTTACCTCCTATGCAAAGTACTAACACAAGTTCTAAAAAATCCATAACGCAAACAGAGCTGCTTTAAAGCAGGCCAAGAGCAAACACTGCCAATGTCTCCTCCCGTTCCTGAACTGCACTACCAAGCACAAACACCAAACTGAGCCTGAGTCGCTTGGTCTGAAAGGCACCAACGACAACAGAAGTAACCTGGCTGGACCTAGGGAGAGCCCACATTTATCACTTCAATCGCTCCAATCCAATCGTTCTTGACAAATGGATGCATAAGCGATCAATCAGTTCAGGGACCATCTGGGAAATAATCAGTGTTCCTTTTCCCACCCAAATGAGAACCATTTGCATGAGGCCAAAACAGTACAGTATTTTTTAATATTTGAAAATGATAGTAATAAAATTCTGACTTGGTTAAGAAGGAAAGTAATCTCATTCTGATGTATTTTTTCTGGTGCACTAAAAATAGCTAGATAAATTTAGTTTGAATGTCATCACAGTGTTTTAACATTTAGTAATACTTTAGTATTAAATAAAAATGCTAATGAAACATCTTATCTCCAAATGCAAATGAACAAGCACACAGGGCAAGTTCAAATAAAACCATGTTATACTCTAAAGCAATCTATTTTTTTGGGGGGTAGGGGTTGAGACAGGGCCTCACTATGTAGTTGAGACTGAACCTGGAACTCACTACGTGGCCCAGGCTGGTCTCGTCTCGAATTCAGTGATCCTCCTCCTGCCTCAGCCTCCGGAGTGCTGGGATTACAGGCGTGCGCCACTACGCCCGGCAAGAGCAATCTGTTCTTTATGGCAACATCAACAAAGGTTAAGAATTGGGGCACACAATGTTTTAATCGTTTTATCAGTGCTTTCTAGTAAGAAGGGAAATAGTTGGTAAATAGAAACACAAATATTAAATTTTCTCAATTTGTAATCTCTTTAAAAGGATGTGCAACCAGCTGTGGTAGTGCATACTTGTATTCCCAGAACTTGGGAGACTGAGGCAGGAGGACAGCCTTAAATTTTTGAGGCCAGAATGAATAGCAAGACCCTGTTCCCCCCCCCCAAATAAAAGATGTGCAGTGTTTCTTCTGATTGCAAACACCCCACACACACACACACAAACTGATGCTCAAAAGCATCTGTACATTTCTTTAACAACAACAACAAAAAAAAACAAGCTAAAATGGGCAGGTATTTAGCTTAGTGGCACTGGGCCTGCCTCGATCTCCGTACCAAAAAAAAAAGAAAAAAGCTAAAAGCCATTCAATTCAAAATTAACTCTGGGGCTGGGGATTTAACTCAGTGGTTCCGCTGCCTGCCCCAAAAGGCACAAGGTCCCGAGTTCAGTCTATGGTACCAACAAATCAACTCTGAAGACCTAGTCTCAAAACTTAACAGTTCTGTCTGAAGTGCATCGTGATGTAAAGTTAAATTATTAGATATAGTTCAAATACAAAAACAATATAAAACCAAGAAGTACACTGGTTTTAAAACACTGTAATGTAGTCTAGTTTGATGGCGCACACCTGTAATCCCAACACTTGGGAACCTGAGGCCAGCCCGGGCTACATAGCAAGTTCAAGGCCAGCATGAACTACACAGCAAGACCCTAACTCAAATTAACAAAATAAATAATAAACTCAAGTCCTGGAAACGAAGGTGCCTTTCTCTACACAGAAGGGATTACAGTAGATGCTACTAAGTGAACTGAATATAGAGACTCATCCACAGAAGACCTTAACTACCCTAGTGTACTGTATAAAAACAGCTATTAAAGAAAAAAGGCGATTGGGGTGAGATAGTAAGCTCAGCATTCTGGACCTCATTTTCTTCAACTATGAAATTAATCTTCCTGAACATCCTTCACCAAGTCTGTTCCGATGAAAAAAACAGGCTGAGTGTGGTGGTGCATGTCTGTAATCCCAATACTGGGAAGGCTGAGGCAGGAGGATTGCTTCAAATTCGAAGCTAGCCTCAATTACACAGTGAGAACCTGCCTCAAAAAAAAAAAAAAGAGGGAGAAACAGACCTGGTGGTCCAAGCCTTTAATCCCAGATGAGGCAAGCGGCACAAATTCGAGCCCAGCCTGAGCAATTTAGTGAAGGAGCCAGACCCAGTCACAAAATAAGAAACATAGATGGGCGTGGTGTCGCATGCTTGTAACCCCAGCACTGGGGAGACTGAGGCAGGAAGATTGCAGTGAGGCTTTTCTGAGGCTGGCCTGGGCTACAGCAGTTGAAAGCCAGGCTGAACTATACAGGGAGAGCCTGCCTCCAAAAGCACGCGTAAGTAAATCAAACTCAGAAAGAAGGTTGGAGAAACAGGCTAGGGCAAAGGCGCTGGGTTCGATCCCCAGCACCGCAGACACAAAATCGTTTCCTTAAGGAGACACTCGAGATCTACCCTCAGCGGCCGACTTCCTCCAGGAGGGAATTTCCCGTCGCCACGCTCCGAGGCTCAACCCTGCCAGGGACGCAGTCCCCGTCCATTTGCATGTGCCCGCTCTCTTCCCCTTTCCGGGAGGCGCCCGGCGGCCCGTCCCCGGGTCTGCACAAAGCGTGCCTGCGGGCAGCCCTGGTCCTCCCTTTGTCACGGCCCCATCCCAGTCGGCCGCTCTAGCGCTCTAGCGC
>NW_022900921.1:5739827-5740850 GCF_012274545.1 Fukomys damarensis | reverse complement strand
ACGCGGCCGCTCCTCAGCCTTCTCGCTCTCACGACCGCCCCACCTCGTCCCGGTCCACAGGCCGCTCCGCCCCGCCCACATCCCGGCGTACCTGCGCGGCTGAGCTGGCGAGGAACAGGCTCTGCTCCACCGGACAGAAGGCGGCAGGAACCCTCACGCAAGTGCGTCCGCACACACGCGTGCTCCGCCGCCGGCCTATATAACGGCGGCTCAGCCTAGCGTGATGCGTCCAGTCCGGGCGAGAGCGTGACCAATGCCGACCGCGTCCTCTGAGCTCCTCGGACAACAATTGGGTATTGACTCAGGAAAAAGGCGTGGCTCTTAATTGACTTTGAGTCGTGCCTATGAGACTCTGAGGATCTCGCTTCTCCTAGTAACGGATTGGCATTAAGAAACACCAATAACTCCAAAGAGTACTGGAAAAGAGGACGGGCGGCTCCTTGACCGATACTGGCGGTAGCCAATAACTGCATGGATCTGCTTTTATTGGTTAAAACGCCTTCCGTTGGGCGGAGATCCGCTTTCCGTGCAGGGGCGGTTGCTCTACAAGGTGGGGCCCGTGTACTTTGGGGAAGTAAACCCCAAGCAACTAAGAGGTGGGCACTGGAGAAACCTAGTTAGCCGGCCGACCAATGGCAACGCCGTAAGGAGCTGATGGACACGGGGGTTGGACTGTTCCAGAGAGACAGAGCCCCAGGGCCGCGGTTCTCCCTGGAGTGGTTAGGAAGACGCAGCGCCGCCTGCGGCTTGCGTCCCCGTCCCTTCCTTTTGCTCATTTGTTAAGAATTCGGTTCCTGAAGTCGCCTTTTCCTGCATATTGGCACGCGGGGAACCGAGTGGCAAAGTTTCTCTGGTTTTGTTCTCCTCTTTGAACAACTTCCTGTCCCTGCGCCGCATGAGAGCCCTAGCAGGCTCCTGTAGTCGGTCAGCACCATGGCGGGCGGCCTTGAAGGAAAGCAAGGTTCCCTGCGCGGTGCTGCCCACTCGGGCCGAACCCCCGCGCAGCCGCAGTGCGTCCGCCGC
>NW_022900921.1:5728876-5739606 GCF_012274545.1 Fukomys damarensis | reverse complement strand
CCCGCGTCTCGGACCCCGCTGGGTCCCTTGGCTCTGACGCCGAGCTCGGTGCGCCGCCCCGCGAGCGTCCCTGCAGGCGAGTCTCGCCTTAGTTTTTGCTGTGGTTTGGAACGTGACCCTCGGGCTGCAGCCTCGGAACTCACCCCGGCAGGCCTGGACCCTCGGAGATCTGCGATTTGTTTTCTTTTGCAGAAAATCGCGTCGAGAGACTCGGGTCAGTGTTTCCAGCGCAGAGACTGCCCGTATGGCCTCCGCTTGTGTTCACTTAAACCGATGGCTGCGCTCCACCTGCTTGTGGTATTTTGAAGGGTGTGACAATCTGCGCTGCGCATCTAGACCCGCGTGCTCCCGCTTCCTTGCCTCGGCCGGTGCCTGGACGTCAGGCGCCCCTCGCCTCCCCTCCTTACCGGGGTGACATCCTGGTGTCCGGTCTCAGTCGCGGGTCCTCTCGTTGAGCTTGATCATTGCTGGCCTCTGGACAGCCGCAGCCTCAGCCCAGGTCTTCCTCCCGCTGGGCACCACCTTCCGGCGCACCCCTGAGGTGCCCACCCAGGCCACCCCAAGAGGCCGCTCCACCCGGCATGAGTGAGAACGGGACGGCAGAATTTGAAGTTAACGGATTGGGCTTTTAACCCTGGTGGCCTGTTCTGCGGGACGGGGCTACACTGTCACATTTGGAAGGAATTGCAAGGAGTAGGTTCTTGTTTGCAAGGCGATTGGGCAGTAGCTTTTAAAACTGTGCGCAGAGAGTAACGCTTCTTTGTTGATAGCCACGTTTATTACAGAGGTGTGGACCGAGGCGCTCTCGGCAGCATGGTCTTCACTGGCAGAATACTTACAGACCGAAAATGCTCGCCAGTTGGCAAAATTTTAATGCTGGTATGCATCGGATATTGCATATACTGCAGCAGTTTAAAAAGACTAAGGGACGGCTGCATCACCCACGGTTCACCAAGAACAGTCTGATTTCTGTAAGTTAAAACAGGTTTCTAAGTGGGTAAGGAAAGTTTGCACCCCTAGGGAACCCGTAGGTTTGTTCGGTCCGATCAGATTTTCCCAAATGTAACACATCACTCCTGAGGTGATGACAAGCACGTGGATATAGAGAAAAAACAGGTTCACATCTTGCACAGTTAAACCTTTTGTAAACAAAGACAGTGTAACAATAGTCCTTGTAGCCATTTTATAGGTACAGACCGGAAATAAGCCAGACGCCTGGCTACTAAGACAGTTCAGTACGATACTATCACACAGTCGTGGGGCCGTTCAGCGCGTGACAGCAGATACACTTGTCCAATTGTAGACGGATCGAAGGCTGAGGCAAAAAGATTGTGCTGAGTTTGAAACCAGCCTGGACTACATAGAGAATCCAAAGACAGCCTGAACTACAAAGAAAGACCCTTAAAAAAAAAGCATAGGACCCGGTATTTAGCTCAATGGTTCCACCGCCTGCCTTCCAAGCACAAGGACCCAAGTTCGATCCCCGGTACCGAAAAAAAGACAGAATGGGCAAGTATGCCTGTCAGCGGGGTGCCCTGTGATCCAGGTCCTCTGGGGGCTGAGGCAGGAAGCTCACAAGTTCAAGCTCAGCCTAAGCATTTTAGCAAAACTTCATCCCAACTATAAATAAATAAGGGCTCGAATGTACCTAATGCAGAGGGCTTGGATTCAATCCCCAGCACTGCCTTTGTGTAAGAAGGGCGAGGATTCAGCCATGGGCAGATCGTTTCTGTTAAGCTGTGCTCTGTTGCCGTTACCTGTACGTGTTTATTCCTGTGTGTTTTGGGACATGCACATGTCATACCTGGAAGAAGTCACAAGAACAGGTGTGGTGGCACCTACTTGTGATCCTAGCATTCGGGAGGCTGAGGCAGGAGGATTACCATGAGTTCAAGGCCAGCCTGAGCTACATAGCAAGACCCTGTCTCTAAAACAAAACGAAAGAAGTCACAAGAGATTATTAACAGAGGTGCACTTTGGCCAGGATAGGAGAAAGGTTTAGTTTGCATGCTGTACTCTAACACTGTATGTTTTTTATTTATTTTTTTTATTTTTATTTTTATTTTTTTTTGGACACAGGATCTCACCATCTAGTTCAGATTGACCTGGAACTCTCTATATATAGCCCAGGCTGGGCTCAAACTCACAGCGATCCTCCTGCCTCAGCCTCCCGAGTGCTGGGATTACAGGCATGCGTTACCACGCCCAGCTGTATCATTTATTTTTAACATATATGGATTATTTTCCCAAAAAGTAATGTTTACTACATATTTTAAGAGTGATATAAGGAACTAAAATAAGGAAAGTTGGATCTTTAAGACAAACAAGATGGAATGTCCTGGTGTTCTGTGTAAGGAAAAACCTCTTTAGTGTTCACAGCAACCCTGCGTCCCATTTCTCAAATACGGACGGAGGCTTAGAGAGGCGAAGTCCTTTGCCCAAAGTCCCGCTGCTGGGTCTGAAAGCCAGGGCTCCGACTATAAATCCGTTTGTCTGGATGGCCCGAGGAGGAAGAAAGAATCCAGCCCTGAGCACGGAAGGGGCGTCCCTGCCTCAGAATCTGAGGCCCCTTCGGCTTCCTTCCCTCGGGCTCCGCACCAGACCACATTAGGTACTGGGCTTTCCAGGGTCGGGGAGCTGCTGCCAGTACCAGCAGGGGACTCCCCTGAGGAAGAGGCCCACAGCCTGAAGTCCAAGCAACAGCGCACAGCACCACCGGCCTGGGTCGGGCACAGTTTGCTCCTTCATTCCCTGCAGACTCGGTTGGACAGAGGCAGAAACAGGACGGAGAGGGAGGGAGAGCTGAGATCCGCTGCGTTCCCCGCCACCGTGAGTGGAATCATTTTGGACTGCAAACATGCACTCATGGAAAATGGCTTTAAATTAAAAAACAGAAACCACGACTCCAAAGACTGAATGACCCAAGATCACATAGCTTGAAAATGAAAGAGCTGGTATTTGGCAGCAGGTTTATATGTCTGTAAGCCCAAAGTCCTATAAGGAAAATAGAAAAAAAGAGTGATCCGTCGTCTGTAGAATAGTTGGCTTTCCCGGAGAAACCAAGGCAAAAAAGTTAAGTTGTTTGCTCAGCCGCCTTTCTGCCTCTCTGAGACACAACACATGATGCAAGAGAGGTTTCTTTAGGCGTGGTGGGTAGGGGTCAGGCCGCGCCTCATCCCAATCCTGGAAGGGATGGGAACGGTGGAGAGGGCGCCTCTGGGTGCGGGCAGCGGAGCCAGTGGGGGTCGGGTTCCAGAGCCCTGTCCCCTTCTCTCCGCAAGGGGCTCTTGGGGGACGAACTCCGGACCCCGACCCTCAGCCGACTGTGACACTCATGCTCCACTGATATCAAAAGTCAGCAAAGGTGTGGGACAGCCCTTCCAGGGGGCTCGGAGCTACAGCCCGGTCTCTCATTTTAATGGTACTGAGTGAGGATTGAACTCAGGTCCTTGGGCTTGCAAGGCAGGTGGCAGCACCACTGAGCTAAACCCCCGGTCTCTTAAATTCGCACACATTATGAAGTTAAGATTCTACTTTGCCATGTCCATACTGGAGAAACACTCCCATGTCCCAGAGTTTTATAACTCTTCCTTAAAGCAGTTTTATACTATTTTAAAATAGTCTAGGGCTGAGGATGTAGCTCAGTGGTTCCACTGCCTGCTGCCCAAGCGCAAGGTCCTGAGTTCGGTCCCTGGTACCAAAACAAAGAAAATAAATAGAGCAGTCTAAATGTTTGTCGGTAATAGAATAGCTAAGTTTACCAAGATATATTATGTAAAGGTATAAATTCCCAATGATGAAGAATGTCATCACATTGAATACCTACAATGTACCAGTATAATTAATAATAAAAACATTAAAAAAAAAAAGAATAGCTAAATTCACTGTTACTGTTTTAGGCAGCAATTTTAAAGACTGAACTTGTTTATATGTGTGCATATATGAATATATTGCATATCTAGAAAATATATACAGTAATATCAAATATGAAACAAACCTCCAGGGCTAGGGATGTAGATCAGCACCGCAGCGCCAGCCTGGCAAGCATGAGGCCTTCAATTGGATTCCTGGTACCAAAAAAAGAAAACAAGCTGCGCGTGGTGGCACACGCCTGTAATCCCAGCACTCTGGAGGCTGAGGCAGGACCATTGCTGTGAGTTCGAGACCGGCCTGGGCTACATAGTGAGTTCCAGATCCATCTCAACTACATAGTGAGACCCTGTCTCAAAAAAAAAAAAGAAAAAAACTCCAGAACATATTGCCAATAAAATATATAAATATCTTGCAAATTATGTATAGTATGTCACATGTGCTTTTAAAATGCTAATAGCTTCATATGCATATGTGTTTATTAATACTTGCGAATGCATCCTGTTAAATAAAAATTGGGGGCTGGGGGTGTGGATCAGTGGTAGAGTGCTTGCCTAACATGCCTGAGATGCTGGATTCTAGCCTCAGCACTAGAAAAGAAAAATGGTTTCAGAAAAAGCAAATTATAGCCAGGCATGGTGGCACTCGCCTGTAATCCCAGCACTCGGGAGGCTGAGGCAGGAGGATCGCTGTGAGTTCAAGACCAGCCTGAGCTACATAGTGAGTTCCAGGTCAGTCTCGACTACATAGTGAGACCCCTGTCTCAAAAAACCAAAAAAAAAGAAAAGAAAAAGAAAATTATAGGAGCCCATAGTTTCGGGTAAACTCCTACCCTGGAGCTGAACATAAAAATCAAAACAGAGGGCTGGGAATTTAGCTCAGTGGCACCAGACCTGCCTCACAAGCACAAGGTCTCAAGTTCGATCCCCTGTACCAAAAAAAAAAAAAAAAATTTAAAATAGTGTCGCTCCAGTCTCAACTGCATAGTGAGACCCTGTCTCAAAAAACCAAAAAAATTAATTAAAATAAAATAAAATAGTGTCGCTCATGCTAAGTTCCTGGCACTAAACTGAAACTAAATTTCATCAGATTTACAGAAATCAGGATTTTTAGATGACAGCCAATTTTCCTGGACTAGTTTCTTTCTTTTTTTTTTTTGGTGCCAGGGATTGAACTCTGGTCCTTGCGCTTGCAAGGCAGGCCACCGAGCTGCTGAGCTAAATCCCCAGCCCCCTTTTTTCGCATTTTATAACTGTCTTATTCTTCCCTTATTGCCTGAACCATTTGAGGGTAAGTTGCATGGATCGTGTTCCTTTACCTTTAAACTTTTTTTTTCCAAGAGAGTCTCCCTGTGAAACCCAGGCTGTCCACAAACTCACAGCGATCCTCCTGCCTCAGCTACCTGAGTGCTGGGTTTACAGGCGTGCGCCACCCTGCCCAGGCCAGTCAGTTATTTTTCTGTTGCTGTATTTCCTGGACTCCACCTTACAAAGAAAGTAAAATCATCAATCTGGTTTTTGTTTTTTGCCTTGTATTTTCTTTAGCTCTTTTCTGACTATGAAATAAACCTATTCTTTCTGCTCATAGGAACATAATCTATTTTATGCAACCAAATGTTGGTTAATTTTAAGGATCATTATACTAAATTGCTGTAAATGTACCTTTATGACAACAGAAAAATGTCCGGATGGATCGGGGATTTAGCTCAGTGGTGCCACCGCCTGCCTCACAAGTGCAAGGCACCAAGTTTGATCCCTGGTACCAAAAAAAGAAAGAAAGAAAGAAAGAGAAAGAAAGAAAGAAAGAAAGAAAGGAAGGAAGGAAGGAAGGAAGGAAGGAAGGAAGGAAGGAGAAAGAAAAAGTCTGGATGGCTATTCAGTAATGGGACTCAGTTGCTATTTCTATGGAAGAGAGTGATATAAGAACTTTAAAGGGCTTTCCACTTTCTATGTATTGTTTTAAATTTTTTTATATTAATAAACTTTTTTTTAGCTGTATGGTGGCACATGCCTATAATCCCAGTACTTGGGAGGCTGAGGCAGGAGGATCTGTGAGAGTTCAAGGCCAGCCTGGGCTGCATATTGAGGTCAAATTCATCTTGAACTATTATACTGTATTTCCCTGAAAATAAGACCAGGTTTTATGTTAATTTTTGCTCCAAATCCACAACTATGTTACCAAATTTCAGAGCACTGCCATCTTCTGAAAGTGGTTTCTGTGTTCTTTTTGTCCTTCACAAAGAATTGGTCAAGAGAAGCGCAAAATTTTATTAAAGGTAGGAAAAAGAAACAGGCTCTGCAGGGTGAATTGGGGCTGAGTAAAAGCAGGAAAAGCAGGACACCCTGCAGCGTGAGAGCAGCCACCTTGCAAGAGGAACACGGTGGCAAAAGCCCAAGTGGACGTCCACTTAGTATCACCCACCCCTCAGGCTGACGTCAGGCCTCCAGCTGTCCTCTCGCGAGAAACTCACACAGGGCTTTGGGGACTGTTTTGTGCGGGAGTCCTGGGGTTTTCAAATCATGCCTAATTCACCCTCCGTTCTTGCCTTGCCCTTACCTCCTGTCTCCCTAGGGCTTATTTTCAGGGGCTCTCTGATTTCACGTACAAAAATCTACATTTATTCAAATACAGTCCTATCAGCTTTCCCCCAACATCGTCGTAACTCTCCAAACCCCAGATTCCTGCCTGAATTTCTTGTGACTCCGTTTCCTGCAGAACTCCTGGGCCCAGCCTCTCCTGTCCAGGCACAGAGCTCTCCAAAAGTGAGCACTGTGTGGCCCTTCGGCCGGCTTGTCGTGCAGAGCGACAACACGCAGTGTTGGTGAACTGATTCACACCAGACACAACCACGTCCGTTTGTCACCAAGCGCACACGTTTTCCGTGCAATTTCTCTGTGCTCCGATTGGCCCCCCAGCAATAAACCTGGAGTTCATCTGTGTACATAGGCACGTACCTCTTGTCCCGAGGTGCCCGCTTGTGTACTTACAAACACTTAAGTGTGATTTACGTTATCATTTGAGTACTAGTGCCATTTATTTTTAACTATACATTAGTATTGTTATTTTATAATTCAGTTATCCATCCTGTGTTGTAAAGAACATACTAAATAGGCCTGTCTATCTGACAGTCTTCACTGAGGTTTATTTTGGGGGTAGGGTTTGCTACAAGCCTCCTAAGAAAAACATGCCCAGGTTTATTTTCCAGTTAGGTCTTATTTTCAGGGAAATACGGTGTTGAGACCCTATTTTAAAACACAAAACAGGCTGGAGATTTGGATCAGTGGTTCTGCCACCTGCCTCGTAATTGTGAGGACCTGAGTTCAATCCCTGGTACAGAAAAAAAAAAAAAAAAAGAGAGAAAAGAAACATTTCTTATTCTATATAATTATTTGTCGCGAGCACCGAATAACGACTCGGGATCCCACGTATGAGAGACGACTGCGAGTGGCTTCTCGAGAACAGTCTCATTTATTATTACATTATCAGTTACACACAAACAAGACCATATGAATGCAAGTATAGCAATAGCCAAAAGAATGTAAGCAAAGTGCCAGCCTGAGGTGATGAAGTGCCAGCCCATGGCAGTTGGGCTGGCGCCGAGGCTAGGCTAGAGTCATTGCGGGATAGAGTTCGGGTATACGACCTGAGTCCGTGGCTTCTGGGTGTTGCGAGCAGCAGGGTCGAGCTGCGACGTGCTTCGATGTCCTTCGGTTACGGACGAGCCATCAGGAACAGCAACAGAATGTCTGCGTCTCGGGCAGAGCTTCAGCTGGTCATCTTGACAGGGTCGTCAAGGACAATGACATCCTTGACAACGTCAAGGACGATGTCTGTCTGCAGTCTTCTCCTTTTATACCTTAACTTATCTCTATCTAATACATCCATATGTTCTCTCTGAGTTGACGCCTCGACACTCTCCATTACATCATTAATCACTTCAAACATTCAATCACATGTCACAGCAGATGTTTCAGGGGAAATTCCACAAACGTCACAGCAAGCTCTTATCTGTCCTAACACTCAGCTTTACTCAGTTTCACTTCAGTTTTGTGGAGTCTCAAAGTTCTGTGTTTCACATGTTCACTACATTATTGCACCTCTTTTTTTTTTTTTTTTTTTTTTGGTACTGGGAACCCAACTTGGGACCTTGCATTTTCCAGGCAGGGTCAGTGCCACTGAGCTAAATCCCTGGTATATAGTTATAAAATTATTTTGTCATCATCTTTTGAAGGTAGTTTCAGGAGACCTCTCCTGCACCATTTAGCTGAGGAACTGATGAATGTTTTTAGTTCTCGTAACAGCACTGAGATCTAAAAATTATGTTTATTGGGCCAGAGGTTTGGTTCAGTGGTGCCACCACCTTCCTCAAAAGCAAAAGGTCCCGAGTTCAAACCCCAGTACCAAAAAATGAAAATAGAATAAAATAAAATTTATTTTTATTCTACAAGAGGGAAAAAAGAAGTCCTGGGGCTGGGCGTGGTGGCACACGCCTGTAATCCCAGTACTGCGGAGGCTGAGGCAGAGGATCGCTGTGAGTTCGACACCAGCCTGGGCTACATCGTGAGTTCCAGGTCAGTCTCAACTACATAGTGAGACCCTGTCTCAAAAAAATAAATAAATAAATAAATTCTGGGAAGTTAACTGCTTAAAGCGACTGGGAATTGAATGTGGGTTTGTCTGAGTTGTCTCACAAAACACATCTTTAAAACCCTAAAGCCAGGGGGACATGGTGACGAGCACCTGTGATCCTAGCACTCAGGAGGCTGAGGCAGGAGAATCGCTGTTGAGTTCAAGGCCAGCCTGAACTACACTGCAAGAGCCTGTCTCAAAGGGCTGGGGATTTAGCTCAGCAGTTTTGTTGGTCACCTGCCTTTCAAGCACAAGGGCCCAAATCCAATCCCTGGTATAAACAAAACTCTAAAGCCTAGCGCTCTCAAGAGAATAAAGGAACAAGAGAGCCACTTCCCATGTTTGCTGACCCGTGGCTACGATGTTGGGTGTCCACTGAGCACTAATTTTCTATTGGAAACGGTGTCTGTTTGCCTGTAGAACAATCTCAAGACCGATGGACAACTGAGTAGGGAAGGAGGATTTTATTCTTGGCCGAGAATAGCAGTGGGAGATAAACTTCCAAATCCACTGCTTGCCCTTTTGGGGTGGGGAGGTCTTGGATAGAGGATAAAATAAATGAGTGGGCAGCAATGTTCATTTATTTTCCGGGAGGGTGGGGATTTCCCTGCCATCGGGGTGGGGCCACATTGCCCCCATTGGAATTGTCAGCCTGGGGACCCGGGGCCTGTGCCATCAGCAGGCAGTCGGGATGACCAGAAGTCAGACGCTGTGGGCCTCACCCGCCAGCTGCCTATGATCAGGTTCAGCTGCCAGGTGTCCTGTCCCCATTGAGAGGACAGAAACAGTACCAAGGGGCTAGGATTGTAGCTCAGTGTAGAGGCCCTGGGTTCGATCCCCAGTACCACCAAAAAAATGAAAAAGAGCAGAGGAAACCTGTGGTGTCTACCAGTAGGGGACTCTGTCAGTAATGATGTGTTCCTAGCAAGTGACCGGAAGTCAGCTTGGCAGTAGGTAAAACACCTATGGGCTTACACTGCTCACATAGCCCATCTGGAGGCCAGCTGGTTGGTTGGTTGGGCAGGTGTTGGTTCAGAACTGCACCATCAGAGCAGTACCTCTGCAATTTTCCCTGCTTTTCCTTCACAGGTGCAAGATGGCATCCTTTACCTAGAGTCACCCTGGGGCTCTGGGGAGGGTGGAGAGGTGTGGTACCTGTTCCCTTAGTGCCTTCCCAGAAGCCTCCTGGCAAACTTCTCTCGTCTCCTTGGCCAGAGCCATGTAATAGCATGTAATAGTGCTATCCAGTAGCGTTATGGGAATCTCCCAGCTTTTGATTATCCTCGACGGCTACCTGAAAATGTTATTGGGTAGCTCCTTCTAAAAGTGTCTCACCAAGTAAGCGTTACCAGGTTGTGTGGCTTGCTCCCTTCTCCTTCTGGAATTGGATTCTAGGTTCTTTTCAAAGAATTGAACAAAACAAGCAAGAGGCAGTGGGAAAGTTTATTTGAAAAAGTAAAAGTGAAGAGCGAGGGAGAAACTGGCTCTGCGGAGTGAGTTTGGGCTGAATAAAAGAGTAAAACAACAAGATAAAAGACACCCCAGAGACAGCAAGGTGGGCTATTGCAAGGAAAGCCAGGATAGTAAACTCTTTTCGCCAAGTGCGTCCTTTTACACTGTCCAAATCTTTGTTGTTGTTGTTGTTTCTTTCTTTTGGGACCAGAGATCAAACTCAGGCTCTTGCACTTACCGGGCAATTATGGCACCACTAAGCTACATCCCTGGCCCTATACTATCCACATCTTGAAGAAACTGGCTAGAACTTCTACATCCGGGCCCTGAGAGGCGGGGTGGGCCCCCACACCTCAGGCTGTGGTCAGGTCTCATCCAGTTCTCCAGAGAAGTCACGTGCAGCATTCTCGGGACTGGTCTGTGCCTGGGTCCAGGATCTTATAATTAACAGGTCACGCCTACTTCCTCAGCCAGCTTTACCACACCCTAATCTCCTGGGTCACAGGTGTCCTGTCCTCAAGGACAGAGCATGATAGAAATTCACCTAGGTCAAGGGAGAAGAACTAGGGGGCTGGGGCTGTAGACAGGGTGAAGGCCCTGGATTCAATGCCCAGTGCTGCCAAAAACATGAAAGACTGGAGGAAGCCTAGGGTTGCTCTCTGTAGGGGCTCACACTTCTCACATGACTTGTCTGGAGGCCAGCTGCAGCTGGCTCGGGTTCAGAACTCCACTGTCAAAGGTGGTGCCTCTGTGATTTTTTTTTTTTTTTTTTTTTTTTT
>NW_022900921.1:5724195-5728845 GCF_012274545.1 Fukomys damarensis | reverse complement strand
AGGGTCTCGCCGTAGTTCAGGCTGGCCTTGTACTCACTACGTAGCCCAGGCTGGCTTCAAACTCATGATGATCCCCAGCCTCAGCCTCCCGAGGGCTGAGATTACAGGTGTGAGACACCACCCTCAGCTACTGCGTGATTTTCTCTGCGTTTTCTTCCTTGTTGCAAGACCGGTGTCCCCTTCTGTAGACGTCACGTCCTCCTGCGGTGCTGCGGGCAGAGGCGTGGCACCTGTTCCCTTTGTGAGGAAGCCTCCCGGGCAGGCTTCTGCTCTTCTCCCATTACTTGGCCAGAGCCGCCTATAGCAGCTGCAAGGAAGGAAGACAAAAAAAGGAAGGAAGGGAGAGAGGAAAAAAGCAGTACTGGGTATCGTTCAGGGGTCCCTGTCTCTACAGTAGCAAGAAAAAAAAAAAAATTGAAATGCTGGATTAGTCGGCCTACGAGTTCTGCCACGGAATAGCAGTAAGGAAATCGAGAGGGATTCATAGGGACTATTAAGGACAACCTAATTTTTGTTTGTTTGTTTGGTTGTTTTGATACCGGCAGTTGAATTTGGGTCCTTGCACTTTCGAGGCAGGTGCTTGAATCACTTTGCTAAATCCCCAGCCCTTGTTCTGTTTTCTTTGGTAATAGGGATTAAACCCCAGGGCTTTTGCCCTGAGCTACCACCCCAATCTTATTTTTATTTGTTTATTTATTTTGGGTTTTTTAAATGTAGGTAAACATTGATTAGACAACATAATTAGTAAGTAGCACAAAAAAATCAGTAATATAATCGCTTAGTGAACTTAGTGAGATCCCAGATGTTTCAACTGCACTTTCCCAAGAGAGGTTCTCTTTAGGCAGATGAAACCAGACCCTGAAGGTATAATTAACTTTGTGGTCATTTGGCCAATTGAAATCCTTCAAAAATCAATTCCAGACTTGATTCTAGTACTAAGGGCCACTCTGAATGATGAGGGTAGAAAGTTCAACAGGCTTCTTGTCTTATTACAGGGAAAAGAATAACCCCTAAATGGTTCAGACAGTTCATATATATCAAATAGCCCTGATTTCAGTGAGGAGTCAGTTTCTAATCTTCATAATATACAACTTTTAGAACTAAAAGGACTAACTTCTCAAGTGATTATAGAGTAGCTGCTTTGTCTCGTTGTTGCTATTGTTGTTGTTGTTTTGGTGTTTTTGTTTTTGTTTTTGAGACAGGGTCTCACTATGTAGTTGAGATTGACCTGGAACTCACTATATAGCACAGGCTGGTCTCAAACTCACAGCGATCCTCCTGCCTCAGCCTTCGGAGTGCTGGGATTCCAGGCGTGCGCCCCCACACCTGGCTACAGTAGCTGCTTTGAATGTGGCTTTTCCATTAAAATGCCAGCTGCTCACCCTTGGAAGGTAAATTTTTTTTTCTTAAAACTTTTTAATAGTCAGTACACGTTTTCAGCCATTATGATTACATTCATTTTAGGGATAGAATGTAAATTCTTATTAAATAACGTAAGAGTTTTTAAAAGAACAAGTGAGAAAACAGGCTCCATGAAGAGGTTTTGTTCCCTGCTGTGTCTAAAGTATCGCTTGGGCAACAGGATCTGTTGAATGAATAATTATCACAGCTGATGTTGCTCAAATATTCAACAAAATCACAGCATTATAAAAATATGTTCTGGCTACAAGCATACTTAATACAGTAATAATAAAAATAGGTTTGGAGACAGTCTTATTTTAGGCAACTCAAGAGTTCAAAAGGAATTAAGAGGTAGCATTGATTCTGATATCTCTTTTCTCTCTAAGTCTGTGTATTAAGTTGTGAACCATGAGATATCTTTTCCTAAAAGTCCCCAATATAGAAAGTGAATTTTATCCAGGCATGGTGGTACACACCTGTAATCCCAGCCCTCGGGAGGCTGAGGCAGGAGGATCACTGTGAGTTCGAGACCAGCCTGGGCTACATAGTGAATTCCAGGTCAGTCTCAACTAAACTATGCATTGAGACCCTGTCTCAAAAAAACAAAAAACAAAAAAAAAATGTAAATTTTTAGAGCTGAAACATTGTGGGCTTATTATATGTCCTGTGTAGCTTTTGTTATTTATAGTCTATGCAGTCTTTCCTCAAAAATCTCTGCAGAATAAATTGCTTTTCAATGTATAATTATCTGACCTCATCATATGCCATATTATTTGTATCAAATTAAAAACTGACCGACCCTTAAAATATTAGACATTAATATATTTCTTAATATTCTAAACATTTGAGTACAAATACTTTTCTTTGTGAAGCCATTAGAAGTTTGAAAAGGTTTTATACATAAGCCAGTGGAGTTCTAAGAACTTAGCAATGTATAAGTGTGATCATTACTCATTTATTTGTTTGCAGGGAGTTCATGTGTTAAATGTGAGGACAGCCCCTTAGAATCTTGAAATTCTGCTGGGACACAAATCATATCTTCTTCATTTAAAAAAAATCCACGGTTGTCATCAGAATTCACTGCAGAAGCCAACTTCCTGGGACATCAGCAAACCAGGGAATAAGATACACGAAGAAAAACACCACCAGGTCGAAAAGGGTGGAAAGCCAGAGCTCCAGCCAGGAGGAGTCTTCGGGAAGTCTGCTGGACCCAGACTGCAACCCTGCACGATTCTGAGCCAGGGCCACGCCGCCCCCCTCCTGGGGACCCTGGCCACCCTCTGCCTCCATCTCGCTTTTGCCGCTGGGCGCTGCGTCCCCAGCGCCCGTGAGCGCCTGGGTCCCACATCCTGTGACTGTAGCCTGTTTTGAGGGTTTCGAGACAGGAGCTTGCTATCTAGTTTGGGCAGGCCTTGGACTCAAAGCAGTCCTCCTGCCTCACCCTCCGGCCGGTGGGATGCCAGGTGCTGGCTATTGAGGTTTAAGAGAGGTAAATTAATTTTCCCGAGGTCACAGGCTGAAAATGCTAAGGCGGAGATTCAAGCTCTGATTTCTATGTCTGTGCAGGGGGGATGAAGTAGGTCTCCCAAAACACAGGTGTTGATGCCCTAGTCCCGCAGTGTGAATGTATTTGGAGAAAAAGCCTATGAGGAGGTGAGAAAACTTAAAGGATCGGGGCTGTGGCACAGCCTGTGATCCTAGCTAGCACTCAGGAGGCTGACACAGGAGGATCCCCATGAGTTTGAGGCCAGCCTAGGCTACACAGTGAGCACAAGACCAGCCTGAATCACACTGCAAGACTCTGTCTCAAAACTACTAACTTAGATTTGTCACCTTGGCAAGGTCCTAACTCAAGAGCAGAATCACCTGTGCCCCCCCCATGTGTGTGTGTGTGTGTGTGTGTGTGTGTGTGTGTGTGTGTCATCCTGCCCAGCTCCCTTTTGCCGCATGCGTGTTCCTCGTCTGGTTTCTCCACCCATCTGAGAATGTCTCATGTCTCTGTCCCCAAATCAGGCCAGCACTTCTGTCTTCCCGCTTTGCTAAGGGCAGTTCTCTCCCTACCCTCCCTCTCCCAACTAGCACATCTATCTTCCTTCCTCAGAAGACTGGTGGGGGACTGGGCGGGACACTTTCTCCTGGACGCACAGGACCTCCTCTTGCAGCCTTGCTCAAGAAGTCTCCCTCATCCAGCATACCTGGAATAATCCCAGCGCCCTAGGAGGATGGAAAGTTTGAGTCCAACCTGGGCAATTGAAGCTATTTAGTGGAACCACTTCTCAAAATAAAAAATAAAACAAAGCACTGGGAATGTACCGCATAGTGAAGGTCCTGGATTCGATCCCTCGTCTCACACACACACGTGCACACACACAAAAGGGAAAAGGAAAGAAGGGGCTATTTTTCCAATGTGTGAGGGACCCGTTCTCGTTGTTGAAGACACAGCTTTTTTTTTCTTTTTTTGAGACAGGGTGTTGCTGTGTGGCCCAGGGTGGCTTCGAACTCGCGCTGGTGCTCCTGCCTCAGCCTCCCCACTGCCGGAACCACAGGCGTGAGCCCCTACAACTGGCTGGGACACAGTTCTGGGAAACCTGCGTGAAGATCGCCTCCTGCTGTGCGCCCTACTGGGCTACATCTTTCCACCGCTGCCGCGAGAGGTTTCACAGGGCCGGCCCTGGGGTCCTGACTGGGCGAACAAAGTGCGATTGAGCCTTCAGGGCAGGACGGAATCGGTTCCGCCCAAGGTGGTGTCGGAGGCCGGCCTGGAGCGCAGGGACCCACGGCGCCGCAGGAGAGCCCGCCCCGCCCCGAGCAGAGCCCACTAGGGGGCGGGGACTATTCCAGACACGCCCAAAGGATGGGCCACCGGAGGATACGCCCAGTAGGCGGGGCTCGTTGCTGGTCTGCCGAAGGGGCGGGGCCTCCCAGTGCGCACTCCCGGAAGCGTGGCCAAGCCACTCCTCCCGCTCCCCGGGAGGGGCGTTGCAGTTCCTGCCGACCGCTGCCGAGTCCGCCGTCGCCTCAGTCATGCCGGTGAGTGGCCCGCCGCTCGCCCTGATGCTGCGGCCGGGAGCGATTGCTCCTCTGCTTCCCCCTCGCCGCCCGTCCTCCGGCCTCTGTGACCCTCCAGAAAGCCAGAGCTGGGCTCCAGGATCCAAGGGGCAAGGCCTGCACGATCACGCGCCCCGAGCCTCCCTGCATATTTCGTGTGGGGAAACTGAGGCCCGCGGGGCGGCCGTTCCCCGGCCTTCC
>NW_022900921.1:5700204-5724087 GCF_012274545.1 Fukomys damarensis | reverse complement strand
CAGACTGCGCCCCCTCCACCCCCCGCCTGGCCGGCGCCCAGCTCGGCGCTGGGAGGCGGTGCTTTTCTCTCCAACCCAGCACTTTCTTATCCTGAAGCCCTAAGACCCAGACAGCGTCAGGAACCTGCCCGCAGTGGCCGCTTACAGAGCTCAGGGTCTGGGGCGGATGAGTAGGAAAGGAGGACTTAGCTTGCTTGGGAGCTGTGTAACCCCCAGCCCCATACGTGGGTGCTTATAGCCTCGTTTCTTAGACAAGAGATGAAGGCCTTGGACAGATTTTACAAACAAGAAAAGCCCGGCCATCTCTTGGGAGTATTAGGAATCCGGTAGAATCAGGATGAAGCCCCTTCCTTCTTGTCCCAGCCTCCCGGCCAGACAAAGCCAGTCCTGCTGCCTTGGAGAAGGCTCTGATCCTCTTGTTCCCCAGATTCAGGCTTGGGTCGGGGAGCCTTGGCAGGATCCTCCAGTGTGTCTGGTTCGGGCCCTGGGCCAGATGGGTACCCACAGGTCCTGGCACATGCACAGTGGCTTAGCAACCTGTCCGTTAGGAGCCGACAGGTGAGCCCGGGCCCTGTCACAGGTCATTTCCTTTGCATCGCTCGGTGCCTTGAGACACATTCTTAGATAACACAAACTGTGCACAGAGAAGCTGCAGGATCAGCCCAACCAGTTGAGCAAGTCCACCTGGGCAGTGTTTGGAAAGTTTTTGGTTTGTGTGGCAGGGTCTCACTTTGTAGTTAGGTCTGCCCTTGAACTCTATGTAGCTCAGGTTGGCCTCCAACTCGCCGTCCCTCCTGCCTCTGCCTCCCAAGTGCTGGGACTACAGGCGTGTGACCCCACACCCGGCTTTCACCTGGGCAGTGTTAAGAGGTCAGCGTGAATCATCCCGGACCCTGGAATGGGGGCCACCAGGTTACTGCTGGGGGTGGCAGTACGGGAGAGGTCAGCTTGAGGCTATGTCCCCGTCTGGGGCTTTGAAGCCGTGATGAGAAGGAGGTGGCGCTGGGCATCACGTGAAATGTGTGCACTTGAAGGAGCGTGGGCGATCACCTGGCAGGCGGGTAGGGCGAGTTACCTAAGAAAGTTCTCAGACAAAAGCTGGCGCCCAGGGTGTGGGATCCCGAGACCTCAGAATCTCTGGCCTCGGAGCCAGCTGGGGGAGTCCACACACGTCACTGTCCTCACCTCTTTGATTTCTTCGTTTGTAAGATGAGAATAAAACCTGGCCTCGTGGGATCATTGCTGGTCTAACCGGGGAAGTGCCAGTGGAGTATACAGCACAGCCCCTGAGGAATCCAGTCTCCAAGAAACGGAAAGCAGAGTAGACCTAGGACAAGCATCTACAGCTTTCAGCTCCTTGTTTTCTTGTGTGGAGGACGGAAGCCAGGACCTTTTTTTTTTCCTTTGGGTGTCTCTATTCAGTTCAGCCTGGCCTTGAACTTGTGGTGATCCTCTTGCCTCAGCCTCCTAGGTGCTGAGATAGCAGGTGTGCACCATCACACCTGGCTGAACCCAGGGTCTTGAGCATGCTAGGAAATTACTGTACCACTGTGCTATGTCCCCAGCCCTGCATGAAGCCCTGGCTTTGATTTCCAGTGCTGCAAAAAAAAAAGAAAAAAAAAGCAGGCAGTGGAACTGTGACGTAAATCCCCAGCCCCAAAAACTTCTGTTTTGATCTGGGGTCTTGCTGAGTTATCCGACTTTGCCTTGAATTTGTGATCCTCCTGTCACAGCCTCTGAAGTAGCTGGGTTCAACTCCATTTTAAGGAAGATCTCAGTGGTTAAGAATTGAGATTCAGGGAATTTGCCTAAGCGTCCTACCCTTTAAACCCCAGCTTCTTCATATGTCTTAGAGAGGCTAATAAACTGGATAGCATGATGCGTGATGCCCACCTGTAGTCATAGCACTCAAGAGGCTGAGGCAGGAGGGTTTTCTGTGCAAGGCAACCCTGGGCTACATGGCAAGTTCAAGGGTGGCCTGGAATGTGTGTGTGTGTGTGTGTGTGTGTGTGTGTGTGTGTGTGTGTATTGAGAGAGACAGAAAGACAGACAGAAAGAAACAGAGACAGAGAGACCCTATATCAAAAAGGTATAGTACCTACTATAACAGTAATAGTACCTACTAAATGGGACTGTTGTGATGATTAAACAAGATAATTCATGTACAGTAGAGAACAGCCCGGCACCTGGTCCGCCCTGGAAATGCCTCTTGAGTCATTATGGACAGAATCATTTCTTCCCTAGAGTCGATCCCCACCTTCCCAGGTCTGAGTCTAGCGAAGGTGTTTGTGTCGCCTGGAAACCTCCTCTGAGGGACTCCTTTTATCAGTGACACAGCAGGAGCCCCGAGCGGCCTGCGATTGGCGGTGGAACAGGTCCCCTAGAGAGTCGCCTGTGCAGAATGGCTGACTGTGTCCTTACGCAGGTTTCTGTCACCCTCCGATTTAGTTGTGCAAGTACGGTGCCTGAGGAGGGGAGCCCGAACCGTTTGCCACCAGAAGTCACCTCTGACCTTGCCGGCCCCTTGCCTGGCACCGCGGAGGTGAAAGGGACCTACTTCCCGTGGGCGGCCGCAGATGCCACAGGTCCCGGGCCAGCGCGGCCGGGCTCTTCTGTGAGGCTTCCCTTTCCAGAGCCGCGGCCAAGAATCAGGGCGCCTGTGGCTCTCACCTGCCAGCCTGGACCTCTCTCCCTCTCCATTCTTCTAGTTTCTTTCTTTTTCCTGTTTTTTTTTTTTTTTTTTTTTTTTTTTTTTTTTTTTTGTTTTTGGGATCGAACTTGCAAGGCAGGCAGTAGAACCACTGAGCTAAATCCCTGGTTCTGGTTTCTATTTTTGTTTTTGTGGTGCTGGGTTGAAGTGAGGGCCTTTCCCCTGAGCTACATCCCAGGCCTTTTTACTTTTTGTCTGGAGACCAGGTCTCGTTGATTTGCCCAGGCTGGTCTCACACTTGCCATCCTCCTGCCTCAGCCTCCCAGAGAGCTGGGATCATAGGTGGACGCTGTCATGCCTCACTCATCCGGCTCCATTTTGGGGATGAGTACAGCAAGGCGCGGAGGAGTGAAGTCCCTGACTCTTGGTCGTCCAGCTAGCAAGCTGGTGTCTGACGCCACAGCTCTCCAGTCCCAGATGTTCCTGTTTCCAGAGCTGTTATTAGTATGTTCGCTGATCTGCAGGCACAGAACTCAGCTCGAAAGGCCTTGGACAGCCATTATCTGTCACCCGCTCACTTGGGAACATGGCTCACTGTCTCCTGGGTCTGCAGTGTGGCCTCTGGGAGAGCTGGGCTGCTTTCCGGACATAGAGGGCCCACCCATCCCACTCAGCAGAACCCGTGGGTTTCAGAACCTCCAGGGTTCCCAGTGCAGAAAACCCCGTTCTGCTGCAGAAACAGGGCAGGATCAGCACTGCTCCTTGCCAGAGTCCTGAGGACCCTAGGCATGGCCTAGAGGGCAAAATCGTAATTTGAAGGTAGGAGCGGGCAGGAAATGTTTCTTACGCTGACTTCAGATGGTCCTGCTCATTGTGGGCCAGACCCTGAGGATGAATCTGCCATGATCAGGAGATCACTCAGCATACCCCATAGGCTGTACAGAAGCCCTTAGTTACTTCACTAGAAGAGCTGAGACTCAGACCTAAGACACCCAGTGAGCAGGGCTTGCGGGTCCACACCTGCAGTGCCAGCACCCAGGAGGCTGAGGCAGGAGGATTGCCAGGAGTTTGAGGCCAGCCTAGGCTACGCAGTGAGTTCAAGGCCAGGCTGAAATACAGAGTGAAACTGTCTTAAATAGAAAAAAAATAAAAAGTACTTGTCCAGTGTCCCTGATGTCACCATGATTGTCCCGGTCCCACCTCTCGGTACTGGCCCAGTGGGCCTGGTGCCAGCGCAGCACAAGGTCCCTGCAGGCCCAGTCATGGACCCCTCTTTGCAGAAGCACGAGTTCTCCGTGGACATGACCTGCGAAGGCTGCGCAGAGGCGGTTTCTCGCGTTCTCAACAAGCTGGGAGGTGAGTGAGCTGGGGCTGCCCTGCGCCCCCCAGGCAGCCGGCCGGAGGACAGCATACAGGTGTCGGTGCTTCGCTCCTGGTTCCTGGAGCCTCGGGACAGCCGTTTCAGGTCACATTTCTGACCATCTCTGTCCGTCTCTCACCCCCCTGCCCAAGTCCTTTTTTAAATTTTGAAACAGGGTCTTGCTAAGTCGTTAAGTTGCCCAGGCTGGGCTCCAAATTGCGATCCTCCTGCCTCAGCCTCCCAGAGTGCTGGGATCAGAGCTGTGCGCCACATGCCGGCTTCACCAGACCCATTTTAGAGAGGAGGGAGCTGCAGGTCACGAGGCTCAGTAGCTGGGCTGGAATTGCAGGGCCACCGAGTGCCAGAGCTGGAATTCATCATGTAGTTCGGCTCGGGAGCTCTGGCAGCACTGGTTAATAAGTTGGTGACTCCAGAGTAACAGCGTTTGCTATGTGACACATCTCAGGACTGTTTTCCAGTAAGACTTTTAAAATGCTCTTTTTTTTCTTTCTTTTTTTTTTGGTGGCTGGAATTGAACACAGGGCCTTTGTAGTGCACTACATCACCAGTCCTTTTTAATGTTGAGATGGAGTCTCCCTAAGTTATTTGAGGTGGGATTACAGCATGGCCCATCAGGCCCGACTCTGCAGATCCCTGGGTCTTGCTGTGTAGTTCAGGCTGGCCTTGAACTCACTATGTAGCCCAGGCAAATGCACAGTGATCCTCCTGTCTCAGCCTCCCTAGTGCCAGGAGTACAGGCGTGAGCCACCACATACCTGGGGCACAAGAGCTCTCACAGCATCTTTCAGACATATTTAGAAAATCATTATTTTCATCCTGCACCCCCACCCCTCACCGCTGGGGAAACTGAGGGCCCAGGAAAGCTGAAACCTGGTGCTGGGGCTCAGAAAGAACTGGTGTTTGATCGGGGTCCTGGCAGTGCTGGGGCGCAGGCCTGGTTGGTCTTTCTTCCGTTTTTTTTTTTTAGCCAGGTATTGAGGCTTGAATTCAGGACCTTGAGCATCTTTTGTTTTTAAAACCCTCGGCAACCATGAGACTCAGTTTTCGAAGGCTGTGGTGCTTTCCAGGGGTGGGGCCGGGAGGCTGGCACCAGTGCCCGAGCTGAAGTGACAGGGAAGAAGCTGACGGCGGACTGCCTGCCCCTGCCCGGCCCCTCAGGGTCCCAGGCTGCTCCTCCCCCGTGACTGAGGGACGCCTGCCCAGAGGCCGGGAGTCTAGGGACAGTTTCTGTTTCATGTTGGCAGTGCTGGGGGTTGAGCTCAGGGCCTTTGCCCTGAGCTACGCCCCAGCTCTTTTTATCATTTCATTTTAAGTCTTGTTCTTGCCAAGTTGCCCAGGCTGGGCTCAAGCTTGCAGTTTTCCTGCCTCAGCCTTGAAGAGTGCTGGATTACAGACGTTGGCCCCCATGCTGTGCGGTCCAAAGATGAGAGAGACCCTTGTATGAACCAAAAAACAAAGATCCGGAGTGTGGCAAGGTAGCAACCGGCCAGGCATGGCAGTGCACACCTGTAATCCCAGCACTCGGGAGGCTGAGGCTGGAGGATCACCAGGAATTCGAGGTCAGCCTGAACTACCTGGCAAGACCCTGTCTCAAAAACAAAGTAGAAGCAACTTCGGTGTCCTTTAAGAGGGACTGGGCTGGGGATTTAGTTCAGTGGTTTCACAGCCTGCCTTGCAAACAAAAGGACCCAAGTTCGATCCCCAGTACCAAAAGGGGGGGCGTGAGGAATTAGGTAGATGTAGGCTGTGCCCACACTGTAGCTGTTTAAAGGAAAAAACAAGGGGCTGGAAGTGTAGCTCAGCTTAGCGTCTGTAAGACCCTGGGCTGGCTGCCCAGCACCACCTTTTACAAAGCTTATTAAGACTGGGGATTTAGCTCTGGCACTGCACCTGCCTGACTTGTAAACGAAAGGTCCCGAGTTCTATCCCCCATACAACAACAACAAATAAGAATGAGATAAGTCTGTATGTGTTAAGCCCGAAAGGTAGAAAACAGAAGTAGAAAAGTGAAATACTGGCAAGACCCTGTTCTATAGTGTGAGTTAGACAGATGCTGCACTGCTGACAGCGACCTCGGGGGTCAGGGTTAGTAGTTTTATTCAGGAATGTTTCCCCTGTAACGGTCTTGCTGTCGGGCAGCTTCTGAAATATGAGTTATATGCAGAGTCTGAGAAGGGTGGCCCTGCCTTGGTGGGAACTCAGGCTAGCGGCTTCCCTTGGGGTCTGGCCAGAGGTGTAAGGGAGGGGGGTTGGCGTCGCCCTGGGCGCTTGTGACTGGCGGGCCCCGCCCATGTCCCCAGCCCGCCCCCGCCACGCCCTTCTCCAGCTGGTCTCCGTTGCTTTTGCAAAGAAAAAACTAAAAGCAGCAGGCTACAGGTGTGGGCCGTGTCCAGCTCACGGGCTGTTTCTGTGCAATGGAGAATGGCTGTTCCATGTGTCCTTTCTTCTTGGTGGTACTGATACAGGGCACCCAGTAATCCAAGTAAGCATAATAATCCAAACAAGGGAGATACTACAACGCCCCACCCGCTAGAGATCCGAAACACGAGTTTGTGTTCTCTCTCAGTGAAGTGAATTCTAGAAACAACGGGGCGGGGGTAGGAGTAGGAAGAGTTTACGGAGAGAAAGACAGCTTCTAAGAGACACAGAAGGGGGACCAGAAAGTGGGCTGCCCGCCCACCCCACTTCTCTGAGGTGCTTTATGGGGCAGAGTCACGAGGTGAGGTGGGTCCAAGGTGGAACAACTGTGAGGGCCAGTGGAAAATTACAGCGTGGATGAGGTGGGACAAAGCCACGACCAACCAGTAAGATTCCAAGTACAGTCGCCCAGGTAACACTACTTAAATGGGAGTCAAACGGGAAAGCTGGTCCGGGAGGAATGGGCTAGCTAGAGATGCTGATTGAAGTCCATTTGGAATATCGATCACTGCTCTTCCTCCCCAGGGGAAGTAGGTAGGCGCAGTAGTTTTCTCTCACTAAGCAGTGTATGCACCTCAGTTTTAACTGTGCTGAGGGCCTGGCCTTGTCTGACTGTTTTATAATAATTTGTAACTAACCTCTTTGTCTGCAGTAGTACTGGGGGATTTTGTTGTTGTTGTTGCTGTTTGTTGTTTTGAGACAGGGTCTCACTGTGTAGCCCAGCTTGGCCTCGAACTCTTGGTGATCCTCCTGCCTCAGCCTCCCGAGTGCTGGGATTACTGGCTTGCACCACCATGCCTGGCTGGGGGAAGACGTTACCAAGAAGGATAGTAGCAGAGTCCACAAGTAGCCCACAGTGCTTAAAAGATTTCTTCTCTGGCCCCGATAGAAAAGGCTCGTCAGCCCCCGGTCTCAAGGAAAGAGGCAGGGCGACTGGTTGCGAGCAGTAGTTCAGGAGCCTGAGCGCTTCGTTGCTGGACTGGGGAGGTCCCATTGTCAGCTGCCCGTACCCGTGTCCACTTCCCACAGGAGTGCAATTTAACATTGACCTGCCCAGCAAGAAGGTTTCCATCGACTCTGAGCACAGCGTGGACACCCTGCTGGCGACCCTGAATAAAACAGGAAAAGCTGTTTCCTACGTGGGCCCCAAGTAGCCCTGCGCAGGAGGGACTGAAGAGCTCCGGGCAGGTGAGGCCCTGCCTTTGTCCGACAAACCCCACGATCGCCGCTCTCGGCAGGGTTAACAGGCTGAGGATCGCATTTTCATTTTTTTTTTTTAATAAATTTTATTTCATCGCATTCCCCTCCTCAAGCCCCCTCCCCTCCCTGTGTGCACCAGCTTCGTGTCCCGTTTTTTCCTTCTGGTGTCACTTCTTTCTCGTCCCCTCCTTCCTCTCTCCCAGGCCGAGTGTCTCTTACCTGAAAGGCGGGCAGCAGCGCTGTTTTGGATCTGGGAATCTTCCAGCTTTTAGAATAAATAGTTCGGCAGGTCTCGGGAGCTGAGCACGCCATAGAGGAAGATCAAGCCAGAGTGTTTCGTGGTTATCTCAGCCCGGCTAGGTGCTCTACCACTGAGCCCCATCCGCAGCCCTTTTTCCTGGCTTTGTTTTGTTTCGAGACAGGGTCTGCTATTAGCCCAAGCTGGGCTCAAACTCATAATCCTCCTGCCTCAGCCTCCCAAGTGCTGGGGTTACAGGCCTGCACCACCACGCCTGGCTAAAGTGTTTGGGTTTTATTTGTGGTTTTTTGTTTTGGTTTTTTTTTTCCTATCATGGAGCATTTTGGAGTTCAGATTTGTGACATGGGGATGCTTAGCCCATCTCTTGGCCATTAGCTCTTGCGTGGGGAGCGGGAGCCCCTGATTTATATGCAGTCTGCTGACCACCCTGTGGGGTGGTTCGAAGGACCACATTCTTGTGTCATGCGGGTCACGAGTTCAGGGAATCCCCGCAGCCCCCCGCGAGCCCCCTCAGGTCTCGGGTGAGGGTCCCGGCCAGTCACGTCCTGGTCCCCTAAGTCCGTTCAGGTGCGTGGGCCATGGGCCTGTGATGTTCCGTGGGCCTGGTGACCCCACGCGCTGTTTCCCTCTTGCCCTGGACACCCCCACGTGGGGACTGACGTAGAGGAACAGGGGCCAGGGGCCGACCCAACCCCGGGTTTCTGGAGGCCCCCGCGTGGGCGTGTGTAATTCTCTCTTCCGTGCCAGAGATGAAGTCCGGGGCAGGTATCCGCCCCTGAGCTGCATCTCCATCATACCCCCAGCCCGTTACTTTATTTCTTGCCGCTGGGCCTGGGCGTGGAGGTGCACGCCTGGAATCCTAGCTGCCTCTCAGGAGGTCCCGGCAGGGTTCAATCCCGAGAGGCCAACTCAGCGAGTCTTTGTCTCGAAAAGTGTAAGGATCTGGGGATGCAGCTCTGGTGTGCAGGGTGGGTTCAATCCCCAGGACCACCCGAAATGAAGACAGCCTCACTGAGCTGCCCAAGCTGGCCTGGATCCCTCTCCCTCTGCCTCCCCAGAAGCTGGGATCCCCGACCCACACCACCAGACCTTGTGTTGTAACCGTGCTTACCTTACTGTGCTGTTTGCTCGTATTTTTAAAAAATTAGGTTGAAATGGACATGGCGCCGTGTATGTTAATGGCATTTGGTGCATGCGCGGGTTTTGTTTTGGATTTTGATTTTGGTGCCCAGGATCAAACTCGGGACCTTGCGCTTGTGAGGCAGTCGGTGGAACCACTGAGCTACATCCCCGTCCCTGTATTTTACGGTGTTCTGTGGTGTGAGGAATTCTCACAGTAGCCTGTATTTCTTCTAGGAGGTTTCAGGCATACATTAGTAATGTAATAAAATGAATTGCTAAGTATTCACCGCCCAGCCCCCCATCGACCTGAAGTCTGCCGTTACTGCTCACCTGTGTCCTCCCGAGTGCTTTGGGAGCGAATTCCAGCCGTCGCAGGCGTATCTGTGCCTCTGTGCCGCAGGAACCATGGTTTTCTGCTTCTTTGAGCTAGGATCTCACTGTGTAGTTCAGGCTGGTCTTAAATTCACCACGTAGCCCAGGCTGGTCTGGAACTTGCAGCGGTCTTCCTGCCTCAGCCTCCTGAGTGCCAGGACTCGGGTGCCTACCACCAGGCCTGCAGACATCTGTTTGAACAGGCTCCTTGCTGGCCGACGGCCTTGAAGCCAGGTCTGGGAACCCCAGAGCCAGCAAGCTCACCTTGATCACCTTACTTTTGGTAGGTTATTCGCTCATGATTCCGTTATGGTCTTTGCATCCGAAACTGAACAGGACGGGTATCCTGCGCCTGAGGATCCAACACACTGGGGAACCCCAGAAGACGCCCCGGCTCCCTCCCAGCCTGACATAACTTTTACTGCCTCTGCTCTGCTGCCGTGCCCCCAGGAGATGGCGCGCTGCTGCCACATAACGTCTCCGTCTCTCCTAGGCTGCTGATTGGCTTCCGGCGATGGAGTCCTGGGCATACCCCACCGGCCCTGTTCCTTCCTAGCGTCCCTGCAATAAAGTCCAGCCGTCTTTCTTGGAGAAGTTGCCCTTGCATGGTCTTGTGTTGCCTGCCCACTTTCAGGCTGTCTGTCCTCAGTGGGTCGGATTTCTGGGCCTTCGTGCTGTCCCCCCCACAGCCTGGTTCTCCTCTGTGTGACCTTTAGCAAATTACCGCCCCCTCTGGACACCCTCAGCCTCCTTCACAGACGCAAAGCGACTGGGCCAGATCAGTGATCTCTTTTCTTTTTCGCTGCTTTCTTAGACTCTGTATTTTGAAAAACTAGTCTAGCGAGTGAGCTGCTAGGATATACCAAATGTTAAAGCAGTTGCTGCAGTGGGATGAGGCTGTAAAGAGACTCGCGATGGTGTCGTCTCCGGTACCCCCCAGCTGGGCCGCCTGACCTCTCAGAGTCCACAGGGGTAAAATGGAAAAGCAGCAGCAGCAGCTGCGGCAGCGGGTGGTCTGTAGAGGATAGAATCAGGTGATTATGTAACCCCGGCATTCAGGAGGCCGAGGCAGGAGGATCGCTGTGGGTTCAAGGCCAGTGTAGGCTACACAGTGAGTTCAAGGTCAGCCTAGGACTAGTGCCTTACAAAGCTATTTTTTTTAATGTCAAAACAATTTGAATAGTTTGTGTAGCGTTTTGGGGGAAGGGTTGTGAGATCTCCCTGTGGAACCCTGGCTGGCCTCCAACTCTTCGCCATTGCAGCACGATCACACTCAAAACTTTCTCATCTTATATGCAGGGGACCCTTGACTTACAAACTCAATTCCTCCTCAAGGGCTGGTTGTAACTCAAGTTGGTCAGTGAAGGCTCAGGGTCCTCTGCACAGCCTTCAAAGTCTCTCCTGTGCACAGGCAGATCTCAGTACCCTTAGACACTGGCCCAGGGTTTCTCAGTGAATCCCACAGAGGAAAGGACGCTGTCACGTCCCTTCCAGAGCTCTTTAAGGGTTAAATCTGTTATCTGAGACCATCTGGAAGCATGAGCGGCCCGCATTCATGTCACAACTCAATACCTTGTTCGTAAGTGAAAACTAACAGTCCAGTTGTGGCAAGTTCATATAGTAGTAGGCTGCTTGTAACTCGAGGATCCACTGTATTCTGAAAAACTATTGAGAACAGTAAAGAGATTTCGGTTATATAGGGATTTTTTTTTTTAAACTATTTTATTTTATTTTTGTTTTTTTGGTTTTTTTGAGACAGGGTCTCACTGCATAGTTGAGACTGACCTGGAACTCACTATGTAGCCCAGGCTGGTCTCGAACTCCCAGCGATCCTCCTGCCTCAGCCTCTCTGTGCCGGGATGACAGGCGTGCGCCACCACGCCCGGCTTGTTTTGTTTTTTTAAAAAGCAGCGGCCCAGTTTATTGGAGAAAGTGAAAGTGAAGAGTGGGGAAGAAACCGGCTCTGCAGAGTGAGCTTGGGCCCAGAAGAAAAATGGGTAAGGAGCAAAGCCAAAGTGTCCGCTGCCCTGGGAAACAGCGTGGGCTACCACGGAAAGCTACGATCGGTGGTGTGGGTTAGGGTCGGCTCGAAGTTGAAACAAGAACTTTTGAAATGTCTGAACGTCCAAGAACTGGATGAGGCCAGGGCGGCCAGCCGATGCTGGAGAACTTCAGGGCGCAGTCCCGCAGGACGCAGAAGTCTCCAGGAAGTCATTCCTACCTGAGGCACCTGTGGGCAGGTCGTGGGGACACACGGTGAGTCACTGCTTTCTCCATGGAGCAGTTCCGGAAGGACCTGGACTCCTGATCTCCCCAGCCGCACAACGCGTGCCCAGGCACCTCGAGGAGTTTGGTGGCCAGAGAGAAGAGGCGACTTCCCTGGAGCTGCCGCCTGCACAAATAACGTTTGCAGTCTGCCGCCCTTTGGGAGCCCAGGACAGGGGCCAAGGTGCTTGGGGGTCCAGCAGCTCGGCCCTGTCCCCAGCCCAGCAGACGCTGGAAGGGGAGTGGGAGGCGGCAGCCCATCTGGACTACGTGCCTCCCGGGTCGGGTCCCCGCCCAGCGCCCCACCCCCGGGGGTCCCTGGAAGTGCTCCCGAGGAGGAGGACTGCAGCCTGGAAGGTGTCCCAGAGCTGCATCTCCCCCCACCCCCGCCGGGGAGAAACCATGCTACCTGGGGTTGCTGGAGCAGAGCCTGGGGGCTGGACTTGGGGGGACCCTCCATACTGAGTGAGGGCCGGAAGTCTTCGCTTCTTAAGGTCCCTCTGCCCCCACTCTGACGAGATTGAGCCCAGGAACTTCTGGGGCTATCTCCCCAACCCTTTTTAGTTTCTTCACTTATTTGGGGGATCAGGCTGGCTTCGAACTTCTGACAGTCCTGCCTCAGCCTCCCCAGTGCAGAGATCACAGCCATACTGCACCACACCTGGCTTTTTTGAGATCGGATCTCAGCATGTTATGTGATCCTCCTGCCTCAGCCTCCCAAGTGCTGGAATCACAGGTGTGCGCCACCATACCTGGTGGTTTGTTTGGAATTTTAAGCAGCATTTTTGAGGTATAATTTCATTCAAAACACCACATGTATTTAGAGTCCATAATATTTAAGATATAAAGTATCTTGGGAAACCACCACCGCAATTGAGATACAGTAATGAGCTGTTGATCACCTCCAAACCTTTTGTTGTGCCAGACCGCAGGGGTGCACATCTGAAATCCCAGCTAAACCAGAGGCTGAGACCAGAGGATCGTGTGAATCCAGCCTGGGGAATTTGGTAAGAGCTTGTCTCAAAAGATAAGACAAGCTGGAGATGTAGGTCAGGCCGGTGGCCCTGGACTGGATTCAGCCCCTGGAAATGAAGAGAGAAAAGAAAAGGTTTTCTTGAGCTCCCTGCCAGCTTTTCCCACTTTTCTGCAGCCCCGCGTAACCACCGTCCTGATTTCTATAGACCAGTCTCAGTATGTACTCGTGTTTTGTCTAGCCTCTTACAGCAGTTTCTTTTCTTTTTTCAGGACTGGGAATCGAACCCAGGACCTTGCACTTGCAAGGCGGGCACAGTGCCACTGAGCTAAATCCCCAGCCCTAGTTTCTTTCCTCTTGCCACACTGGATATTGAATGCAGAGCCCCTGGCATGCTAGGCAAGTGCTCAACCGCTGAGCTACCCCACCCCCACCCCATCCCTGCATAATTATTTTGAGATTCGTCCTTGCTGTTGTGGATGCCAGCAGTTCATTTTATTTCATCCGTGAACACAAGTATTTTGTGATATGATTGCACCACTAGGGGCTGTTCACTCCTTTACTGGCTGGACATTTGAGTTGTTCCCAGGTTTGGTTTGGTTTGGTTTGATTTGGTTTTTTGAGACAGGGTCTCACCATGTGGTCCATGCTGGCCTTGAACTCACTACGTAGCTCAAGTTGGTTTCAAACTCGTGGAGATCCTCCTGCCTCAGCCTCCTGTGTGGTGGGTTACTGAGGTGTGCACAACCACACCCGGCCATTCCCAGGTTTTTAAACTGCTCCCTGGTGCTCTTGAGGTTCTCACCAGTGCCCTGGGCACAGGGAGAATCTCAGAAGGCTGAATTCTCCCAACACAACATACACAAACTCACACGGAGGCTGCCTTGCTGAGTTTAAGTTCGGGACTCCACCAGACTTGGCGTCACATTCTTCAGCTCGCACCTGGTACCTGCGATCCTGGAAGAGCTGATGTTTCTTTGGCGAAACTGTCTCCTCATCTGCAGCGTGGGGACCCTAACTGTCCCCACTCGTGAGACCTAACTAAACAAGGTCGCCTCGACAGCTCTCACACAGCCTTTTTGCCTGAACAGAAATCTCAGAATTGGGGCATCTGAGGTTTGAGAGTGCAGATCTGGGGATGAAGCAGCCAAACCGGAAGCTGGAGGGCGGTGCCTGGGGGAGGGAGGAAGCCAGCCCCACCCTCCCCGCCTGCTCCTTTAATTAGCTCGGTGGTTTAGAAAGCGCAGCCAGTGATTTACTGGGAGGGTCCCCGGAGGGAGCCACGTCCCAATTTCCACATCCTGAGGGACTGGGGCTACTGGTGCCAGATCTGCTTCCGGAGCGAGGGCAGCGCCCCCGCGCCCCGCTGTCCGGACCCCTGGAATCAAACCCAGAGCCTCTGGCAGGAGGACGCCTTTCCCCTCCGGGCGCCTGCGTCCCTCGTCCTTTTGGAGCCAGAGATCATCAGCTCTTTAGGGAGACCGCTGCGCCGAGGCAGGCTGTATCTCAGGAAGAACTAGGGCCCAGGCTGGGCCCTCAGTTACGACCGACCGGCGTGGCATAGGAACAACTCGGGTTGCAACTGGACTTTTACCTTTAACTTACAAACAAGTCTTGGGTTATGACATAAATGCTGGCCACTTGTGCTTCCAGATGGTCTCAGGTACAGAGCTCTGGAAGGAACATGACAGCGTCCTTTACTGGGTGGGGTTGAGAAATCCCAGGCCAGTGTCTCTCTGAGGACCCTGAGATCTGCCTGTGCACAGGAGAGACTTTGAAGGCTATGGAGAGGGGCCTGAGCCTTCCCTGACTAACTCGAGTTACAACCAGCCCTGGAGAAGGAATTGAGTTTGTAGGTCATGGGTCCACTGTACAGTGGCACCTAGGATCACAGACCGAATTCATCCTGCGATTCTGGAAAAGATGGCCACATTTGAGTCTGTGTGGGAAAAGATGGCTGAGGCCCCTTTGTCTCTTAATGCAGAGTTCACACAAAGAGCAAACTCTGCCAAGGGCTTCTCTTCTCAAAATAGAACGCTCTCAAAGCAGAAGTGTTCCTGCACCAAGGTGCCACTGTACTTGGGGAGGCTGAAGCAGAAGGATCCCAAGTTCGTGCCCAGCCCAGGCTCAGTGGTTAAGCAAGACCCTGACTGTATTTTAAAAGGCGGGGCCGGGGGGGGTGTATCCTGGTGGTGTAGCTCAGCACAAGGTCCAGGTTCCACTCCCAGTGCCATAAAAGCAAAACAAAAAGCCCCACAGGAGCCAGAGTGTGTTTATCGTCTGTGTGGGCTGGGTTACCTGTCCTGGATCTCAGTTTTCTCATCTGTAAATGGGAATAAAAATAGTACTTATTTTTGTGGGCATTTTTGGTACCAGGGACTGGGCCAGGTCTCATGTGTGCCAAGCATGTGCTCTCCCTGTGTCGCAGCAGCTGGGGAGACACCGAGCACTGAGCCCTGAGCCAGGCTGCTCCTAGGGCCTGGCCCGCTCTTTCCCCGGGGGGCCGGGCCG
The DNA here is from genome assembly GCF_012274545.1 of Fukomys damarensis. Lineage (NCBI taxonomy): Eukaryota > Metazoa > Chordata > Mammalia > Rodentia > Bathyergidae > Fukomys > Fukomys damarensis. The sequence goes on along the minus strand of NW_022900921.1, from coordinate 5,708,936 downwards.
AGGCTGTGGTCTGCGTAGAAGCCACCCTGGCTCCCTTCTGCATCTGAACAGGAGCTGTGCCCCCGGCTGTTCCCAGTAATTACAGAGGCCAGAAGAACCAGCTGGCAGCCAGGGGAAGAGACCACACCAGGCGGACCGGGCTGACCATGGGTCCAAGTCTAAAAGCTCCAGACCTTCCCCCACCAACCCAGGCCAGCTGCAGGGGTGCCGGCCGTCTCGGGAACTCAAGGCTGTTAGAGCTGGACAGGACTGAACTGACCCTGTTTGCCTGTCTCTGCCCTTTTTCTGTCCCAGGATCCAACCCCAGGTACTGTGTTGTTTGTTTGTTTATTTTTCGCGTTTTTTGAGGCAGGGTCTTGATGTGTAATTCAGGCTGGCCTTGAACTCATTGTGGAGCCCAGGCTGGCCTTGAACTCTTGGAGGCCCTCCCGCCTCAGCCTCTGGAGTGCTAGGATCATAGGCATGCATAAGCAACCCAGCTTTCATTCATTATTTCTAAATTGAAAAAGTTACACATACAAAATCCCCATTTCCAAACATGCTTAAAATCTGGTGAAAATCACAACCATTTAGTGTATCAGGGTGCATAAAAAGACAAGAAGTCACCAACTTTATTTTATTATATGAATAATTCCCCCCTGGTCTGCTCTGACTTTTAAGCAGGGGAGAGAGAAAAGTGGGGGGGGAATCAAGGGGAACTTGGATGTTCTTCTGTACCCCGCTTCTCAGTATATCTTTAGATACAGTTTCATTTCAGTCCATACCGGTTCATCTTTCTCCCTAAACGCGGATTTAGGGGGGCGTGGTGGCGCAGGCGTTTGAGGCCAGCCTGGGCTACATTAAGTAGTGAGCTCAAGGCCAGTTCAAACTGTGTCAGGAAAAAAAAGTATGACTAGTGATTCAGTTTCATTCGTGGATGATCTAAGATTAGGAATGTCTACCTGTTCTTTCAGGATACAGAGTGGTTTTCCGTCAAGTACGGGTGGGCTCTGCTCCCTTGGTCTGGGACCTCTCCATTTTACCCCAGGAAGTTTCATGTCCCAGGAATCTCTCAGTCCGGGGCAAAGCAGGGTGTATGGTCACTATTTTTAAATACCAAGTATATGTCCGGCAGGTTTGAATGGGAGGCGGGAAATCTGAACAAAACAAGTAGTGATTTTGGTGTTTCCCTTAAAATGGAACTGTGAGCCAAGCGCTGTTCATAGAAAACAAGGATTTTTCCAGAAGGTTTGCTTTTAGGTGGCCGAGTAGTATTCTATGGCCAAACTTCCCCTTAGCTGGTGGACATTTAGTTTCTTTCCAGTGTCCTTATTGGTTCTATAAACTGGTAAATTGTGCACTCATAATTTGTTTTGAAAGTAAGGTTTTCCTGCTAAACACAAAACCCAGAAAGCCGCTAAACTGAAGGCCCTTTCACCCAGGGCCTTCTGTGAGTCTTTCCCTTGGCCTGGCGGCCTGGCCTGAAGCTGGGTCGAATGTGACTTGGCAGCCAGGGCCGTGGGAAGGGAGCCCGGCGAGGGGAGGGCTCCCTGGGGCTCAGGGCGGAGAGGAGGCCGCCAGGCCGGGTTCCCAGCTCCCAGGGGTTGTTTGTCCAGGCGGGTGAGAGCAGCGCAGGCCAGACCTGGAGGGGTCCGGGCTTGGCCGGAGTAGGCCTGAGAGACTGGGCCCATTCAGCGCTCTCGGAAAGGAGTGGGGAAGGGAGGAAAAACAAGCCCAGGCGCGCCCTGGGTGGCTGCCGGCTGGCCAGGCCCTGGGCACGCAAGCCCGGTGCCAGGCCCAGGGGTTGTTTGTCCAGGCGGGTGAGAGCAGCGCAGGCCAGACCTGGAGGGGTCCGGGCTTGGCCGGAGTAGGCCTGAGAGACTGGGCCCATTCAGCGCTCTCGGAAAGGAGTGGGGAAGGGAGGAAAAACAAGCCCAGGCGCGCCCTGGGTGGCTGCCGGCTGGCCAGGCCCTGGGCACGCAAGCCCGGTGCCAGGGGGTGAGAGTTTTACAGAGTCTGGGACAATTGAGTACTTTTCCAGAGAGCTGGGCCCCCGCACCAGGAGGACGGTTTTCCGGCCTTGTCCCGTCCCTGAATTAACGTCCTTCATCCATCCAAGTGTAAGACTTAAGTCTCACTTTTACTCCTGGAGCGTGAACAGCCAAGAGGCTTCCACGATGCTGGGCTCAGAAGCTCAGCGAGGCTCCAGGAGCTAGTCACACAGCGAGAGTCACCCAGGAAGGAACACACCAGGCAAGGTGGCAAATAGACCTTTATTAGTCTGGCCAGACGGCACTCCCCAAGCCAAGTGGCTCAGAGAGGCGGCCAGCTCAGAAACAGAGGCCATTTTATATAGGGCTGAAGGGGGGTTTACATTTAAAACTTACAGGAAGAGGACAAAGGCAAAGAGTCAGTTGATCTGCGCTAGTGGTCGTCATGTACTAATGATCAGCAGAGTGATTATCCATTGTTCCATTTGCAACCTAGATCATCATAAAGTTCAGAACATTCAGACTACAGGCATGCAAGGAGTGGCGTGACCTGCGTTGGGTCTCTGTGTTCACTACAGTTTCCACCTAGTTTCCCAGCTACTCCAAAACAGCCACCTAGCAATTCACAATGAATCATTAGTTATCCTATAAGGGATGGGGGGAGCGACAGTCTCTAGGTCGTTTGCTGGTCAACATGGAGTCGCTCTGGTTCAGTCAGGCTCCTACACAAGGAGTCGAGGCCCCGCTGGCCAAATTCTGCTGTTGGCGACGCAGCGTCCCAGAGCGAGGGGAGCAGCACCGTGCCGAGGGTCCACTCGCCGCACACAGGGGCGGTTTTCCAGGAAAGAGCACCGTGCTGCCCAGACCTTCGTCCCCAAAGGCCCTTTCCCCACGGTGCACAGGACAGCACCTTTGCCTGGGGCTGTTGACAACCCGCAGGGCAGCGGTGGAAAAGTCCAAGAAGTGGGGACGTGCAGTGCGGCCACTCCCTACCCGGGGGCTCCTCCTCGGCCCGGCCGCACCTCCGGCCGTCCGTCCCTTCCTCCCGGCAGAGGGCAGAGCCGCTGGGGACAGCGCCCCGGTGCCCCGAGTCCAAGAAGGGGACGTGCAGTGCGGCCCCTCCCTCCCCGGGGGCTCCTCCTCGGCCCGGCCGCACCTCCGGCCGTCCGTCCCTTCCTCCCGGCAGAGGGCAGAGCCGCTGGGGACAGCGCCCCGGTGCCCCGTTCAGAAGAGGAGTCGCCATTCCCCAGGACTCTGCGTCCGCCCGGGCTGGGACCCCTCTCCTGAAATAAACCGGGAGATGAAATGTTACCGAGCCGAAGAGAAGCTCCGCTCTAGTCGTCCGCGTTGTTGTCCCAGATCTGTTGGCTGACCTGAGCTGATCCTTTCCCCTGTACGGACACAGAGCACCCTGTGGCGCCACGCGCCTGGAACCTTAGCGCTCTATGAGGCTGATGCAGGAGGATTGCAAATTCGAGCCCAGTATGGGCAACTCTGTTCAGTCCCCAGTACCAGACACGGACACACACACACACGCACTTGCACGCACTACGTAGCGTAAGTAAAAATGCACAACCTTTATTTGTTAATTGTAAAAGTCCAGAAACAAAGCAAACATAGGGAGAAAGTCCTTTCCCCTCCCTGAGCGTCCTTTTCTCCCTCTGTAAAACAAGGGATCGGTGTGTTTGCTTTCTGGCCCCCATTTTTTGTTTGTTTGTTTGTTTTTGTTTTGAGGGTACTAGGGATCAAACTCAAGACCTCAGTGTTGCGAGACAGGCAGCGGAACCACTGAGCTAAATCCCCGTATTCCCCCCCGCCCCCCGTTTTGATCAGAGGGAGTCTCCTGCCTCACAGTCTTCAAAGTAATTGCACAGGATACAGAGGAGAAGGCCTTTGACCTGACGCTCTGAATGAATAGCAGCCCAGGAACCAGAGGTTGCTGTTAGGGGAAGGAGGAAGCTCTCACCGAGGGAGGCACTCGGAAGCCTTTGCGGGGGTGTCTTCAAAATTCTCTTTTTTGAGACGGGGTCTCACTGTATATTTCAGTCTGTCCTTGAACTCACTATGTAGCCCAGGCTGGTCTCAAAGTCACGGGGATCCTCCTGCCTCAGCCTCCTGAGTGCCGGCATCACAGGAGTGTACCGCCATGCCCAGCCTCAAAATTCTATTTCTGGCCCTGAGCAGTGTTTCCCTTAGAGTTGTTCATAATCACATTTCTAATGGGTCATAAAGTCAATCACCGAAAACACAAATGTGCCGACCAGGTTTGGCCACAAAAAGCAGAAAACGTCAAACAGAAGTGGGATAAATAAGAAGTTTATGTCTCGTTAACAGAAGTGCAACCTGGGGACCTCCGTGTAAATAAGTCGAACACGGCCCCCGAGGACCCAGGGGTGCTGTCACCCCTCCCTCGCTGTGAGGCTTTGGCTGGACTGCTGAGTTTCTCAGTGCCTGGAGCCGGCGAGAAGCGGGGTGAGAGGCCGCCCCCCGCCCCACTTTAAAGCCTTAGCTTCGTATAGGAGAGGGAAGGAGGGGTAGGGAATCTCCAGCCACAGTGTTTCCGGCAGCGTTTACAGTCTCGGCGTGGACACAGCTGTGCGCAAACCGAGGCGACTGAAGCGTTGTGGGTCTGCGCCGATGCTCCGGGAGCCGAATGTAGGAGCCGCCCCAGCTCTGGAGTTCGCAGCGGGCTTCCTTGTTCCCTTCAGGACTGACTGCGCCCCTTGTTTGGGCTGGCACAACCCTGGGGGGGTCTTGAAAAGCCCCCTGTGCCCGCTCTCTGCCTCCTGGGCTTAGTCCCCAGGGTGGGGTCGAATCCCCGGGCACTGACCCCCTCTCCAGGCAGGAGCCTGACTGGCCAGAGAGCGATAAAATGCCGCCCCCAGGCCAGGCCTCCTGTCTTCAGAGGAGACAGCTGGACGTCACCGCCATGGAGTGCAGGCGAGGCCTGGTACTGACTTGCTTCTTTGCTTTGGTTTTTGTTTGTTTGTTTTGTTTTTACTGGGAGTTGAACTCAAGGCCTTGCACTGGCGAGGCACTGTGCCACTGAGCTACATCCCCAGCCTTTGCCTTTGGTTTGTTTCGTTTGGTTGGGGGGGGGGTTGTTTTTTTGTTTTTTTATTTTGTTTTTTTTGAGACAGGGTCTCACTATGTAGTTGAGACTGACCTGGAACTCACCATGTAGCCCAGGCTGGTCTCAACTCACAGTGACCCTTCTGCCTCAGCCTCTGTAGCGCTGGGAGTACAGTCATGCACCACCACGCCTGGGTGGTTTGGTCTTTTTGAGACAGCTTTTTACTATGTTATAGTCCAGACTGGCCTCACACTTGCAGTGACCCTCCTGCCTCAGCCTCCTGCATGCTGGCTGACTTCTTCGAATGCTTTTCCATTGGAGAGGTAGCATCCCAGGGTCCTCCAGACTCAGAGCAGGTGGGACCTGGACACGGACAGGGCACCTGCAGAGCCACACGCCACCCTGGGGCGACAGGGCCTTCCTAGGGAGAGGACACCCAGCCCTGCAGACACCCTTGGCCCTAGGCCCTGTTTCTCCATCCATCCAGCTTCTCTTTGTTCACCGTTTGCTTCTTGGGTTGGGCACAGTCTTGACTGCCCGTGTGAGCTGCCTGCCTCGGCCCCCAGTGCAGGGCTCACAGGTGTGCACCGCCACCCCGCCCGGCTTCCTCAGCCTCCTGAACTCTGACTCCGCCTTGGCCAAGGGAGCGTGCGCCCAGGGGCAGGTGCAGAACTCCCTGCTCTGAGACGCCCACAGCCGGGAGGCGCATGGACCAGTCTCTCCCTGGCTGTGGGCCGAGGTGCCCAACACTTCCAGCCTCAGAAGGTCCTGTGAGACCCGCAAAGGTGCCGGCCCCAGGAAGGCGGGGACCACAGCATGCAAAGGCAGTGTCCTCTCCCAGATGAGCGCCTCGGCCCAAAGCAGGGCCCTAACCTACTGTCCCTTCCGCTGCGTCCCCGGGAAGCCACGCACCAGGCCTAATGGGCCTTGAGGTCGAAAGCAAGGCCTGGGTGCCTCCCTGTCTGGAGTCTACACCCCACACCGGGGTTGCAAACCGAGTCTCAGAATGCGTACTTCGGTGGGGGCCCTTCGGACCAGTGATGGCCTTAGGGTGCGACCTTGAGCTCATCAGCAGGGCCGTTGTGGGAGCCGCTCATGCTTCTAAGGGAGCAGTGCTGTTGATGAAGCCCTTAGAGCTCCCGGCCCTTTTGTGGCCGTGACTGGCTGTGACCGGGCGTGCACACCCCCAGCAGGGAGGGCGGGCGGGATCGCGGAATGGGTCCCAGCAGAGGCCTACACCCGAGAGGACCCAGACCAGAGCTTGCTTAGTGCCGCCCTGTGCACAAGGGAGCGAGGTCGGAGCAGCGAAGGGACCACCCTCTTCAGAGGGCCCAGGTTCGCTCCTCAGAAGGTCCCACACAGAGCTAGAGTGGGAGAAGGCAGGGTCTCACTGCCCCAGTTGCATCTCTAAGAGCAGTAAAAGGGATCTGATTAGCAATTCATAAAAACTCCATTTCTTTTCCCACCACGTTATCGTCTTTTCACTCCTGTTGCTCAACTGCTAGGAAACTCTCTAAACCCCACTATCCAGGATTTGTGGATTGTTTTTTCCTCTCTTACTTACTTTTCTAAAACTTTAGATTTTATTTTCTTAATTTTTTTCTTTATGGGCAGCACCTTGCTATGTAGCCCACGCTGGCCTCCAATTTGTAACCTTCCTGCCTCAGCCTCCTAAGTGCTGTGACTGCAGGTGGGAACTACCACGCCTAGCTTTGTTAGAACTTTTCCTTTCAAAATAATTATAGGGCAGGGGATTTAGCTCAGTGCTTCCGCCACCTGCCTCGAAAGCACAAGGACCCAAGTTCAATCCTCAGTACCGGAAATGAATAAATAAATAAATAAAACAAAATAATTGGAGATTCACCAAGAGCCGAGAAGATAGGAAGTGGACCACAGAGGGTTACTGCATAACCCTTCCCTTTTTAGTGTTCAGAGCCCCTCTAGTTCTTGCAACAACCCTTGGGGTTTAGCTGATACCACCATGCGAGGTGTGAATCAGAGCTGGTTCACAGTCTCCCGCTACTTGGGGAAAAACCAAGAATTATGTTCAGGTCTTTGTGCCTCCCAAGGCCTCACTTGCTCCCGCTGGTTCTTCCCCGTCCCCGACCTCCCTGGCCTCTCCAGGAAATAGCTAACTGCGGAGGAGGACCGGGGAGGGCTCTTCTCGGTCCCCTGCGGCCCCAGGCTCCTCTGGGCTCCTCCCGGGACTTTCCTCCCCTCCTTCCTTGCTCTGACATCCTTGGCTGGCCACGTGTTGGAGATGCCACATGCTTTTCCCTCACGGGTGGCGGTCACACCAGTTGCTCACCTTGTGTCACCAAGTCCGAGATGGGATTTCTTGCCTGGAAAGTGACAACACCAGCGTGAACAAGCAGGGGGTGGACTGGCTCAGGGAGCAGGGCAGCTGGCCATGTGCAGGCTGCACTCTGCTGTGTGTCACAGAAACTGAGTTGTAGGAAGCTGGGGTGGAGGTGAATGCCCGTCATCCCAACACTCTGGGAGGCTGAGGCAGGAGGATCAGCCGTTCAAGCCCAGCCTGAGCAACTTAGCAACACACTGTCTCAAAATAAAAAAGGACTTAAGGATCAAGCTCTGTGTAAGGGGCCTGAGTTCAATCCTCTGTACTTGATTTAAAAAGAAAAAGAAGTAGTAGTAGGATCACTGTGAGTTCAAGACCAGCTAATACTGAGACCCTGTCTCAAAAAACAAAACAAAACAAAAAAGAAAAAGAAAGAAGCTGGGCATGGTGTTGCTCAGCACTCAGGAGGCTGAGGCAGGAGGATCATTGTGAGTTCGAGACCAGCCTGGGCTCCATGGTGAGTTCCAGGTCAGTCTCCACTACATAGTGAGACCCTGTCTAAAAGAAAAAAAATGAAGTCGTCAGGAATTGAAGAGCAGTGTGGAAGGGCCTGGCTCTGTTTCCAGCTTCTGTGACGTGGAGCGCTGTCAACACCGTGACCTTCTGAGGACTTCTCAGTTTAATGTTCCATCACTAAACAGCGCAGGCTGGATTCCTGCCATACAGGAACGTCCGGAAGGGGTTTCGAATCTTCCTGTTTGTGACTAAGGAGAATACTCTTATTCCGTATCTGAATCACTTTCATATTTGAACCGGAGGGCTTCTTCTTCTGAACGACAGGTTCTACATCACTGAAACTGAGGACAAGAACATCTTTATCAGTGTTACCTGTGATAACTTCTTGTTATTCTAGACTCGTGGTAAGAACACAGTGGATTTTCTTCTTTTGGTTTTTTGAGACAGGGTCTCACTATGTAGTTGAGACTGACCTGGAACTCACTGTGTAGCTCAGACTGGTCTCGAACTCACAGTGATCCTCCTGCCTCAGCCTCCTGAGTGCTGGGATTACAGGCGTGCACCACCACACCCGGCATATTAGTTCTAATTTCTGAAGCATTTGTAATCTTATTTTTTTTTTTTTTTTTTTTTTTTTTTTTTGTACCAGTGATCAAACTTGGGACCTTGTGCTTGTGAGGCAGGAACGGTGCCACTGAGCTAAGTCCCCAGCCCAACTGAAACAGTGAATATTGATACATATAACCCACTAAGTAAAAGTTCACTGGGGTTCATAATACCTTTTCAGAAAATAAAAGGATGAGGCCAGGGATTTAGCTCAGTGGTTCTGCTGCCTGCCTTGCAAGCATAAGGACCTGAGTTTGATCCCTGGTAC
>NW_022900921.1:5689758-5700003 GCF_012274545.1 Fukomys damarensis | reverse complement strand
AAAGAAAGAAAGAAAGAAAGAAAGAAAGAAAAGAAAACAAGAGGATCCCCAGACCAAAAGTTTAAGAACTGATGTTTTTTGATTGTTTTTTTCTTATTTTTTTGCTACCGCGGATCAAACTCTGGTCCCTGCGCTTGTGAGGCAGGCGATGGAGCCACTGAGCTAAATCCCTGGCCCTCTGCTTTTTTTCTTTTTTTGTTTTTTTTGTTTGTTTTTTTTTTGGTACCGGGGATTAAACTCAGGTCCTTGCACTTGTAGTGCAGGCCACCGAACCTCTATGCTAAATCCCCGGCCACCCCGCTGTTTTTGATATTAGATTTTTTTTTTTTAAGAAAGGATCTCACTTTCAAGGTCAGCCTGAACAATGTAAAACTTGTCATCCTGAACCTGTTGAGTGTTTGTTTTTTTTCAGGACTTCATGGCATCTGTGTGCATACAGCTTACCCTGTATGGCAGCTGGATGGATGCTCATTGAAGAGAAGATTAAACATGTTAATTTTAATAAATTCGTGGAAACTAAAAAAAAAAAAAAAAGAAAGGATCTTACTATGTAGCCTAATCTAGGCTCAAACTTGTGATCCTCCTGCCTCAGCATCCCAGCGTACTGGGGTTACAGGTCTGTGCTACCATGCTCTACCTAGTAATCTTTTTTTTTTGCTACCAGAGATCAAATTCAGTCCCTTGTGCTCGTGAAGCAGGCAGCAGAACCACTGAGCCAACTTCCCAGCCCGCTGCCTAATAATCTTAAATAAAGAGCACTAGCCCCAAATATTACGTGCAGATTTAATTACATGCAGGTCATCTTCACTTTTGCTTTTTCAAGGAATCAGACAGCTGTGACAGGAAACATGGCAGCAATGTCTTGAACAACACAGAAATTTGTTTTGTTTTACATAAACAAAATCTGAGTGTGAGTGGCTCTCAGATCATGAGAGCCTAATTTCATTCGATTTTGTTGCTGTCACATTCAACATGGAGTTTAAGCCTCATGTTCCAAGATGGCTGCTCAGACATCACCCTTGTCCCTGCATTCCACCAGCCCTGAGATTGAATGAACATGATCTCTTACGTTCTTCTACTTAAATTATCCTAGCTAAATGGCCCCATTACCTGCAAAGGAAAATTTGCAATTTTAAAATTCTTTTTGTTGTGTACCCAGTTAAAATGCAGACTCTTATTCCAGAGGAAGATAAGAATATAAAATAGAGAGTGTTAACTAGTCTGTCATTTCTGTGCAGACTTTAGAATAATGCTTCTCTTTTATTCAAATTTCAAAATATCCTGACATTTAAAATGAGCTGTTTATCTTATATTTTGAGAAACGATCTCACTGTGTGGTCCAGGCCGCCCTTGAACTCACAGCGATCTTCCTGCCTCAGCCTCCGGAGGAGTCCTTGGATTATAGGCATGTGCCACCCACTCCTGGTGAGAAGAGCTGTTTATAAACAGCGACTGTTTATAACCACACATCTAGAAATTGGGGCTTCCCCCTGTTATGTAATGAACTGGCTGCAGAGGCTGACTCTGGACAATTTTCTTCAGGACATTGGTTTCAGTTTCAAGTTTTTGCGATCCTCTTTGCTTACTCTTTTCCCTGACTGGTTTTATTTAGTTAGTTGCTCTTTCCAAGGCAGGGTCCAGGCTGGCCTCAAAGTCACATGCCTTAGTTTTCTGAGGCCTGGGATGACAGCTGCATACTGCTATGCCCAGAATTCATTGATGATTTAAAACGTGTAAATTGTTGAGAAACACATAATAGAACATAACTATATATTTTCTCCTCTTCCTCCTCCTCCTTTTTGGTAGTGCTAGAGGTCAAACTTAGAGCCTTGTACATTCTAAATATGTGCTCTACCCCCAAGACACACCCCCAACCCATAAATATATTTCTTTTTTTTTTTTTTTTTTTTTTGGTACCTGGTCAACTCTGGTCTTTGCACTTTGGAGGCAGGCCTGGGCACCACTGAGCTAAATCCCCGCCCTATTTTACATATGTAAACATATTCATTCATTCATTCATTCATTCATTCATTCATTTACTGTGGCAACAGGATCTCCCTATATAGCCCAGGCTGGCCTGGAACTCGCAGTGGTTCTTCCTGCCTCAGCCTCCCCAGTTTTGGGATTACAGGTGTACCACTGTGCCCAGTTTAAAAAAAATTTTTTTTAAGACAAACATTTTCTACAATGCATAAAATAACTAAGATGGACAAATCACTACTTTTATGTATTTTTCCTCTTTAACGTGAACATTTAGCTAATCGGTAGTAGCTGTGCCTAGTGCCCGGGTGCAGTGGAAAGTCTCAGCTCGGGTACACAGCCACACAGCCACACGAGGGAAAGCAGCCTTTCCATTCCGTCCCCCGCAGGCCTGCCTTGCCCTCTCACAGTCGCGCTGCAGGTCCCTGCGACAGGGTGCCCCTGTGCTGGGAAAGGGCTTGGGGACGCTTGTGGGGTGAAGACTGCGGCAACCTCGGGCATGGGAAAGGCCCTGGAGCTCGGCCACTGAACTTCCCGGCTCGTTCTGGGACGCGTGGTCCGGAAACGGTGGCCTCGTGTCCCGTGTCATCCGTCAGACCCTTGTGCAAGGCCAGGCGAAGGGCCAGGCGCCGGAGAGTAACCTTGGCAACAGTGACGCCATCGTCAGCGTGACCTCCAAAATCCGGGGTTTTTAAGGTCAACTAAATGCGAGCCAAGCCACAGGGGTTCTTTGGATCTTCCCTTAGTTTCGCCCCTTTTCACTGCTTTGTGTGGTAGCTTCAGGTTCCTCTCTTCCGGTCACTGATCACGGTGGCGGAGGGAACCGGGACCCCAGCACTGCCCTGCCCGGGGCGCTGCGAGAACCACTCGCTCCCCGCCCCTCGTGGGCTTCTGCATATTCTGTCACATGGACTGGGCTGCACCCGTAAGGGATCGAGGCTGCGATCTTCTGCAGGTCCAGGCCAGCTGCGATTGTCCGGTTGTCATTTTGTTGCCAGGCGCTTTGCACGGAGGCCGGGATTCAGGGTAGGGCTGCTGTGCAGGATTCCGCAAAAGCCCCTGGGTTAAATGGGCGACTCCACCAAATCTGAACATCTGCCTGACCCGGAGGCACCAGGAACCGTCTCCCTGAAAAGAGGGAGAGATGGGCTCAGTGGTTCTACTGCCTGCCCTGCAAGCACAAGGGCCCGAGTTCAACCCCTGGTACCAAAAAAGAAAAAGAGGGAGAGAATGCAAGGTCCCGAGTTCGATCCCCAGTACCCCAAAAACAAAACAAAAAATCCCAGAATCAAATAAAGAGGGGGAGATGCCTTGTCCAACACCCAGCAAGGACAAATTTCTTACTTGGTGAAGAGCAAGGTGGGCAGGGCCCTTGTAGAGAGAGGATAAACATTAACTTGTGGGTCCAGCTCCGGGCACAGAGCCACGGAAGAGGCTGAGGTCAGAAGGGTACAATCTTAGAGGTGAGCAGAGAATTCTGGCTTTAACCGCAGGGGATTTGGGAAACTAGTTTGCTGAGTGGAAGCAGGTTTCACATGAGTGGAGGGGTTTTAGGGAGCCTCTCGTTAAAACTGGGATAAAACTGTTCTGGAAGTGAGCCCAGGAGGACTGGGCAAGTTCTAACAAGCAGGTAAGGAAAGCCTAGAGCTAGTGATTGCGGGCAGAAGGGCCTGCCAAGTAATCTGGGAGTCTTCGAGAATACAATGGGGGAAAATAATACAAGGGGAACTCGCTGGCCTGATGTGGCACTCGGGAGGCTGAGGCAGGAGGATCGCTGTGATTTCAAGGCCAGCCTGAGCAACATTAGGAGATCCTGCCTCAAACAAATAAAAAAAATAATACGGTGGGTCAGATCCACCGCAGGGTCTGGGTCTGCGTGCGTGCATGTGTGTGTGTGTGTGTGTGTGTGTGTGTGTGTGTATGTGTGTGTGTATGACCTTTAGTATTCCAAAGAACATTCATAAGCAAGAATTTGGTTGGTTTCTTGGGAGTTCCGAGCAGGGTTTTGGGGGCCTCCAAGCTGCAGTGACAGAGCCGTAGGCTACAGGGCAGAGCCAGGCTGGGTTTGCTGTGTGCTGGGGGAGGGAGACAGCAAAGCAAGGTGGGCACAGACTTTTTCAAGGAGTAACTCACAATAAGCCTCATCGATGACACCAGGCTACTCACACGTCTTACATAACTAGTGGTAAGGACTTCCTTTCCCACCTCTTTCGTAATCTTATTTAAGGAACTTGAAAGCTATCCTTCCTATCGCCCAGGACCTGATCTGCGTTTCCCCGACCACCTCCCAGGTGTTTCTTTGATCTGAATCAGGACTTTTTTTTTTTTTTTTTTTTTTTTTTTTTTTTTTTTGATACCGGAGATTGAGCTTGGGACACAGGCCAGGCGGCAGAACCGCTGAGTCAGGACTTACAGATGTCTTTTCTCTGCGCTTTGTTTTGGGTCTCAGTTAACCTGTTGCAGTTCCTCTCTCCACTCCCTACCTTTTTGCTGTTGCCATTTATTGAAGACACCACATTGCTTGTCTCTCAGAATTTCTCATCTTCTGATTTGCCCGATTTACTTTTTTAATGTTTTTTTCATTGAATTTATTGTTACTTTTTTTTTTGTTACTTTTTAAGTATACGGTACAGTTACATTCATCATTGGGATGTTGTGTTTTTACACGACAGGTCTTGGTTCTCATTTTTTCCCCTTTCCCCTGCCCTCCCTTCACCCTTCCCTATTTACAAAGACTTTGTTTCCATTTTTTCCTTTTCTCATATTTTTTCTTGTCCCTTATTTCTTTTCTCCTACCCTTCCAACTTCCCTTACACCTTTAGCCCTTTTCTTCTTATTTCACATTATCAGTTATACAATTTGAACCTTATTTACACTTTTAGTTTTTCACGCCAGAGAAACTATTTGGTATTTACACGTGTGTGACTTATTTATTTCATTTAAGAATATGACCTCAATATGCATCCATTTTCCTATGACTCTAGTTTCTCATTCTTTATGGCTGAGTAGTGCTCCGTTTTATGGAAAAACCACATCTTCTTTATCCAGTCTCCAACTGATGGAAAATTGGGCTGTTTCCAAATTTTAGTTATTACAAACTGTGCCGCTATAAACATGGGTGAGCACACATCACCGTGACATGATTCCTTCAATTCTTGTGGAAAGATACCCGGAAGAGGGAGGGCTGGGTCAAATTTTGTGGTGTTTTTAGACACGTTCCTTTATTTCTTTATATTTTCTGTAAATTGCTCATCAGATTTAGCATCACGCTATTATTTATTTACATACTTATTTATTTATTTGCCGTAAGTACTTCCTAGGTCGTTCTGGGTGCTTCCTGTGACATCACACCTTGAAGAGCCTGAGGTCCAACCATCCGTGTCTCAGTGATGTTAAGCTTGTTGAATTGGTTCAAGTGTGTTTGCCTGTCCATCTACGGTGTGGTTCCTCATCAACTGTTCAGGCTTGACTGCTGCTTTGATCTATCACGGGGGCTCCGGAATGATGATCTTCAATTTCTCACAAGGCTTCCCCATTTTCAAACGCATTTCTCCCTGTTAACAATGTGGTCACCCAGGGCTGGTTACAGTTCAGTGGCAGGGCATGCTTAGCATGCAGGAGGCCCCAGGTTCAATCCCAGTACCACTGCCACCAAAAAATGGACTCGTTTACCCTGAAATGCAAACCTTTCTGGAAAGCGTGATACATGTTTATCCACACCTCACAATGAACCCAGGGCCTTGGGCATGCTCAGCAAGCTCTCTGCCACCAAGCCACATGCCCGGCCCTTTATTTGCCTTCTTGTCAATCTTGAGAATACAGTTCATGGAATTTCCAGGAGCTGTGCCCTCAAAATCTCCAGAGGTAGGTGTCATGGGTCCTCCAGGTCGCTTTGGCCAGACAAAGCTACTGTATGCGCAGCCAAGTTTCCTCTTGGGTTGGGTGGACCTCACGAGAGAGCATCCGTCTCAGAAGTGGAGCGTGAGCCACAGATGTTGTAGCTCATCCGTGTTGTCACCTGCTTGCTGGCTCGCCTGGTGACAGAAGCAAGCACATGGCAGGGTGCAGCTCCTGCTTGAGCCCCAGCTGATCTGCCTCCTCTCCCCTTCACGATTTCCAGCCTCCGATGTGACCACAGCAGCCTCAGGAAGGCCAGCCACTGGGCTGACATCCAAGCAAGGTCATTTCCACGCTTATTTCTGGGAGTGATTTTTTCTCTTTGCCGTCACTTAGTGTTTTTAATTACAGGAAATGTTTAATAGTCCCAAAATTAAAACTATATGACGAAGTACTATATAACTACATCCAGAGAATTCTAAAGTCACTGTTTCTACTTACATTTGGCTGGCGTACATTTTGGCTTGCATCTTGCAGTTGTTTGTTTTTGTAAACACAAGCACATGCATATCAGGTAGTCCTCCCTCATCCTCAGCTTTGCTTTCAGACACATCAGCTACCCATGGTGAAGCGCTGTCTGAAATACCACACAGGAAAACCCAAGAGACAGAGCATTTGGAAGTTTCAAGTGCGCAGTGTTCTGAGTATGGTGACAACATTTTATGCCTGCCCGGGACATGAGTCCTCCTTTTGTCCACTGTGTCCACACTGTATATATTACCTGCTTCACAGTCACTTACTACTGTCTGAATAGTTAGATGGACAAGGGCCTGGGATTTAGCTCAGTGGTTCTGCCACCTGCCTCGCAAGTGCAAGGTCCCAAGTTCAATCCCCGGTAACAAAAAAAAAAAAAAAAAAAAAAAAAATAAAAAAAAAAAAAAAAAAAAAAAGTGAGAAGGACAATCTCAAGATTGTGTTTAAGGGACCCTTATTTACTTATTAATGGTCCCAAAGTGCAAGAGTAGCATCGATGGCTATTTATGACAGTATATTGCTATACTTGTTTTCTTTCTTTATTATTGTTTTAGTCCCTTACTGATTTAGAAATTAAATTTTATCATAGATTGTATGTACAGGGGAAAATATAGTCTACAAAGGATTCAGCGCTCCCTGCAGCATCAGGCAACCTCTGGGAACTGTGGATTGCAGCCCCCGTGGAGAAGGGGAAATGACCGTGTGTTTTTTTAAATTTTTGTCCCAGTTGTGTGGAGACCAGACAGGAAGAGCGAGGCCTGACCGGCCTCCGCGGAAGTGAGAAGAGAGGTGTGCGAGCGCTCACACGCTGCAGGGAGATAAGAACACCTGCGGGTAGTCTGTTTACCCGGAGCAGGGCCGTGGGGGGCGGGAGACAGGTGAGTCCTGTGGGATCCGATTGCTCGTGCCGGGTCTGGGCGAAGAAAGCCACGGTGCGCCAGGCGCGTGGGGCTCTGTCCGAGGGAGACCCGAGGCCCCGGCCGCCCTGATTTTAGCTCATTTCTGTGTCCGTATCTTTCATCCTGTTGCCCTGCGCTCAGTTCCAGCTCAGCTTGTGGGCTGGTTCCTGCACCCTTTCACTCTGAACATCTTTGTGAGTCTTTTTGAATTTTCTTTCACTTAATGCGTCCTGGAGCTCATTCTACAGCAGCATAGTGACATCCATCTTGGTTCCTCTGTATGTTTAGTCAGGATTTACTAGCATTACCTTGTGATCGCTGTCATTTTACTCTCTGTATGGTAAGTCTATTCCGGGAGCCTTACTGACCCTGTCTCAAACATTTTTTTCGGGGGGCTGGGAATCAAACTTGGGACCTTGCGCTTGCAAGGCAGGTGGTGGAACGAGTAAGCTAAATCCCCGGCCCCCTGTCTCAAAATTGTAAAAAAAAAAAAAATGTTGGGGGATGTGGCTCAGTGCAAAGGCCCTGGGTTTGATACTCAGCACCCAAAACAAACCCAAAAAACAAAAAAGCTGAACAAAGCAAATGATTATAAGTGAGAAGGCAGGCCCTGGGCGTAGGGTGAACGGGTCTGGGGAGCCCTGCTCTGGATCACTGCCCTTGCAGTTTACCTAGTGGCCTCCCCTCTTCTCTACCCTCCCTGGCTGCCTTTCCAGAAGCTTCTGGAGCCTCAGCACAACATGGGGGAAATGACATTTCTAAATGGAAAGCTCGGGGGAGGCACAGGGAACTCCTGGAGGGTCTGAGAGCCCTGCTCTCCGGGCCCTCCCCAGCCTGCTCCTCGGCTGCCCTCCCAGGAAACAGAGTGCTTTCTTCTTGGCCTCCTGAGTGACTGGGGGAAGCTGGGTGCTGTCTGTCTATAGGGTGAGGATCTGGGGGAAACCGGAGCAGAACCTTAAAGGGTAGAAGGACCTGGCCTAGACTCTGCCCAAACCAGCCACGGCCTGCAGGGTGAACACCTGAGATGCTGAAGTTTCTCTTCAGGAACCAAGGAGGGTGAAAATTGTGATACAGGTAGATGAAGGCAGCGAGTTCCTTTCTTGTTTTTTTTTTTTTGTTGTTGTGTGTGTGGTTTGAGACATGGTCATGCTAAGTCCCTGCCTTGCCCCCTGCCGGGCAGGGATTTGGGTTTTGGGTGGCCTCCGTCGGTTCTAGCTAGGGGCAACCGCCCTGCTGTTCCTTTGGCTTCCGTCTCTGGACAGGACCCCGATGGCTCTTGTTACACAAGTCCTGGGCAGCCCCAGCGGAGGACGACAGGGGTGTGAATGCGCCAGAGCTTCCTGGAGGAAGCGAGCCTGAGCTGAGAACCGAGGTCTGGGAGGAGCAAGTGAGTCAGGTCCACAGTTTCCAGGCAGAGCTCCTGGTCTGGTTGTGCCTTGCGCACGGGTCCTGTTCGAAAGCCCGAGGGAGGGTGTGAAGGGTGCTGAGAGATGAGGCTGCAGGGTACGGTGGGGACCCGGGGGAGCCCTGGCCCCTGGCCCACCCGGAAGGAGGTGTTGGGCAGGTGTTCAGTTGAGCTTCCCTCCTGAACCCTCAGCCTGCCGTGTCCTCCAACTTAACAGCTCTATCGAGATACAAATTTCATATCTTATGCTGTGGGCTTAATTCTGTCCCTCCAAAATCATGTTGAAGCCCTCATCTTCGTAGGTCAGAGTGATCTTTTGGGGACAGTCTTGAAAGTCACTGAGCTCGGCATAGTGGCGTCCGCCTATCACCCCAGCTGTTTGGAAGGTTAAGGCAGGAGATCGTGTAGCCGGGACTGTGAGCCTGCCTAGGTTTTACCAGCGGACTCCCATTGTGTCTTCCAGGAGAATGTTTGTACTCCAGACAGAAACCCATGCACGTCAGCAGTAACTTCCTATTTCCCCTAGTGCTCCTTCCCCCAGTCTTAGGTGACCATTAACTCTGGCCCTATAAATTTGCCTATTCTGAACATTTCACACAAATGCTGTCTTGGTCCTTTTTCTGTCACTATCACAAAGTACCTACAACCAGGGGACTTGTACAGAATCGGGGTTGTATGGTTTCTGGTCCTGGAGGTGAGGAGTACAAGAGCCAGGCATGGCGAGGTGGTTCCTAACATAGCACGAGTCACATGGTGACACAGCAAGCAGGCCAGAAACAGGTGGCTTCCTCATTGGTTTGTTACTCCATTAACCCGCAAACGGCTTAGTCCCTACACGGGGGCAGAGCCCCCTGGCCTGAGCACCCCCCAAGGCCTTGTAGTGAACATGTAAAACATAGGATTTTGTGACCCACAAAAAGCAGAATTAAGCAAAGTAAAACTAGAGTGAAATTAAGTGAGACTTGATAGCTGACAGCTTGGAAGCTGACAGCCTGGATGCTGAGTGTTAAGACAGATAAGAGTTTGCTGTGACATGTGGGGAATTCCCCCCCCCGACCGTGTGCCGTGACACATGACTGCTGTGACATAAGATTAAGAGTTTGAAGTAAGGTAATGCGAGTGTTGAGGAGTTAACTTAGATAGAGCATATGGATGTATTAGATTAGAAATGACTTAAAGTATAAAAGGAGAAGACTACAGACAGATGACGTCGCTTGACGACTCCGTCAAGATGACCTGCTGAAGCTCTGCCCGAGACGCAGGAGCTTCCAGACCTGGAACAGAGGATCTGCATCCCTGCTCTGTCCGAGATGCTGACACGCTGTACCTGATCCTGACTGCCGAAACATCGAAGTCGCAGCTCGACCCTGCGAAGCCTGAGACCAGACTACATCTACCAGGTCGTATGCCCTCACCTATAGCATGATAGCATTTATGATTGTGTTAGAGATATTATGGGCTGGCATTATTTCTGGATTGCGCTGGCAATTGTAGTTGTATCCTTTGTGTGGGCTTGTATTTGTATTGTTAATGAGAGTAAAAGCATTGATCAAAACGAAACCGAATTGGCAATCATTGATGCGCTGACCC
>NW_022900921.1:5687332-5688586 GCF_012274545.1 Fukomys damarensis | reverse complement strand
GGGTCAGCGCATCAATGATTGCCAATTCGGTTTCGTTTTGATCAATGCTTTTACTCTCATTAACAATACAAATACAAGCCCACACAAAGGATACAACTACAATTGCCAGCGCAATCCAGAAATAATGCCAGCCCATAATATCTCTAACACAATCATAAATGCTATCATGCTATAGGTGAGGGCATACGACCTGGTAGATGTAGTCTGGTCTCAGGCTTCGCAGGGTCGAGCTGCGACTTCGATGTTTCGGCAGTCAGGATCAGGTACAGCGTGTCAGCATCTCGGACAGAGCAGGGATGCAGATCCTCTGTTCCAGGTCTGGAAGCTCCTGCGTCTCGGGCAGAGCTTCAGCAGGTCATCTTGACGGAGTCGTCAAGCGACGTCATCTGTCTGTAGTCTTCTCCTTTTATACTTTAAGTCATTTCTAATCTAATACATCCATATGCTCTATCTAAGTTAACTCCTCAACACTCGCATTACCTTACTTCAAACTCTTAATCTTATGTCACAGCAGTCATGTGTCACGGCACACGGTCGGGGGGGGGAATTCCCCACATGTCACAGCAAACTCTTATCTGTCTTAACACTCAGCATCCAGGCTGTCAGCTTCCAAGCTGTCAGCTATCAAGTCTCACTTAATTTCACTCTAGTTTTACTTTGCTTAATTCTGCTTTTTGTGGGTCACAAAATCCTATGTTTTACATGTTCACTACAGGCCTGCACTCTTAATGTGAATGACAGAGAAAAGCAATGTTTTGCTGTCGTCTTGAGGCAGGGTCTTGCTATGTAGTGAAGGCTGGCCCTGAATCAGCATTGGAAAAGGAAATTACAAAGACCCAGATGGAGTCCTTAGAAAATATAGCAGTGTGTGTTCTTGCTACGAGTTAAAAACAAGTCAAATTCCTAATATGTCTTTGGGTAAATTTTTAAAAAATGCTCCATTATTTCTTAAACTTTTAAATCTTGACATCTTTTGGGGGAGGCGCAGTTTGAGACAGGGTCTTGATAGGTATGTCGTACAGGCCTGCCTTGAACTCACTTACGCAGTTTACCTGGCCTCACACTCATGGCAATCCTCCTGCCTCAGCCTCCCAAGTGCTAGGGTTATAGGTGTGTCCCACCACAAGCCGGCTTCTTGTCGTTTATGAAGGATGACTTTTTTTTTTCTTTTTTTCAGTGCTGGGGATTGAACCCAGTGCTAGTGAGCTACATCCCCACCCAGAATGATTTTTTTTTTTTTTTTTTTTTTTTTTT
>NW_022900921.1:5685069-5687293 GCF_012274545.1 Fukomys damarensis | reverse complement strand
TTTTTTTTTTTTTGGTACCGGGGATCGAACTCAGGTCCTTGTGCTTTTGAGGCAGGCAGCAGAACCACTGAGCTACATCCCCACTGTGGCAAAACCAACGTAAAGAAGAATGCGCATGGTGGGTTCTAGATAACAGCACTGTCATCGTCACTGCGAGGCACCATATGAGGCACAAAGGCCGCTGCCACGGTGACAGTGACAGACAAGGCCCCTGCTCCTTCGGTGTCTTTTCCAAGAGAAGGTAAAGAACAGCCCAGACACAGAGGACCAGGAGAGCTTGTGTCCCCGAGGTTGGGAATCCCTCTGAGATCAGGCGGTGGGGCTGAATGACAGACCCAGTCAGAGCCTTCAGATCCCTGAGACAGGACAGCAGTGCTCAGCTCCAGAAGGCCAGCGCGGCAGAGCAGTGAGCCAGGCACACGGTGGCTGAGCAGAGGCCTGCGCACGGGGCGGACCGTGCCCTGAGCCTCAGCCGCAGACCACTCTGTCCCTTCCACGGAAAGCGCGCTTTCTCTGCTTTGTTTTTTTTTTTTTCCTTTCAATGGGGAAGCGGCAGCCCCCACCCTACCCCACCCGGGCTTGGCTTTTCCTCTCTCCATGTCCCTGTCCCTGTCCCCCTAGTGTACTGTTTCTGTCATTTTTAATTTCCTTTCTCTGACGACACCTCTATTAAAAGTATAAAATAACACAAGATTACGAGCTCATAAAAAATCCAACATAGAAGTATAAACAGGTGAATGTAAAGGTCTCCCTCATCTCTGCCTTCCGCTCCTCTCTGTCCTGTCTCAGACACTAGCACCATTTTCAGTTTTCTGTGTACCAGGCTTGCCCTGGTCCCTGCTGGGAGCCCTCCTGTGTATGTGCTTGACTGGTCATTATCTTTGTCCAAGACAGAGTCTCCTGTGTAGTTCAGGCTGGCCTGGAAATCACTACACAGTCCATGCTTGAACTTGCTGCAATCCTCCTGCCTCAGCCTCTCAAGTGCTGGAACTGTAGGCATGTGCCACCAAGCCTGGCTAGGACACTGTCTCTCCCTCTCCCTCTGCCTCTCTTTATCTCTATCTCATTCTAATTCTGCCTCTTATCAAAATATATTTTTTGATAGCTAAAAATATGACAACTGGGTGTGGTGGCACATGCCTGTAATCCCAGCACTGGCAGCAGGATCGCTGTGAATTTGAGACCTGCCTGGGCAACACAGTGAGTTCCAGAGCAGTCTGAACTACACAGTGAGACCCTGTTTAAAAAAAAAAAAAAAAAAAAAAAAAAGGTGACTTTTAGCCAGGCATGGTGGCACACACCTGTAATCCCAGCGCTCAGGAGGCTGAGGCAGGAGGATCACTGTGAATTCAAGACCAGCCTGGGCTACAGAGTAAGTTCTAGGTTAGTGTCAACTACATAGAGAGACCCTGTCTCAAAAAAAAAAAAAAAAAACCAAAACGGTGACTTTCATATAAACAACAACAAAAAAAGCCATGCCTATTAATCATCAAGATGATTTCTCTGACACAATGAAAATCCGGCCATTATGTGCAGACGTTACTGGCAGAGCTGAGGAAAGAATACTGGGTCATTGACAGGACTTGCCCAGTCCTACAGAGCCGCACCTCTGTAACTTCCAGTTCTTTGGTGTCTGGGACAGAAATGCAGCTGTTAACCTGTAACTTCCGAATCCGTGCCCTAAGCAGCAGTAGGCAGCAGCGCTCACCCTGGGGGTGACGTTGGGGCCCATGCTGGGTCCGGAACTGACCCGACATGAAGCCTCCTTCTGTCTTTCTGTGAGTTCTCTGCACTGTCTGTGCATCCTTCCCCTCACCGTGTCTCTGGGTGTCCCGACGAGACAGAGGCCCCCAGTCGGCTTTCCCTGGGGTCGGCTAGGCTTGTCCTGAGCCAGCGAACCTGGCTGTCCCTGGCCGCTCTGCGGGTTCCTTGCAGCCTGGACGGGAAGAGGAGGGAGATCCTGAGTGCGTGGAGGACAGGTGCCAGGGCCTGCGGACGTGGCAGGGAGGAGGGCTGGGAGTCGCCTGGCTCCAGCTGCCCGGGGTGGAGATGATTTCACACTGCAGAAATGTCTGATTCAGGAGAAAAACCGACTCAGCTCGGGATGGGCCAGGATCCCGGGGCTGGGGGGTGGGGTGACTGGCCAGGGCCCCCTGGGTCTCCTCAGTGTTTGGGAAACTCGGAAGGAAGGAATTCTTCTCCCTTATTGCAAATGAAAGGGCAG
>NW_022900921.1:5647495-5684995 GCF_012274545.1 Fukomys damarensis | reverse complement strand
GGACGCCTACTAAGGACAGGGGTGGGGTGTAAGGAGACTGAAGAGACGGGAGTAACTGAATTTCTGGGCTAGGAGGACTTGTGGACACGGCCTAGTTATTTTCAAGAGTTTTATTAGCTGTAGAACCAACCTTGTTTACTGTTAAACTAGCAGAAGATAGGTACCTCCAGGGGCAGGAAAGGGAGGGGAGTCTGATCTCATCTGGGTGGGTCCTTGTCACCTGCTGTTTGGACCTGGGCCGATACTTTCTTTACACATGAGGAAGGTGGTCCAGGGAGGGTGAGGACTCAGCCAGTTCCTTTATTGATTTCATGAGGAGCCCAGGTCTTTGCCTTCTTGTCCAGTGCTTTGTTGGGGGGGGCGGGTGGGGAGTTTTACTCTGTATATAGCCTTGAACTAACAGTAATCCTCCTGCCTCAGCCTCCCGAGTGCCAGGGTTATAGGCATAGGTCAACATACCAGCTTCCAGTGCTTTTTTTTTTTTTTTTGGTATTGGGGATTGAACTTGGGACCTTGCACTTTTGAGGTAGGCAGCACAACCACTGAGCTAAATCCCAGCCCCCAGTGCTCTTTTTAAGAGATTTGCAAGACAGAAAGAAGAGAAGAGCTGGGTGTGTTGGCGCATGCCTGCAGTCCTGGCACTTTGGGAGGCTGAGGCAGAAGAATTGCTACGAGTTCGAGGCCAGCCTAGGCTATACAGTAAGTTCCAGGTCAGCCTGAGCTACATAGACTCTAGGTCAAAAAAAAAAAAGAGAGAGAAGAGAAACATTCAGAGATACATGGAGTCCCTTAAGGTTTTGAAACTCGAGAGGTTAGATGTTGATTTTTCTCCCTGAAGAATGTGAGAGGGAATATTTAGTTCCCTTAAAAAAGGAAGAATCCAGGCCCAAACCAGTGACCCAACAGGAGATTTCTCCTGCAGAAAGCCCAGAGAGGGGTGGTCCAGAGGCCTTTGCTCTTCAGCGTGGAGGGGAGGGGGCTGTTCTCCTGCTGTGTCCCAGAGGGGCTTCTCTCCTCTGCTGTCTGTCCATCCGGAAGATGTCGTCCCAGCCCCTGTGTCCATGCCTCCCTCCCCCAGGGAGGTGCCAGGCTGGGAGGTGGACCTCCCCGGGGGGATCCTGAGGAAGGCAGGACTGTGGGCTATCTGCCCAGAGTGCCTGCGAGCTTTGGAGGTGGTCAGATGTCTTCCATGGCTCCTCCTGGCTTTGGGAGCCGTCTCCCCCTTTCCACAGTGGCCAGGACATGGGTGCAGTCTGTGTCTTTGGACAGATCACCCCTTCTTTCGAGGGCTGCTTTTGAATGGAAAGCCAGTGACCTCAGAGTATGTTAGTGCATTTCAAAGCTTTTTAAGGAGCAAAACCATTTTTAGACATGAAATTGTTGGCACACGTTGGGGACGTTGAACAGATCACAGCAGTTGTCCCTGGTTGAAGCGGGGTGGGGAAGCTGGAGCCAGGGACCTGCCCCACTGTCCCTTGTCCCCTCAGGGAGGGCAGAACTTCCTGCATGGAGCTCCCAGAGCGCCAGATGCTCAGGGCCACAGCCACGGGGACTCTTGGAGGCTCAGGGCTCAGGGCAGGCGCAGGATCTGTGCTGGGTCCACGTCAGCACAGGACAGGGAGAACAGCATCGCTCGGGAAGAGTGGGCGGAGGGCCGAGCCACTCAGCCATCTCCCTCCTCATCTGCGTGTGTGTCCAGCCCCCGAGAGGAGGGACCCCGGCGTCTCCCGGCTGCCAAAGCTTGGGTTGGCCACGTGCTATTCCTGGCTTCACAGCTGCTGGCACCAGGGAGAGGTTTGGTTTGCAGGCCACGTCAGGGGACCTGTAAGAGCTGCCACGTTGTCAGGGCTGGGCTCTCGGGCCTTCATCCTCCCTTCCGAAAAGATTTCCAGGCCTGTGGGGCTGCAAAATAAAACGGGTGCAGGTGTGAGTGTTCCCGGGAACCCAGAGCAGGTCCCTTGATCTCCCTGAACCTCTCGGTTTCCTTTCCAGACAAGAGCATAGGATCGAATAAACATTCCCAGAGAGTTGGTCCACAAGGCACAAGTTCTGTGGGGGCACCCACAGGAGGACGTGGGACAAGACTTCTGAGGAAAGCGTTCAGAAATTCCTGAGAAACAGGGCTGGGGGCAGGGGAACCGCTCCCCAGGACTCTCTTGTGCGGAACCCCCCAAAGCCGGTCCCATTCTGATGGGCCTCAGGAACATCTGCCGGGAAGGTGGTAAATGCCCCATTTCCCTAGTGCGTTCTGAACCTGAGTTCCCCTTTCCGGAATATGTTATCAGATTAATATTTTGTGGGACCAATGTCAAACTAGAAAACCTAATCATAAGTCTGACACTGCTTGAGGCATGCCAGGTGAGGCAAGTACATCACCCATTACACGTAGGACCTCATGTAACCCCCCCAACGCCTCATCTTTCTAACTTTACACCGGGGAAACCAAGGCTGGAGGTTAAATAGCATGCCCCAAATTTTCTTGA
Organism: Fukomys damarensis; assembly: GCF_012274545.1. Taxonomy (NCBI): domain Eukaryota; kingdom Metazoa; phylum Chordata; class Mammalia; order Rodentia; family Bathyergidae; genus Fukomys; species Fukomys damarensis. The sequence goes on along the minus strand of NW_022900921.1, from coordinate 5,682,512 downwards.
GGTAAATAACTTTTCCAAGAATTTGAGTCCAGAGATCTGACCCCAAAGCTAGGCCTCTTGGCCTCTCTCTTATATTTCTCTTCTCCTCATTCTTTCTTTTCAGACAGGGTCTCACTCTGCAGTCCAGGATGGCCTCACACTTAAGATCCTCCTGCCTCGGCCTCGGGGTGCTAGGATTATAGGTGCGGGCCACCACATCTGACCTCTTGTACTTCTGGACTCTCTAGAGCCCACGTTCATCGGATACGCTGACTCTGAACCAGGAAGGGGCCAAGAATTATAGTCATGCTCCCTTGATGGGTAAGGAACCCGGGAAAGGTGGATGCGAAGGCGCTTGTTTCGGATAGGTTTGTGGGCCCAGCCATCTCTCCGGGGCCCTGGGGAGGCAGCGGTGCAGCGGAGTCTTGGAGCAAGTTAGAACTCTCCAAGTCTGTCCTCAGCTCCCCGGGGGCTGCTGTGTGACCTTGTGCAAGTCCTTCTGTCCCCCAGCCAAGGTTGTTCCCGAAGTCTCATCTTTATACACGAAGTAAATGTGCCCCTCAGCGAGATTAGGAGGACAGAAGTCCTTTGTGAGCTGAGAGAGGGAGGAAACCCCCAGCTCCTCAGTGGGAGCTGGCCAGTGCGGAGGGAGCTGAAGTCCAGTTTCATCTCCGCCGTGTTCGGCCTGGGCCTGGTCAGCAGCCGCTCTGTCCGGGGGCCCAAGGGCACAGGGACAATGGCATCTTTGTGCCTGGTGGGGGAAAGACACAGTAATGAGGCAGGGGACTGAGGCACACTCAGGGTGCCCAGTCCTCCCTAGCTCGGAGGCCTTGACTCCCAGCCAGACACACAAAGGTACATTTCAGCGTCTGGACACATAATCCCCAGTGAGGCCTCTGGAGGTTTACAGCAGACTACAGGTGGCCTAGAACGCAGCTACAGGCCCAGCTGCCCACTGTCCACTGCGCTCAAGAACCTCCACCCGCCCAGGTGGTGAGGACAGTGTGGGGTCGGACAGAGGGGCTTATGAGCCCTGGGCCAAAGCCTTTCGGGACCAGGGCATCCAGTGTAAGTGCCAGGGATGGATAGGTTTGGAGCAGACAGGATGGCAGTAAGCTCTGCCGGGCACAGGGAGCGTTGTGTCTGGAGTTGAGCTCCTCCTGCGGGTTCCTGGCTCACCACTGGGACCCTGGACAAGGTCCCCATTTCCTCTGACCTTTCAGGCTTCGTTTTAGAATGATGGTACCTACCTCTGCTGGGCCAGTAATGTCCCCCTCAAGATGTCCCTGTCCTAATCCCCAGAACCTGTAATTGTGCTTCCTTACATGGCCAAGAGGACTGTGCAGATTAAGCTAAAGGTTTTGAGATGTGAAGAGGATCCTAGATTGTCCCGGTGGGTCCAATGTGATCTCAGAAACCCTTAGAAGATAGAGGCAGAGGGTGTGGAAGCACAAACGGGTTCGGGTGATGAGCTTAGCAGATGGATGAGGGGCCCCAAGCCAAGGAAAGCAGGAGGTCCCTAGAAGCTAGAAAAAGCAAGGAACACAAAACAAAACAAAACAAAAAGCCAGAAAAACAAACAAAGCCAGGCACAGTGGCACAGGCCTGTAGTCTTAGTACCCTGGGAGGCTGAGACAGGAGAATTGCAAATTTGGGCCTAGTGTGGGCAACTTAGTGAGAACCTGTCCCAAAATTTTTAAAAAATGGGCCAGGCAGGAGGCAGAGGCAGGAGGACTGCTACAAGCTCAAGGCCAGCCTGAACTGCATAGTGAAACTCTGTCTCAAAACAAAACAAAATAATAAAAAGGGCTGCTCTATGCAAGGACCATTCAGTCCCCAGTACCAACCCCCCCAAAACAAAAACAAATCCCCAAAGAGAAACAAGGAAGCAAAAATTCCCCTAAAGCTTCCAGGAGGAATACAGCCCTCTGATGCCTTGATTTTAGGGCTTCTGACTCTCACAACTGCAAGACAATAGGTCCAGGGATTTAGCTCAGTGGTTCTGCTGCCTGCCTTGCAAGCAAAAGAACCTGGGTTTGATTCCTGGTACCAAAAAACAATCAAAAACTGTAAGACAACAAGCATGTCTTGTTTTTAAGCCACCAAGGTGTTCATGGAAATTTATTACAATAGTAATAGGAGGCTGATATGCTACCTCTATTGTGATGAAAATTAAAGGGTTCATGGCAGAGGCCTTTTCCCAGCATCTGCTCACTGCTCACGGAAGTTGGGTATTATTGTCTCTTTTCTTAGTTCAGTCATAACTGCTCCAATGGGGAGACCTGGTCCTTGTCAAATTTTTCAGTTCTCCTGTGTGAAATTTGTTGAGTTTTGCTTTTTTGTTTTTTTTATCAGAAGGGGTGGTGACTCAGGAATTTGAGCCCACAACACAGAACTACTGAGATCTGGCCTGTATCCCACACACGGCCTTGGGGCTGCTCTCCTCCCTGCTGATCTGCTCATCCACAGAGCATCTTTGCTCTGCCTTGAGTCCAGGCTGCCCGCTCCTGTCCAGGGCTTGCCGTCCCTATGCAGGATCCCTGGTTATCCACCCAGTCCCGGTCCAGCTCCTGGGGCTGCTTCCTCAGGTGGTCCCGGTGTCAGGGTCCAGAGGCACTGAGCAGACAGACAAGTAGTTCTCTTTTTTTTTTGGTTATTTTGAGACAGGATCTCACTATGTAGCTCCCCAGGATGGTCTTGAACTCACAGCAATCCTCCTGCCTCAGCCTACTGAGTGCTGGGATTACAGGTGTGGGCAGACAAGTAGTTCTTTGGGGCTGGAGGATCCACCTCAGAGGCAGAGCCCGGGAGGCCTGGCTTTGAGCCCCGGTTCTGTCAAGTGATGGGGCCTCAGTTTCCCATATCTGCCCTCCAGGTTCTAGCCACTACCTGATGTCATCACAGGGCTGCTCTGAGGTGGGGGATGAGGAAGTATTTGGAATGGCAAACGGGGAAGAGAAAGAGCAGCGGAGTGGGGGAGTCTCCATCCTGAAGCTTTATTTTTCCCTGTGCAGAGCTGAGGGTGGAGTCCAGGGCCCTGCCCCTGAGCTAGGGGGTCTGGGGGAAGAGGTGGTTTTTGTCAGCTTTCACCCCTGGAACGTAAGGAGCAGAAGATAGAGTCTTTGTTCCTGAGCTGGCCAGGCGGCACAGGTCAGGGGAAGGGACCAGTGAGGCAGTGGTGCTCGGGGAGGCATGGGGGCCCCAGCGTCCTCCTGCACTTGCCCAGCCAGGGCCCCCTAGGGCACCCTTTTATCTTACTCCTGTGGTCAGGGGCTAGACCGGAAGGGAAGGAGGGTAAGCAGAAGAGACAGCCAGAGTGGCCTGAAGGGGCGCTGGGCAGGCAGCAGGGACCCCAAGGACTCCGTTTCGTGAGATGGAAAGCTGTCCGGTGTTGGATCAGCGACAGGGTCCATATGGGGGTGCCGGGCAGATTGAAGGTGACCTCTCGTGCCCTGCCCTGTACCAGAACTCAGCAAGGCACAGAAGGGAGCCCTTCACGCTCCTGGCAGTTGAAGGTGTCTGCAGCACTGCCTCTGCCTAGGGTCTGACATGGTGTGGTTCATTGGGGTCTGCTGTGGCTAGGCTTGGATTCATTTGTGTCTGTTAACTCGTAGGATTGGACACCAGATGATGAGGGGTGGGAGGATTTATTCTGATGACTTTAAATTGCTGGTTTTATTGTACGGATAATTATGCAAGCAAAGAATCCACGAAAGCGTGGCCAGAGAAGGAACTAAAGGCGTGATTTTATACGAAAAGTACCCGCAACACAAACCGACAGCAACAGCAACGGCTGAAGCAACCTTGAGTGTAGACAGACCCAGACAACTCCTGAAGTCAGTGTGAGAGCAGAGTCGAGAGGCGCGTAAAACATTTTACGTACGGCAAGAAAGCTCTCGGTCACAGACAGTACAGGTACGTTATCGAAGAGGAAGGGGGCTGCACGGTGTGAAGTCCAGCAGTGGGGAGCTGGAGGAGAACTGGACAGATGACAGGATGTGCTCACCAAGCGCCCAAGCTCTGGTGATTCTTACACCGGGGCTTTTCTGTTGTTTGTGTTCAGGGCTGGGTATTGAACCCAGGACCTCCCGCACGAGGGATCTATGCTGACCTACGTCCTCGGCCTTCAGTGTTTTTCTCGTTTCTGAGAGTGGGTCTCATTAAGTTGCCCAGGCTGGCCTTGGACTTGGCGATCGTGAGTCACTCGAGTGGGGTACAGGCATATATACGTACCATGCCCCGCTTAAAACTGGGCTGTTTTCAAATTAAGTTTTATTAGTACGTGTTTGTAGCACATAGTGATTGGTTCATGGTGGGGAGCTGTGGCTTTGGATCCCTGATTTGCCATGTGCTTGGGCAAACTACTGATGCAAACTTTGTTCTGCATGTGTATAAAACAGGGGAAAGAACAAATTCTGCTTCCTAAGGCTTTGTGGGGAAATCTGTACAAAGAGCTTAGCTGCTTAGCTCCCCGCTTGGTGTAAAGCTCATGTTGCAAATACTGACCTTTGTTGTGACTGTTCAATGGTCTGTGCTGTCTGCTTTACTCTGTGAAGCTCAGAGGGGGCCTGGGATGGGACCCAAGGCAGGGTGGGGCAATACTCGGTCCTGCTCTGCCTCCCTCCCTCCCGGCAAGGCCTGGGAGGACCAGCCCGTCCTGGTCCGAGGCACCCCTGCTCCAGAGGCTCCTGTTTTCCCAAATACTCTTATCTTGGATGCAAAAGCTGCCAAGCTTTCCTTCTCTCAGGAATTCTGGCCCACGGTGAAACCCCTCATGGGCCTGGGAATGGCTTCCAATTCCTGAACCAAAGGCCTCCTGGGAGTCCTCTCCCAGGGCCAAGAGTTCTCCCTTGGCCTGTGCTCATGAGAGTCACAGCAGGTTACTCTGTGAAGAACGACACAGAGCTTCGGTTGATTTTAGTCCTCACCGTGCCTGCGAACTGCAGCAACCAAGCCTATAAAAATGTACATCTGTCCAAGGGGCAAACCAGATACCCGGGGAGCCTTCTAGGACCCTGCGTCCGTCAGCCGAGAGCTCTGGTGCCACACCCAGAAGAGGATGTGGAGCTCTTCTGGAGCAGGGCTTCCTTGTTCCTCACTGGTCCTCCTGAGAATCTGAAGGAAGCCGTGAGCCTTCTCAGCAGAAAAGTATGGAGTCCAGGCCTTTATCCTTCACTGGGTGCCTTTGAGGGTCTCTTGAAGTGCAGTGCTGGGCTTTTTTCCAGGCTGGAGCTCTAGGGCAAACAAAATCCCTCTTTTACCAGGTGAGTTGTTTGAGGTCCATTCATGTACCGTAAAAAAATGGAGCGCCAGTCGACGGGGCAGCGTTCCGCACTCGGGACACGGCAGCGAGAAGGATGTGGAGGACCTGGTTCCTGACGGTGAGGAGCATGGGGAGGAGCCGAGACGGCAGAAGGGGCCGAGCCTGGCTGGTGAGAGAGGCAGGGAGGTGCTCAGTGGAGTGGTCAGAGGGGGTCTTTCTGAGGAGGTGACACAGCGCCCGAAGGAAGCAAGGTCCGGGCACAGGACGTCTGGGAGGAAAAGTGTCTCTGCCAAAGGGAAGAGCAAGCACCAAGCCCCGGGGTGGGGAAGCCCTGGAGCAGCTGAGGCATGGAGGAGAAGCTGGTGTGGCCGGAGTGGAGGCTGGGAGAGGGGACGCGAGAAAGGCAGGGCACGGTGTGTGCAAGTTGTCATAACGCTTCTCTGCCTTCTCTCGTCCCACGTCCTGCAAACCCAGTCTACGCTCAAGGTCCACCTCTTTTGTTCTGTTTTGTTTTTTTGAAGCAGGGTCTTGTTGTAGAGTTCAGCCTGGCCTCGAACTTACTGTGTAGCCGCCCGTTTGTGGCGATCCTCCTGCCTCAGTCTCCCGTGTGCTGTGATGTGATTACAGGCCTGCTCCAACATGCCGGGCTGAGGTCCACCTCTTTTAAGATGCCTCCCCGAATCTGGACCCTGGGAGGTTTCCAGCCTGCGGCTCTCAGGCATGTGGTTATATGCCTAAGGCTGGTCCTATCAGCAAAATCCAAAGCTCCCTGAGGACAAGAACCAGGCATTCATTCTTGTATCCTGAAGGGATAGGCATGCAGTAAACATTCAAGGAAAACCTGTTTCACTGAGCAGCTCGTGTCCCATAACATAAACCAGGCTGGGCGTGATGGCACAGACTTGTAGTCACAGCGCTTGGGTGACTGAGGAAGGAGAATCTCAAATTTGGGGACAGCTTGGGGAACAGAGAGAGTTCAAGATTGGCCCGGACTACAGAGCAAGACCTTGTCTCAAAAAAAAGAACCCCATTCAAATGTAGAATTGGCTTCTGTGGTAGTTTCCCTTTTGGGGAGGTGATTTCAGGCAAGCTGCTTACCCTCCAGGAACTCATGATTCCTATTGTTAATATGGAATAGTAAGGACACCCAAGCGAAGTCGCTATGAAGATTAGTGTCCCCAGGAAACCTCGGGCTTTGTTTGATCCCTTCTTGCCTAACTGGAGTCAGAGTGGAGTGTTTGGACCAAGCCCCAAACCACCAAGGAAGATGTCACTTTGGCGGCCTGTTTTGTCTGGGCTGAGGCCTGGCCTTGCCTCTGTCACACACGCAGCCCCTCACTCCGTGTTGCCCAAAGCTAGGGAGGACTCTCAAAGGACTGCTAGGCCCCCAGGGAATCCCGTGCCCGCTCCAGGGCTCCAGGGCACAGGGGCCCTGAACAGGGATAGGGCTGTTCTCAGAGACTCCTGCGACCCTTCCAGGTCTGGTACCCAGTGAGCTGTTTAGGCGGCAGCCCAGGCAGGCGGCCTTGGGTGTCCGGTCAGGGCAGCCCATGGCAAGGAGGGGAAGACAGAAATGAAGGACAGAGGTAGCTCTGGCTCTGGGGGGAAGAGGGAGGCCAGCCAGGGAAGGAGGAGACAGAGGAGGAGGAGGAGGAGGGGCCGGGGCAGGAGGGCAGACAGACCCAGCCCAGAGCTCTCTGCTCCTTCCTGTCGCCTGTTTCTAAACCCCTCCACTTTCCTGCGGACCGCCAGACCGCCCGGACCGTTCTGCCCAGCCGCCGCCTCCTTCCTCCAAGGTAGGTACAGCCGGCGTCCCCAGGAGGGAGGGCCGCTCTACATCTCCATCCCTTAGGGCTCCCCGAAGGACGTGGTCACTGACCGGCCCGCCTGTCGCCTGTTGCTTTCCAGGAGCGGCCTCACAGGAGGTCTCTTGTCCCTTAGGTCTGCAGAGAGTAATCCCACCTAGTCTCCGGGGGGATCTCAGTCTCTCCTCTCATCTCCCTGGACTCACGGGCTCCCTGACTGTCCTCTCTGCCCATTTGGGGAATGGGGCGGTCTCCTCCCCTCTGGGAACCCCATCCCTGTCACAGCTGCAGCAGGGGCTGGCCCCTGCCCGCCAGGCTGTCCTGTCCTGGGAACGAACCTTCTACACTCGGCCCAGGTCAGGCCTCTGTTTTCTAAGACAGATGATGCCCTCTGGAAGGCAGAGGGGAGGCTTTTCCCTCGCCAGTGCTCAGCCCTCGTTTTCCTCCTGCCTTCTGACTTCTCTGCACGGTGGCACAGCCAGTCTTGGGGAGACCATTCCTCCCACCCAGCTTCCTGGGGCGGTCAACACAGGAGCTCCCCAGAGAAAACTGTGGGGTGGGGGAGGGAAGACGGAGCCCTTCCAGGGCACCCCCGGGACCCTTCCACACCCGATTCAACAAAGTGCACACTCTGGGGCAGCAAGGGCATCTGTGGGGACAACTGTGGTCGTCTGCGCCAGTCTCTCCGCAGCCTCCTCCACCCTCCCTGGTTACTCTGAGGTGTGGACTGGACTCCTGTGCCCTGAAGGACACTCGGAGAGAGGGTGCCGGGATGAGTCACCAGAGTGGGAAAGAGGGAGCCAAGAGGCAGGCACTTTCTTCAGTGAAGGACCGGGTTTGCGTTAGAGATGGTCCTTTCCCCAGTAATTCGCTAGGGTTCAATTCCTGAACCCTCTGAGCGCTGGTGCTAGGCTGGAAAGGGGGGCAGGCTGTTTAGGGGTGATCTTAGGTGAGCGACACCCCGATCTTCCTCCTCCCTCTGTAAAGTAGGAGGATTGGTCTGTGGGGGTCCTGGTGTCCTCCGACGATGTTTCAAGAAGGTCTCTCAACACCATCCACAAACTTCCTGAAAACTGTGCGCGGTGAAGACAGCAACGGACACAGGGAGACAGACAGAGAGGTGTGCACCGCTCTCAGGCCTGAGATATTTCCAGAGGGACAGCTCTCCCCGGAAGTGGCTGAGGACACCCTGGGGGCATCAGTGGGGAAGGAAACAGATCTGTGTGGGCCAGGAACAAAGTCACAATGGGAGTGGCCTGGGGAGGAGAGAGTTAACCAGCGGCCGTCAGCCGCCACATCGACCCAGCGGGGCGCTGGGGGAGGGGGGCGAAGGGAGCCTGGAGAAGGGATCAACTTTTCTAACTTCCTCCAAGCCCCTCCCACCAAAGGCTCTTCTCCGCGGTGACTCGAGCTCCGAGGAATGCGGGTTGCCACGGTAACCCTTTTCAGGGTCTCCGCCGGCCGCTTGGGAGGGGCGGCTGGGAACTGGGAGGGAACCTCAGGCTCTATCCGAGCTCCCCACCTCCAAGCACGAGGACAGCGACCACCCTGGGCCCCGTCTTCCTGATCCCCACGCACCCCGGGAAGCCCGGGCCTTGGATAAACTCCCCGAAGCGGAAGAATGAAGCCGGAGGCTTTTGTTCTTCCTGCTGGGAAGCTGCGTCCAACCTCGAGCTGAGCCGGCTGCGTTCCGAGGTCTGCTAAAGAAGGCCCAGCGGCCCCTCCAGACAGGGCAGGGAGATGTGGGGTAGCGCCCAGCTAACCGCCTTGCAAACCTAGGGCTTCCTTCCTCGCGAAGCTCTTAGAACTAATCAATTCCCGGTATCCAAAGAGCCGGTGAAATCAGTTTGATTTTTTCCCCCCTCTGCTGCCTGCAACACTGTATGTGTATGTGTGTCATATAAACTTTCCTTTTTAGGGCCGGGGATTTAGCTCAGTGGTTCCGCCGCCTGCCTTGCAAACGCAAAAACCCGAGTTTGATCCCCGGTACCAAAAACAGACAAACAAAACTTTCCTTTATTAAAAGCACCAAGAAGCAAGTTTTTTAAACATCATGTTATATCATTTGAGGTTTTTGGTTTTGTTTTTGTCTTTCTTGGTACGAACTCAGGACTTTGGACTTGGGAGGCACAGTGCCACTGAGCTACATCCCTGGCCCTGTTGGTTTTGTTTTCAAGACAGGGTCTTGCTGTATAGTTCATGCTAGCCTCGAACTCACTATGTAGCCCAGACTGGCCCTGAACTCAAGGAGATCCTCCTGCCTCAGCCTCCCATGTACTGGGATTACAGGCGTGCACCACCATACCTGGTTTAAATTCATTCTGATTTGCAGAACTCCTCGTGTATTTCCCTCTAGTATCTTGTAGAAAGAACTTTGGCTGCGGGTATGAACAGAAGTGTGTGACCTTGGGAAAGGCGCTGCCCTTCTCTGGGCTCACTTTCCCCGTCTGTTAAAGGGGAGGCCTAAGGGTGGTCTGCACACACTCTTCCAGCCCTGCAGGCCTGCGACCCTAGAACCTAGAGGCTGCTTTCTCAGGAAGGGAAAATAACTCCCTTGAGTCCCCTAGGCAGCTGGTGATGGAGCAGTCCCACCTCCAGGCAGGGGTTGGAGCCCTGCCCTGTTTCCCCACCCCCCAGCTGGGTCTGGAGCAGGCCCCACTCCGGTCCTCCTTGGGGCTCCCGTCCTGTGGGTATCACGTGACTGGCAGCACTTCCTCTCCCCTCTTCAGGGCTCTGTCCCAGCCCCATGGCAACGCCATCATCCCCCAAGGCCCAGCAAATGTGGCTGATAAGGGGCTCATTTGCTGGCCGCAAGCTCCCTCCCTGACCTCCATCATCATGGGAGAGACGGAGGTTTCCTGACGGCCCCGGGGATCGGGGAAGCCACCTCTTCTTGACATTCAGAGCCTGGGTCCTCCCCGCCTTCCCAGCCTCAAGCGTGAAGCCAGCACCAGCAAGTAGGGACTTGACGGAATGATTCAGAAGAGCGGTCTCCTCCCTGGCTGGGGACCGCTCTGCCCTCGCCAGTCAAGCCTCATACCGCGATGTGGCCGGGGAGGGGTACGCACAGCGACAGCGGGGTCTTTTCAGAGACTGGTGTTAACCCCGCTCACCTAGGAATCCATCCAGGCCACCCAGTGCCGGCCATGGCATTAGGATCCAGGCTATCGGATGACTGGAAAAAGCAAGGCAGGCACCTAGCAGTTCTGAAGTCTGGAGCTCAGTTCAGACACCAGCTGGCTGTGTGACCTGGAGCGGGTTATTATCCCTCTCTGAGCTCTGAGTTCGTTGTCTCTAAAATAACGGGCCTGGCAGCGCCAATTCCTTGGGAGTGGCTGGCAGACCGCGGTGGGGATTCTGATGCCACTCCACAGTTCGGGGGGGAAGGGGGAAGAGGAGGCGTAGGCGCCAAGTGTCTGCTGTCTGGATGCTCCGGTTCTTCCCTGCCACGCAGCCCATTTCTTATTCCCTCCAATTGTGGTCACCCTGACGTGGCAGTGGCCCCTAGAGGGCGCCAAGGAGGCCGTCCGCAGCCAGGCACCCAGTTAGCCGCAGTGACACGTGGCATCTCGGGAGAATTTATGGCATCTCAGACAGCTGATTCCAGTCTCAGACTCTGGAGCTGCGCCCCCAGTCCCCACAGGGCCTCTGCTTGGTGTTCGCATTTCGCTTTGCTCTTCTTCCCTCCCAGCAAGAAATGTTAGAAGTCGGGGAGTCAAGGCAAAAGTTGGGAGAGGCGACTCTTCAAACCCCTTCTGCCTCAGCTGACTCAGGATATAAGAGCGAGCCTGCAATCCCAGCACATAGAGGGCTGAGGCAGGAGGATCACAAGTTCTAGGCCAGGTAGGGTGACACAGTGAGTTGACAGGGACCTTAAGAACGACTGTGCCTGAGTTTCCAGCTGTTTCTAGAAGAACCTAGAGACGTTCCAGGTGCCTCAGGTTCCATGTATGTAGAACTCCCAGCCCCCAACGCTACTTTTGTTTCGTGTTGTGTTTGTTTGCTTGTTTTGACACAGTCTCCCCGTGTAGCCCAGGCTGGCCTGGCACTAGTGATCCTCCTGCCTCAGCCCCCGCCGTACTGGGATCACAGAAGTGCACCACCATGCCCAACTGTACCTACTTTTGCTTTTTTAATTTCAAGCTTGTTTATTGAACATTGCCGTGTTTATACCAGCGCGGGTGACTTCAGCTGTGGGAGGCTTGAGAGAGGAATGTCTGCCTTATGTAACTGAAGGGTAGCACAGCCTCCCCATTGTACAGGCAGCCGGGGGAGCGGAGGTTCCCTCGGTGTCTGGGGGCAGTGCTGACTGGCTCCAGGACGTGGCGTCAGGACCCCTGACTGCCGTGTCATAAGTGGCCTTGGATGTCTGTGTTGGACCCGGGGAGTGTTGTCACGCGGGCCACACTGGCTGCACCTGACCCCTGTGGGACCCCTGCCCATTCCCCCCGTGCTAACCCTGGCTCCTGCAGTCCTGGCTCCTGGCACATGGCTTCCTGCATGCTTGTTTTCCTCCTTCTGGGCTTGTTTACCAGTAGTGTGGAGTTTTGGAACCTTGTTTCCAGGGCAAGCTGTGGGAGGGAGACACTTGACTTGCGTCAGCACTCAGCACCTCACTGAGAAGCCAGCCGCTGGGCTGGGCCGGCCCGGCTGGCCTCCCTGAAGGCATCGGGGCAGTGCCCTCTTTGGTCCACCCCTCACCCCCTTCCCCTAGGCCTGCAGTCAAAACCCTGGGATTTCGTCCTCGATTCTTAAAAGGGATGGGGGCTGGGACACTTGGGGTTCTAAGATGTTCTTCTGATGCATTGCTTCCCTTACCTCTCCACTTGTCTTCCCTCCTGTAAATCACCAGCGAGCCTTTCAGGGTGGCTGTTCTTTCCATTTTACAGCTGGAGGAGCCTCACGGAGCAAAGTCAGTTTCTGAAGGTCACGCAAGGTGGCAGGGACAGTGAGCTCCCTTTAATGCTACACTGTCGTTATAACCATCTGTCTGCTTCGGTAGCCATCTGGCTGTGCGTGGCTATTTGGATTTGAATGAATTAAAATGAAACAGTTAAAAAAACCCATTCTTCTGGCAACATTTCAAGGGTCCTGCAGTCGTATGTGGCCAGTGGCTGCCATGTTGGACTCGGGGGACCTAGAATATGAAGAACCCTTCGGACTGCATATTCCTCCATAGCCGCTTCCACTGCAGTTAACAATCGTAACAGATTCTGTGCTTCACGTCTGAAAGTATCGTTCGTTCTTTTATTTTTTTCTGAGTTGCGTAGACCGAAATTCTGTGATTCTGAGAGTCCTCCGTTCTGACCCGCAGTGGCTTTTCAGTGTCCCAGGAGAGCCCAAAGGAGGCCCTTTATGATTCGAGGGCCTGGCTGTACTTTTCCATCCCGGGAGTCCTTCTAAAGGGTGAGAAGTGACCTCCGGCTTGGGTCCTGCTGGCAGCCAAGTACGGGTTTTCAGCAGTCTCCAGAGCAAATAAAGGCGAGGAAGGCACTCGGTGTACGGGGCAGAAGCTGCGGGGGTGCGGTGTCTGCATGTCATGGCCACCAAGCCAAAGGAAACACCCCCTCCCAGGGCATTTTCCTCCAGCACTGTGGGCCAGCGCAGGCCGCCTGGGCTCATTAGGTGACCTCCTGCGAGGGAGTGGACGCCAAGGGCAACAACACACAGGTGAGGAACACGCCGGCACGCAGGGTGGACGCCAGGTCCTCACCGAGCGGGGCCCCTGCAGGCGGGCGTTGGCTGTCACTCATTCCTCTCTGGGCGCCGTCTCCTGGTCAGTGCTGTCAGACCTCAGTGGGGCGCCGGGTCAGGAAGCCTCTCTGGATGAATAAATACATGCACGGCCGTCCAACGCGAGGCACGAGGGGGGTTCGCACGTGCTACTGGTTTGTATGGAGGGGTTGGCACGGTCCCTGGACGCGCTAGGTCTAGGTCTGGTGCCCAGAAGACCACAGCTGGGAGTCCCGATGCTGGCTTTTGGCCCTGTGCTGCCTAGCTGGGGGCGACTGTTGCACCCCACCGGCTGTACAGGTTGGATGGTCCCAGCTGCTTTGGCCAGTAGTGTTTTAGGGAACATCGGAGAGGTATCTGGTGGGTATGCGGGAATATAGCGGGGAATGTCCAGGACGGCCCAGCAGCTTCCCTTCCCTCTCTGCCTAGCACCTGAGGACAAGCATTCTGAATTGGTGGTGTGGCACTGGGCGGATAATGAACTACAGAAAGCAGCTCCTTCTCTAAGACACTGCATTCTGTTCTTTTTTGGGGTTTTTTTTGGGACAGAGTCTCACTATGTCGTTGAGACTGACCTGGAACTCACTATGTAGCCCAGGCTGGTCTCGAAGTCACAGCGATCCTCCTGCCTCAGCCTCCTGAATGCAGGGATTACAAGCGTGTGCCACCACGCCCGGCTGTGCGTTTTGCTCTTAACATTCCCTCACCCACCCCTTTCTGAGCATGGCCCCCTCGAGGGGAGGCAGTTGGGGTGGAGGGGCCTGGGCACTACCTGTCTGTGGGCAAGTGCTTCTGCGCTCTGCCTCACAGCCCTCACAGGAAGGTGGGACTTGGACCCGCCTTTCCGGGTCATGGCTTCTTCCGCTCAGATGAGAGACACAGATGTGGGGAGTGTCTGTCTTGCCTGCTCCCTAAACTGAAGCTTATTCTGTTTCCAGTCTGCCTGGGCTCTCCCTCCACTGATGTAACTTCTCTGCCACTGTGTCCCAGACAAGGGACTTTCCCCCACCACCTGCTGTTTCTCTTGAATGATCGCGACTGGTCCCGAAGCCACAGCGATCCTCCTGCCTCAGCCTCCTGAATGCAGGGATTACAAGCGTGTGCCACCACGCCCGGCTGTGCGTTTTGCTCTTAACATTCCCTCACCCACCCCTTTCTGAGCATGGCCCCCTCGAGGGGAGGCAGTTGGGGTGGAGGGGCCTGGGCACTACCTGTCTGTGGGCAAGTGCTTCTGCGCTCTGCCTCACAGCCCTCACAGGAAGGTGGGACTTGGACCCGCCTTTCCGGGTCATGGCTTCTTCCGCTCAGATGAGAGACACAGATGTGGGGAGTGTCTGTCTTGCCTGCTCCCTAAACTGAAGCTTATTCTGTTTCCAGTCTGCCTGGGCTCTCCCTCCACTGATGTAACTTCTCTGCCACTGTGTCCCAGACAAGGGACTTTCCCCCACCACCTGCTGTTTCTCTTGGATCCTTCACAGTCTCAGACAGGTCCCTCATTGATGGTTCCTCATAGGTTCCAAAGCAGTTGTTTAGCTTGTGTCTTCCAAATGGAGAAGCGAGGAGGTGGGGGTTATTTCCACTTGAGCCTGGAGGGAGACAAGTGAGCAACTGTGTGAGACGAAGGACATTCCAGAAAGCTCTTGGACTCCTCTGGAGTCGCGGCCATCTCGGAGCAGTGCCACCTCCCGCCTCAGTTCCTTTAAGTTCCTGTTGGTTTTACTTCATTCGCCCTCCGTGAGCAGGGGCCGAGGTCTTGTGTCCCAGCTAGCCCGATAAAAGGCCGCTACTGCAGCCCACTCCCGATGTCCAAGGGAAGGTGGGGCACACCGAGGAGGGGACATGTGCCAAGATAAATGTGTTCCTGTGAGCGTTGTGGTGTTTTTTGGTGCTGAGGATTGAACTTAGGGTCCTGTGCATGCTAAGCCCGTGCTCTACTGCTGTGCTACACCTAGCGTTGCCCGTAATATTGGGAGAGCATTTGAAGGACCCAGTCAGCGCCTGTAAAGTCACCTAGTCCGACCCTCTCAATCGACATGGGGAACCAACATACAGTATTTAGTCACTGAGACTTTAATGAGGGGAACAAGAACCCCTAACATTGAATCCCCAGCCCAGTGCTTTTTTCCTTGATGCCTCTGTGCTTGGCTAGCTGCAAAGTCTTGGAAGGAACCAGGGACGATGAGCCTGATGTGGAAGTTTTGGGGGACAAAAGAGAAGACACTGTGCCTGCTGTCTTTGACAGAAAGTGGGGCAGGAGGAGTAGGCTTGCTCTAGGTGACTGAAGAAAGAGAAAGAACATAGACGAGACATTTGAGAGGCCTGTTTGGATCCATGTAAGGAAGAGCTCGCGAAAGCTATCTGGAAGCGGAAGTCTGTTCAGTCAGCGTGAGCAGTAAAATGCCTGCCTATCTCAGCTCCTCTAGCGGGGATGCCGTGTTGGTATTGAATCATCAGAGGAGATCTGACCTAAGATCCCATACGGTCGTGAGCCTTAGAGTCTAGAGCTTGTCTGGAGATCGGGTCCAGGCGGGGGGAACCTCTTCTAGATCTCAGCCAATATCTTCTCTGCCGTGTGTTGGAAATATTCAGTAGTTTCCCCGGAGGACCCAAGAAGTGCTGTCCCTTCTGGGTAGAGTGGAGAAAGAAATGGCCATGCACAAATTTCCACAGTCACACGCCAAGACTGTTGTTGAAGTGTGGATCTCATTGGCTCAAACTGCCAAGAGGTTGCTGACTGATTCCCTTCTCCCTCTATAGAGGGAGTGGGGAGAACGGCAGGGGAGGAGGAAGAGAGTTAGAGAGTAGGGAAAAATAACCTTCGAACACGAAGGATCCAAGAGCTCTTAATTAAGCATTGCCCGAATTTGATTTATTTGCCCATTACTTTCCCTGAATCACTTTTTTCCCCCCAGTACCAGGGATCGAACTCCAAACCCTGTGGCTGTGAGGCAGGCTCAGTGCCACTGAACTAAATCCCAAGCCCTAACTGAATCACTTTTTAAAAACCTAAATAAATGTATTTAGAAAGAAGAATTAACCCAGAATTGGTAGCACATACCTCACTTGGGGAGTGCGGCACAGCAGGATTGCGAGTTTGAGCCCAGTCTGGGCAACAGAGCTATTTAATGCAACTCTGTCTCAAAATTTTAAAAAAGGAGGATGGGGCTTGGGGAGGTAGCTCAGTGTGAATGTCCTATGTTCAATCCCTACTACCGGGAAATAAATTTTAAAAAATTAAAAAAAAATTTTTTCTATTGTTACTATAAGCGGAAAACTCTGCACCTTGTGCTAAATAGAAGGAAACTGTAAAAATGAACACAAAGAAAACAAAACGGCTTCATTCAGCTGCAGCTGGATCCAGTTTCCTGCAGCAGCCTGAGCCGGAGGGCTGCTCTCTCTGTTAGGGAGGAGGACATGAGGGCAGCACCGCTAGCCCTGAGCAGGCACTTTCTCCTCATATAGTCAGATTTGAGCAAACATCGAGTGGAAACACTTCCTCTCCTGTCTTTCCCCGTGGCTGGACAGGTGCCCTCCAAAATCACCCTGTGAGCCTCAGGAGCTCGGAAGGGACCCTGCAGGAAGCCTCCCTCACCGTCTCCATCTCTCCTCCCTACAGGGTTCCCAGCACCATGAGGGCCTGGATCTTCTTCTTCCTTTGCCTGGCCGGAAGGGCCTTGGCGGCCCCCGTAAGTACCTGGAGATCCCTGTCCTTACAAGGTCTCACCTTCTGTTGCCAGCTCTAGGGCTTCTGAATCTGCCAACCCTGGGTGCTGAGAGGGGACAGGAATTTCCCCATCTCGAATTAGTTATCTTTTTTTTTTTTTTTAAATGAATAGTTCTTCTTAAGCCAATAAGATCAGGAGAAAATTTGGAATAAGGTCCACTGGGCAGAAGTTCCAGAGAAGACTGGAAAAGGAACTTTGTAGCAGTCAGACCTTCCAGCGATGCACTAGGAAGTGGCCTCTTTGTCCTGTGAGGAAATCAAGAAGAGGTCAGGGATGGGGGGAGGCAGGTGGGAAGGGTCTTGGAAGAGAATCCAGCCCCACAGAGCGGAGGGGTTAGACTGCGTGACATGATTTGGTTTGCAAGCAAGAGACTCCAGTCTGACCTTGCTGGGTGGCAGGGTGGAGATGCAGGCATAATTTGTAACAGCAAAGACTCTTGGGACCACTGGAAAAGGGCAGCTGCTGGATCTGGGCAGGAACAGCTACTGGGCTGTCCCTGAAGTGCTGCCGCCCAAATGAATCAGCTTCAGCAGTTTTCATATCTTGAGAAAATGTGCCAAGAAGATTAAAAAAAAATTAAAGAGCGCCAGACTGGCCGAGTGCAGGTCCTTGACCTGCTTGTTGGCCTGGGGAGAATGAGGCACCCACCCCCATGGACAGACAGACTGGGGCCCGTCACTCCCAGGGGGGTGTTCAGCAGCACAGGATGGCTAACTAAAGCCAGTCTGCAGGCCGAGCCCAGGAGTGGAGGAGGCAGACGGGGCAGACACCCCCAGGGGCTTCTTTCAACCTGGGATTCCCTCCTCGTCCTTTTCCTGGGAGGCGGGTGGCAGACCCAGGCTGTCTTCCTCAGACTGGCAGATTTCAACAAAAGATTTGGCAAGGTTGGCCTTAACGTTAGGAGCAGCCCCTGCTGACTCGCATCTTTCTACTCTTAAGTTGAAACGGCGCACGGAACTGGCTAATGGGAAGAATAATCATTGTGTCACACTATGGGGAGGACTCAGCATTGATTAAAGCCACAGTTCATCCCCTCTGGCTGTCAGTGCTCCCGTCAGTACGAAGTGGGGGGTGATCTGAAGCGGTGGTTTTCAGACTTACAGGTGTTCGAAAAAGTAGGCGTGCTTTGCGGGCTAAACCGTAGACGGGCTGCCTAGATTCTAACATCGCAGACCTTCGAGAGAACTAGAAAGGGCAGCTCCAGGGGTCCGGGGAGCTGTAGCTATTGGACAGGCTCTGACGTGTCATCTGAATGAACCTGTGCCAAAGGTGTTCGTATCCCGAGACCACGCCTATAGAAAATATATAAAATAGCGAATATATGTATATCAAACATTGAAAAGCGGAGCTGCTCCAGGCTCCCTGGCTTCTTGGCCCAGTTCCCAGCATGGCGGTCCCTGGGGTGCAGCCTTGGGAATTTCCAGCCGGCTGCTCTCCCGTGCCCCCCACGCCCCCAGCGTGTGTCGCAGCTCAGGGTCATTTTAGAGGTGAATCTGACCTCGCTGCACCCCGCTGTCTCTTTCCAGCAGCAGCAGGAAGCCCTACCTGATGAGACGGAGGTGGTAGAGGAAACCGTGGCCGAGGTGGCGGAGGTAGGTGATGTGGAAAGTGGAAGGAGGCCCAGCCCCGTCCCCTCTGCACTCGTCCCTTCCCTGGTCGATCCAGACAGGTCTTGTGGGCATTTACCTGGGGTGTTTGCTCGTGTGCACACACGTGCCCCTGGAAATCCCAAGTACCCCCCCACACACACACACCTACTGCTGTGTCTCAGACCTTAAACAGAACGCTGCGGTCAGAGCTGTCCTTTCAGATACTTTATTTTTCATTTTTTCTTTCAAGATCACCCCAAATTTCTCCTTATAGAAAACATAAGAAAGGGTTCTGCTTAGGTTGCACAGCACGGGTAGAGGCCTTGGGACCTTTTTCTGGCCCCCCTCCCCTCCTCTTTTCTTTTTTTTTCTCTTTTGAAGTAGAGGAGATTGAAGCCAGGCAGGGCTTTTGCACTGAGCTATATCCCCAGCCCTTTTCAAATGTTTCCTTATTTTGAGACACAGTCTTGCCAAGCTGCCCAGACTGGGCTCTGACATCCTGCCTCAGCTTCTCAGCATGCTGGAATTACAGGCGGGTACCGTGCCTGGCTTTGTCATCCTTTCTTGCCCTGAGATCTTTGGTGCCCTCCAGGGCATCTCAAGAGAATTCCAAGGCACTATTAACACTTAATAGAAGGTTAATACTAAATTCACTTTGTAAATTAATTAAAAGATGAACAACAATAAATATAGGATGAAATCTAAAGTCTCCAGCTTGGCTTTTGCTCTGTGACCTGGGCCTTGCCCACGTTTCCATCTTGTCCCTCACCGTTTCTTAGTTGTACCTGAACGTTCAGGAGGAGCCCCTCTCCCTCGGTCCCTTCTGCAGGTCTGGGAAAGAGGCAGGGAGCCCTGGACTCATTCTTTTTCTTCTGTTTCAGGTCCCTGTGGGTGCCAACCCTGTCCAGGTAGAAGTTGGAGAATTTGAAGACGGCACTGAGGAAACCGTCGAGGAGGTGGTGGCTGAAAGTAGGTCCCTTCCTGTGACTGTGACTCTCGGCTGCCTAGGCTGGGGCCTGACGAGGCCTCTGAGGTTCCTGCCCATGGAAGTATAGGGTGGGCCGCTCAGGGGCTGTGGGGAGAGGCTGCTCTGACTGGGAGGCTAGGAATGCTCTCGGGCACGCAGTCCCTGGAAAAGATCCATTTATAGCCAGGGCCTCCGTACTGTGAGTGGCCAGAAAGGAAGTCCCTGGGCTGGACATGTCCTTCTCCCCTGCCGCTCTTGGCCCTGCTCACAGACGAGTTCCACATTCCCGCCGGGGTCACTGGTCACAGCTGGTCACAGAGCTCTCCCGTGGCCTCTGGCTCAGTCCTTAGAAGCATCTCTGGGGACAGAGGTCAGGAGTTTCCATGCTCTTGCACTTAGCTGAGCTAGACTCAGCCCAGGAACGAAGGCTGTGGGGAAATCAAACCTGACGTAACTCACAGCGCCGCCCGTGGAGGTGGTGTCACAGGGAGAGGCGGTCAGGCATGGCATCTGTACCAAGGTGTGGAGAGCGAGGCTCTGCAGGCAAACTGACCAAGGTCTGCACCCGGCTTCTCTGGGGCAGCTTGTGCAGCTGCTCTGAGCGTAGGTCTCCCCACCTCAAACTGAGAAGGATGGAATGGCAGATGCTTGCCCCAGGGGCCTTGGGAGGGCTGCAAGACAAAGGGACTAGGTGCCTGCAGAGCAGGTCTTAGTACAGGACACTTACAGGATCCAGAGCCGAGCGTCAGGAGGAAACACCAACGCGAGCCCGGTCCCCAGGGGTAACTCAGGGGCGTCCGTACCGGGCTTGGCACAGGAGTGCTTTGTTCGAGGAGAGTCACATTCCCTCCCCGCTCCACTCCCACCCCATCCGGTGTTTACCAGGCACAGCTGGGATCTGTTGTCCGGGGTGGGCCCCAGGCTGCTCTTCCTTTTCCTCTGGGGACCCTCGAGTGTGTTTTGTTGGACTCGCAGCTCCCCGGAGCTATGACAACAGCCAACTTTCTGAGCCACTCTAGAAAGTCTGCTCAAGATTCCAGAAATGCGGCCCTGAATGGCTCACCTGAGAAGGGAGAAAATGTCCCCGGGGCATCCATGCGATGGCATCTGGGATTTCTGGGTCCCAGACCGAGCTTCTAGCTCTGCACAAATGCCGGGTCCTGACCTTAGCTTGAACTCTAATCCTAGACTGAGTCAACTGCCCCCCCAAAATGCTGATTGCTAGGCTCAGTGGGAGTGCAGGGGGGATGGCCAGACCCCAGAGGGGGGCTCCAGCCGAGGCTGCTGGGCCAGCTTGAGCGGCTGTGCTGGCCTGGGTGTGCTAACCCTGTGCCCTGTGACTCAGCAGACCCTTGCCAGAACCACCACTGCAAGCACGGCAAGGTGTGCGAGCTGGATGAGAACAACACCCCCATGTGCGTGTGCCAGGACCCCACCACCTGCCCCGCCCCCGCCGGCGAGTTTGAGAAGGTGAGAGCTCTGACGAGGTCGCCAGCCTATGGCGTGTGAACAGCAGGGGGCGCACAGCCCTCCGTCGGCACGCGATCCGAGGCTACAAGCTGTTTCTTCTAAACTAAAACCTCATTGTTCGGGTTTACCTGAAGCGTTGGTGCTTTGTGATAAATAAGTGGGCTTCGGGTTGCAGTTTGGTTCCTCGACTCGAAAGGGTTCTCCTTCCCTGGGCTGAGGGACTGGGGCCTTAAGAGTACAGTGTGTCTGCCCAGATCACTATGGGTTCGGTGGCTCTTCGGGGCAACTCCAGGCTCAGCAGTTCCCTTGCTAGACCCAGTCACAGCAGAAAAGTGGTGCCGAGAAAGACGAGGCTCTGCCTGACTCTGTCTCTCAGCCACCCACGAGACTGGAAGAGGAACTGTTAGGTTCCAAGCTCTACGCTGGACTCTGGCTCTTGGGACTCTAGAATTCCCGGCTCTGTGCCAGACTCACTACATTGTCATCTGAGACTCCGTTCTCTGGAGTTTAGCAGGGTATGACGTCCAAAACTGAGGGTTCTGGCTCAGATTGAGGGTTCCCTTCAAACCTCTTCTCCGTCGCTGGTTAGCTGTACAATCTTAGCTAGGTGCCTGACTTTCCAGGTGTCAATTTTCTCATGTCCAAAGAGGCGGTAAAAATAGTCCTTAAATGCTAGGACTGTTGTGGGGATTTGTTAATACCTGTTACCTAATGAGTACCAATAAGTGCCACATGTTTTCAAATTATCTCTCATATGTGTCTATCCTGTCTCCAGTATCTGCCCATCCACCCACCCATCCAATCATCCAACTGAAGTAGATACTTTCTGTATACCCGCTCATGTCAACCACTGTGCCCAATTAGGGCAGCAAATCTGGTACCCGCCTCCTTCCCACAGCCTCCCATTCAGTGTCTTCCTCAATCTCTCCGCAAGATAAGAGCTCCTGGGTTCCAAATTTCTGCATCATTTGTTGTTAACTCTCCCCTCCCGTGACTCCCACCTCTGTATCCTGGTCACCAGTATCCAGCGATTTTCCCTTTGCAGTGATGCGTGAGTATCACTAAATAAATACGAGCTGGGACTCCAAGGACTCTAAGTGCAGCTGTACTCAGAGCTAAGTTCTGCACCCTTCGTAAGGATACATAGCCGGATCCCAAGGGGAAGATGCACTGGCGGATTCCGAGCAATCTCTGCTTGTTCCCTCCCTCCCTTGAGTGGAAGTCGCACAGACCTCCCTCTCACCTCAGCTACACGCCCTGGTGTGTCTGCCCAGGTGTGTCTGCCCAGGTGTGTCTGCCCAGAGAAGCCCACAAGACCCAGGCCCCGGAGTTTTCCCTGGGCCCTGCAGGTGCCAAGGCCCCAGCCTCTCGGAAGGAAAGCAGGCAGTCAGCACAAAACATGGCGTTGTCACTGTGCAGGGCCTCCTGTCCAGCCAAGTCCCCGGACCCAGCCGAGGGGGACACGCTGCCCTTCCCAAGGGTGACGGCCCCAGGCCTGCGGTGCTGTTTTTTGTCCCCCTTGTCTTTTCCTGTCCCCGCCTTGAACTCCCTGTCCACATGTCTCCCACATCCGCCCTCCACTCGGTTGTGCCTTTGTTCTGAGAGCCTCTGGGGCTCTCGGCACGGGCTGGACACTGGCCCGGAGCTCAGAGTGGATCCTTGTCCCAGCCACGCCAGGAACTCACCGTGGGACTGGGGGGAAGTTGCCGTCCTTGCTTGGCCTTCAGTGTCCCCGTCTTTGAAGTGGGCAGGGATGGGGCACAGCAGGAGGCTCTGGGAATCAAGGTGGGCACCCTCTGCTTGGCCACAGGTGTGCAGCAATGACAACAAGACCTTCGACTCTTCCTGCCACTTCTTTGCCACCAAGTGCACCCTGGAGGGCACCAAGAAGGGCCACAAACTCCACCTGGACTACATCGGGCCTTGCAAATGTGAGTCTGGCCTCTGGCCTCTCCAGCCTCTCAGCAGCTCTGCCACCCGGTGCTGTGTGATCTTGGGCCAATGTCTCCCCCTCTCTGAGTTTCCAGGTTCCAGTTTGCAAGGGGAAATGATTATCTATGAGTAGGTTCAGGACATAAGATAGGATTCAGCAACTGGGGAAGCACAGGATCCCGGAAGATTTCTGCAGCCTCTTCATGGCTTCCAGGACCACCGCACTGCCTTTCTAACAATGCGGACGTTCTTTTCTGGTCTCCAAGTTCCCAGGCCTTCCTTGCTTCAACACTGCACGTGCTGTTCGGCCTAGGCCTTCCAAGTGTTTGAAAATATTTGAATTTGAAGGCTTTACAATCGGGACATGGTCGTCAGTTTCTCTCAGGCTGTTCCTTACTATCGCCAGCTCCTGAGGCCTTTTTCTCCATCACGGTCCTGTCCTCCTCCTCAGGGCCTACAACAGCCACACCCTCCCAGAAACCTGGGGGCCGGTGCCTGGGGGACAGGACACCAGGGCGCGGTGTGGCTCGTTGTCAGGGATCCCAGCTGGCACAGATGCCACCCTCCCTGTCATTCGTGACACCTGAGACAGCACCTACCCCCGCCCCCAAGACAGCACACCTTGTATCTCTGGGCCATTCCAACATCAGGTGGGGCTGAGGGGAGCCACTCATCTGCCTCAGGTGTGCAGGCCGCAGGACGCAAGGTCCTTGTTGGACTTAGCCTTAGTCTCCTCCTCACAGGGCCCAGGGGTGACAGGAGAAGGGCGGAGCCGGAAAGCGCTGTGCTGGAGGAGGGATGTGGCTCCTGCTGGCCTCCACAGCACATGGTCCGCTCCAACTCCTGCCCCACTGATGGTGGCCCTGACCCACAGGGGGCTTTGCATAGGTCCACAGCAGAGGGGACCGCGTCCCCTGGTGCCCCCCGCCGGCAGGCCCTTCACCCCGGATGCTTGGTGAGGCTCCGCCTGGGGGCCCCGGTACAAGTCCCTTCCCGGCACCCTGACTTCCGATGAGTGAGTGGACCTGGTCGAATCTTCCGGTGTGACATTCGGGATCCTAGGTCCCAAGGGCCAGGCCGGAGTCCTCGTCTTAGAAATTCCGGGGGTGAAGAATTCACAATTCCTCTTTTCCCGCTGCAGCTGCCAAGCTGGCCTAGGAATGGGGGTTATTCTTAGCCCCTTGGCTTCAGTCGCCTCTCAGCCTCTGTCTTCCCCAGGGTGGGCTCAGGCTCTGCCAGGGGCACCACCAGCGCTTTCACCCGGAAAGGCTCAAGGCCTGGGACGCAGCAGCCACCGATCGGACGTTCCCACCCCTGGGCGTGCAGTGGTGACGTGGCCGGGCCGGGATAGCAGGGCCTGGGCTGATCTCCACCATGTTCTGGATCCTAGACATTCCCCCCTGCCTGGATTCTGAGCTGACTGAATTCCCCCTGCGCATGCGGGACTGGCTCAAGAACGTCCTGGTGACCCTGTATGAGAGGGACGAGGACAACAACCTTCTGACCGAAAAGCAGAAGCTGAAAGTAAGCAGGTCCTTTCCAGCCAGGCCCAGGCGCCAGCACTGCCAGGGTCCCCGCCGGCCTCAGGCTGGCTGGGATCCAACCCCAGCCCTCGCCCCTTCCACACGCAGCTCCTCTCCGCCCTGAAGCCCAGCGGCTGTGACGTCCGGGAGAGTGGGAAGGGGACCCCGCTTCCTTTGTTTAGCCCGGTGATAGCACGGAGACAAAACAACCCCATAGTCTTTCTGAGTCTGGGCTGTCACACTATACCAGGCATATCGAGCACCTGGCAGTGTTGATGAAATGCAGATTCCCTGGCCTCGCTGCCGCCTTAGTGAATCAGGGAAGCTGCATTTCACACACTCCCCGGGCGATTTCAACGTGGGCGGCTCTAGAGGGCACCTTGGAGAGTATCCTGGGCCTCCACTTCTGGGAATGAAATGCCGCTCCACCCTGTCACTTCGTCTCAGCGTTTCGGAGGCAGTGGGGCCCGGCTGGCCAGGTCAGTCTCCCCCGGGCCCCAGGTCGCCAGCGTCTCTGCCCCCACAGGTGAAGAAGATCCACGAGAACGAGAAACGCTTGGAGGCCGGAGACCACCCTGTGGAGCTGCTGGCCCGGGACTTCGAGAAGAACTACAACATGTACATCTTCCCTGTGCACTGGCAGTTCGGGCAGCTGGACCAGCACCCCATTGACGGGTAGGACCCCAGGGCTTCCGGATCCCTGGAGCAGAGGGTGAGGGGTCGAGGCTGAGGCAGAAGGAACTGGTAGGCAGTGAAAGGAGGCGATGGGGCAGAGGAAGCTTTGAGGCCCTCTCAGGCCAGGGCTGAAAGCCTCCTTAGGTCTGCAAGCGCCAGAGCTTTGACACATCAGCTCCAGGGGGCTGGGGCTCAGGTGGAGCAGCCTGCAAGCTCAGGCCCTTCAGGAGCAAGTGGGAAGGCACCATCTGGCTGAGCCACCGGACCCCACAGGAATTTGCTCGCCCCCCTCCCCCACCTCATCTCAGAGCTGAGGGTGGCCTTGCTTGTGTCCCTGCTCCTTCCTGGACCTCTTTCCCCACCAGCACAGAGAAGGGAGTGTTCCTTCCAGTTTAAGTGTGGTACAGTTCCTTCCATGAGTTGGGTAGGGGTGAGAGGTCCGGAATCTAGAAAGAAAGCTGAAGCCGCTGTGTTCCCTAGAGTCCCTGGGGTGGGGTGGGGGTGGTGCCACAGGGCTGTGGCGGAGAGGGACAGACCCAGGATCTTTCCCTCCATGCCACGGGGTGGCCACACTGGCCCACTGTTCCTCTGTGTGTATTGTGGAGGGGTGGTTTTCTCACGCATGCTCACTGCCGCCTCCCCTCCCCACAG
Organism: Fukomys damarensis; assembly: GCF_012274545.1. NCBI lineage: Eukaryota > Metazoa > Chordata > Mammalia > Rodentia > Bathyergidae > Fukomys > Fukomys damarensis. Next base: position 5,657,200 of record NW_022900921.1, on the reverse strand, counting down.
GTACCTGTCCCACACCGAGCTGGCCCCGCTGCGCGCACCCCTCATCCCCATGGAGCACTGCACCACCCGCTTTTTCGAGACCTGTGACCTGGACAATGACAAGTACATCGCCCTGGAGGAGTGGGCCGGCTGCTTCGGCATCAAGGAGCGTGAGTGGACGCCGCGGCCCAGGGTGGCCGGCCTCTGGGTGTCTGTGCGTCTGTCCCCCCTTGGCCCTGTTTGGCTGTCTCAGCCTTGATCTGTTGGGTGTCTCCTGGACCCTTTCCCTCTCCTGCCTCTGGCATTAGCCCTGTTCTGTGCCAAGCACTATTCTGGGAACTGGCAGCTGTGGAGAGGAAACAGGAAGTGGGACTTGGCCGGAGCACTGCACCCACCCAGCGCCTCATTTTAAATTTGGTCTCTTTCCTTGCTTTGCAGAGGATATCGACAAGGATCTTGTGATCTAAATCCAGCCTCCTTCCGCAGAACCGGATTCTCTCTCTTTGACCTGTTCCTTCCTGTTCCCCCCAAAGTTTAAAATGTTTGGATGGTCAGTCGTTCTGCCTGGGGATAAGGTGCTAACATAGATCTAAATGAATACATTAACGGTGCTAAACATGGAAATCGTAACAAGTCGCGACACTCTAACTCCTAACTTGACTCCGGAGGCCTCTAGCTCGCGCCTAACAGCCACACCGCTTTTCTCTTGCCATCTGCAACGCCGCCCAGGGTCTCCTGGCTGTGGTGAAAATCCACGCGCTCCATTCTGCTGCTCGCACAGCGCATCTTCAGACTTTCTGTGTCACTCTGCTAACATTCACCGAATCAGACCTCGTGTTCATTTTATGTCAGGGTTTGGGCTGCCCCGGGTCTCCCCCGGTGGCTGGGCAGAGGGAAGTAACAGACAGAAATGTGGGTGACGGTGTTTCTGGGGCAGAGGACCGGCGGTGGGAGAGATCCCTGTGGAACCGGGGAGAGGGTCCCGTTTGCCTGGGCTGTGGCTGAGAGAGGGTCTGGGGGTTCGTTCCGAAGACGCAGAGACTCGCATGCACCCCACTCCTTGCCGTTTCCGCCTGCGCTCTGCTGAGCAGTTTCTGTGTCCGTCAGGCTCTTTATTGAGATTTACGGGAGCTGCGGCTAACAGTTCTCTGCGGGATAAACGAGCGTGTGCTACAGGGTTTCTTCCCTCCTAACTTCTTTTGGAGATTTTAGGCTTCTTCTCAGGGGCTCTAGGGGCTGGGAGGCTGTTTCAGGTAGGAAAGCCAAAATTCAGAGCGAGACACAGAAAGTCGTAAAGCAGAAAAAGTGAAGTTTGGTGAACTGGTTGTTTTGTTTTGCTTTTTTTCATATTTAGAAGGCTGGCATAAGTTTTCTAGCATATTCCACCTTTTCTTTCCCCATTTCCTCTTCTGTTCATCAAGAGAAACTTCATAGTCAACCGGATGGTCGGATCTCACAGGCTGAGAACTTGTTCACCTCCAAGCATTTCATGAAAAAGCTGCTTTGTATTAATCATGCAAGCTCTCTCTCCGTGGTGGGGAGAGTTTGGCAAACCTTTCAAAATAAAAAGTAATGACTTAGAAACCGCCTTCCTGGGTGATTCTGCATGTGTCTTAGTCCTGATTACCCAGACACGCAGACACAGGGACACCTAAGACCACAGAAATGCACACAGAGTGGTGCTTTTATGCACGCACCTGCGCACACAGCCTGACACTCGGGGTGCAGGCTTCCTCGGGGTGCTCCTTCGACTAAATTTAAATTGCAAGACGTTACAGGTGCAAAGGAGGAAGAGCATAAGAGATTGTGCATGTGTATAAATAATGGCATTCTAATATTATTGTCCTAGCGTTATTGTATTAGTTACAATGTCAGTTATTCAGAGAATTCGTTTTTTTATGCTAGTTCATTACATATGTAGTATTTTCCTAGCATTATTCTAGCACCCCACAGTCCCATGTGGTAGGCACCATGTGTGTGTGACTGTTTGGATCTTTTTTTTCTTCTTCTTCTTTTTTTTTTTTTGAGACAGTTTCTCACTTTGTAGTTCAGGCTGACCTCACAGTGATCCTCCTGCCTCAGCTTCCTAAGTGCTGAGATTAAAGGCATGCGTCACCATGCCCAGCTGATCACTGTATTAAAAAAAAATTATTAGTACATGTGAGCAGTACATGATTTCATTAATCTTGGGGTGTCGGTCCATGTGCCTAACACATCTTAGTTCTTTTTTCAACCCCTTCTCCCCTTTTCACACCATCTCTTGGTCCCTTACCGAAGCTTGTCTGTCCTTCTAGCATATTTCAGGTGGATGTGCTGAGACTCCTCTTAGGAGAAATGGGACCAGAAGTGCTCAGTTACAATGGGCCACCTAGCAGGGTCTTTAGATGTCAAGCTGAGAAATCGTCTCCCCTCTCTTATATTTGAGGTTACTAAAATAACACGGTCACTGCAAGTAAGACAAAACAAAGAGAACAACAGTTGGCTTTTGTTCTCCTAATCTGTGGATCTGGACAGAGAGATGGATGTAGGTAAATGTCACACGGTTCGGCTCGGTGTGGGCCTTCCCAGCCCACGGCCTCAGGAGTGAGGCAGGTGGCCCCGAGCTGCCAGGGCGCGCAGTGCCCTCAACTTCAGAGAGTCACGTGAGCACGGCAGGGAGCAGTCATGGGAAACCATGTGGACCTGTGCTGCTCAGAGAGGGCGGGAGATGCGGTCCTGGCCTCCGATGAGGGACGCATTCCCATGATCTGCTCAGCCTGGGTGGCCATTCCCACCACATCCGCTCAGCCTTACTCCACGGTGAGGTTGGCTGCCTTGGCTTAAAATGAGGCAGCCGGGAACCTAGAGCCTGCACTCCATCCCTCAGGGTTTCCCTGTGGGGAGCTGAGAGTCTTCAAGGAAGAGGCAGCAGCAAAGGCACAAGAGGCAAGATTCAGCCAGGCGGGAAGGGCAGAGGAGGGAGGGCCGTGGCACGGCACAGCAGACCTGGCCCCCTGCCAGAACCCCCCAGGCAGGGGTCCATTTCTGCTTCCTGCATGTGCCCTCCCTTTAAAGCTAATCACACACACACACACACAACACTGAAAGGAATGGTACCACTATCTTAGCTGGAAGATCAACTTCATTTACCATAAATAGAGATATACCTCAAAGATAAATGCAATAAAAATACAAACAGTGACAAAAACATGATGCAGGCATGGGTGTGCCCCACGCTGTCTCTTGCTAAAATAATTGTTTTGCTTCATAACCAGATAGTCTGAAGGAGAACTGAATTACAATGCATTCAGTATTAATGAATGCCAGTAACTCTCCTAAAAGCACCTTCCTTCCCTTCTGGTAATGCCTCTTCACCTAAGGCTCCTCTACGTCCCAGAACCCTTTGTGGGGGCGGGCTCGGCCCCGCCTTTGAGGAGAGTGGAGGGGCACAGGTCTGGGAGCCAGAACACAGATGCCCCCCTCCCTCCCTTGCTGGCTCCCAGCCTCTGCAGCCCAGTGACTCAGCACCGACCTCCTCTCCCTATCTGAAAATCCTGATAACCACGGTCCTGCCTAAGAAGTGGTTTGTCTGCCATGGAGTGCGCCAGGAAATCATCACCTCACACCCGCTCACCTGTCCCAGCCTGAACGGGAAGGGCGCCCCGTTTCCTAGCCTGGCCCCTCACACCTGCCCCCTCCTGCATCCACGTTACAGGAGAGTCTTCGCTGTTCGACTCCAAGGGTGCAACACATCCAGCTGGAAACGGAAAGCAAGGACTCTAAGTTCTAGGATCTGTAATTTTTCCTTTTTTCGGGGGGTTGGGGGGTGGTAATGGGCTTTGAACCTAGGCATGATGGATCACTTAACTACATCCTCGGCCCTGCTAAATTAAAAACTTAAAAAAAAAATTAGTACATGTTTGCAGTATAATTACATTCATTGTAGGAAATTGGTATGTGTAATTACACATCCCAATTCTTTTTTCCTTCCTTCCATCCCCTTTTATTTTGCCAGCACCAGATTCAAGGGCACAGGAAGCTTCTGCCCTCTCGGGGCTCCTGCAGGCCCCACTTCTCATGGCAGAGGGCAGCGGGATGAGATGGTTCTATCTTCAGAGACTCTCAGGATAGCGGGGCCTCTGGGCGGGCAACCCTGGACCAGTTTTCTAGGTTTACGACCTAGTTACCAGAAGGCTCCCCGGAGCCAGGCGGACCAGCCGCTCCCCTGCAAATCACCTACCCGCAAGGAGGGCTGAGGAAGCTCAGGGCGCCCCCTGGCGTGGCTAGAGAGAAAGGCTTCCCGAGCTGTGAGAAGGGCGGGCTGCTGCCAAATCCACAGGGCCCCTCATCTTCAGGTGGGGAAACTGAGGCTCAGAAAATACCTCCTGTAGTAGGATTGCCAGATAAAACACAAAACTCCCAGTGAGATTCTAATTTCGAAGAAGCAACAAAACAGTACAAACATGTCCTGTGAAATGCTTAGGACATATTTCTACTAAAAAAATTGTGTTGTGTATCTGCTCTCCTGCAACCCACCCCAGACAGGGCTTCCCCATCAGACCCGCCCAGTGTCCTTCGCTTGTCGTTCTGCCTAGAACACAGCAGGGCCGTGGGAAATGCTTGTTAAAAATCATTCTTTTATCAGTGAAATTAAACGAAAGGGCTGCGATTTGTGTCTTTGTTAACTTGGCAGTATTCTCCCTCTGTCAGCTGAAGTCCCAGTCTCCTTTGTTAAGTATTTGCCGAGGGACAGAATGCAGAGGGGTACAGTGCACGGAGCAGGCAATAGGCACACAGGGGGCCCTGGCAGCCAGACTTTAGGAGACGGTGAGCAGCGGTCTGTGATGTTCCGCACAGAGCTAAGCTCAAGCATGCCTTGGTTTACAGCGTCCCTGCAAAGCAGGATATCTCAGAGCAGCGCCAAAGCAGACACGAACATGCTCATGTTAATAAAGGGAATTTAGATGGAAAGGTCAGATCATCGCTTCACGCAAAAGCCACACAGGAGGCGAGACAGTTCACAGTGCAGGGCTGTGCATTCGTCGGAGGGACTGTAGCCTCTGCCGACCCTGCCCCTCAATGCCAGAAAGGGCCCCGCACCCCGAACGCCTCTGTACTTTCTTTCCCAGTGATGTGGTGGAGAGCGTCCTCTCAGGATGCGGAGGAACTCTACCTGCAGGGACCAGCAGGGGGAACACTGACCTCAGAAATGCGAACCCCACGGACTACCGATGCCCCGCCAACTCTGAGGCACAGCCTAAACTGCGGGGTCTCGGCACACCGCACACCGTTATACGGAGAAACTGAGTTGCAGACGGGGCACAGACGGAGGTAGATTCACTCTTCCGGAACAACTGGAAAATGAATCCAAGAGACGGAACCCATAGAATGTCGTCATCTCTGCGCTCCGACAGCCAGTCCGCATCTCCAGTTCTCGGCCACAGGACAGAGGGAAGGCAGAGCCCTCTGGCTGCTGGCACCGAAGAGAAGGCCATGTGGGAAAGTGGAAAGTGAGGATCCAGGAGGCTCAGTTCTGGCCCCAATCCCAGCAAAAACTGGAAAACTATACTTTCCCCACCAAGCACCCTCCAATTACCTTTTTGTAATGAAAGTAATAGACATATGGTAAAAGCCACCAGACAAAAAAGTTCAAACTGTGAGGGAGGCTGCAGAGTGAGGTAGGCTAACTACTAATATTCCTTGCTTATCTTTCTGGAAATATATATTCAATCATAAAAGTATATATAAGCACTTATTTCTATCTCTAGACATATTTATTGTTACACAAATGAGATTATGATGTACCTCTTGGTTTTAAATGTACAATGTACTCCCAGTGGCCATGAGCCACATATGCCTCCTTCCTTCCAGGGATGGCAGGACGGTGCCTCACACGAGGAACAGACCGGTGTAGCATTGCACCTTGCGGTAACCAGCACCCTGTGTTATCTCTGGAGGTGTCCTGCGCCGACAGAGTCCCCCACTGAGCACGGCCTCTAAGTGCCTCTCGGTGCCCAGAGCTAGGCTTTCTGTAGGGTCAATTCCTGAGAGTGGAATTGCTGGCTCCGGAAAAACGTGTGAGCCTAAGTCACTGACAGGCGTTGGCAAAAAGTCCCCCAGACGCACCGACTGCCACTTACTCCTGGGTTTGGAGAAGGCCACTTCCTCTCCTGGCCGGCCTTGGGAGTACTCACCTGTGAGGCCTAGGTCTTCTCACCCACGAGGAGAAGAGGGTTGGGCAGGAGTTTAATCTCCAAAGTACCCTCCTTGGGGAGGGGAAGGGGCCTCAAAGGTAACCCTTCGGGGGTTGTGGCCGACCTGTATAGTTAAGGGGGGTATAGTTAAAGGGTGCCACCTGCCCTGCGACCTCTGCAGGGTTAAATGGCCTTTCTCTTCTCTCTTCTCTCCTTCCCCTGTTCCCTTTTCCTCCCAGCAGAGCGGAAAATGCCCGAGACCATCATTGGGAGACCAGTCCCAGCAGCAGCTGATCCCTGGCCTTCCAGCAGGACTAAGTCCTCCCGCCCTGCCTGTCCCTTCTGCCACCTGGTGTGACCACTCCCGCCTACCCACCCAGCGCTCCATGGGGGTCTCCGAGATAGCATCTGAGCGAGCTCTTGCCAAAAGCATGCCTTTTTCTGCCCTGGAAGGAATCAGTTTCACTCGCTCTGAAGAAGAGCCTCTGCATGTACTTGGAATTCTTGCCAAAAAACCGGAGAGGCCCCGAATTCCTCAGTGCCCGAATCCAGAATCGCTTAATCTGCCACAGCTCCCTCCAGGGGCACTGAGATGATGGAGTTACAAACCGCTTAAAGGCTTAGGGAGCGTCAGGGTGGAAGGAGGCGGGGGCGAGAGCCCGGGTGAGGGGAGCCCCCCCGGGGCCCAGCGCCCCTCCTGCTTCTCAGGGAGGATGTGTGATTGGCACCCTGGAGGACTCGGAGGAAGACGCTGGGCCCTCAGAGTTCTCAGGGCCCGGAGGCACAAGGGGTTAGGGAGGTGGTGGGGCTGCTCCACCTTGCAGGATTTCAAGGCCTCCGTTTACAGGTGAACCAGGAGGTAGAAGGGCCCAGGATCAGTAAAACCTGCAGGGAGCGCGATCATCTTAAAACACCTTCTCAAGGCTTTTGTTACTCTCAAAATCCATAAAGCTTTTGGCGATTCATCCCTACGTCCCTCTCTGAACTCTATCTATCCCACTGCCATGCTGGGTAAGTTCCAAGCACATCGGTGTTTGTTTCCATCCCCAAGTACACTGCTCACTGGCCCGGTAGGTTCCCATCGTGGAGCCTGTCTTAGTTACTTCTCTCATTGCTGAGATAAGACACCCAATACCCACAGGTTAAGGGAGGGAAGGTTTGTTTAGCTCACAGTTTGTAGAGGCTTCAGTTCATAATGGGCTGGCACAAGGCAGCGTGGCACCATACACAGGCGTTGTGAAGGAGAAACAATGTGGTGAAGAGACGGAACCCCTAGAACGTCCTCATCTCTGTGCCCCGAGAGCCAGTCTGTATCTAATTCTCAACCACAGGACAGACAGATCAGAAGATACTAAAGCAGACTACTTAGGGTGGGCAGCACTCACACCCTCAATCGTAGCGCCCTCATCCTACCATGGCACCTTGAATCAAATCCAGCATCACAGCCCAGCCACCTGTGAAAAAGCCACACCTATGACCCTGTGAGGCTTTCAGGGGCCAGCTGGACACACACCATGACAGGGTCTTTGCACAAGCTGAATCCTCACCTTCCCAAAGCTGGCTGCTTCTTATTCCTCAATGCTCATCTCGAACACCACTTGTTGAGAGGGGCCTCTACCAAGCCACCTGGTCACCTTGGACTGGGCAGAGCACTTGCCCAGCATGTTCGAGGCCCCGAGCAATCCCCAGCACTGTAGATAAATAGATAACGCGATGTTTCCCCTTCTTTCCTTCAGGCACTCGAGTCCTGGCCTTCTAGCCAGCTGCGTGTGTTGAATAATTTGAATAAATTGCTGTCCAGCAGATTTCTCTGTGAAAAGGGGTGAAGACCCTCCTGTGACCTTTCTCCTTCGGCTTTTTCACTCATTCCTACCTTTGTTCTGTTTTGTTTTTTGGAACTGGGGATCAAACTCAGGACCTTCCGCTTCGGAGGCGGGTGAAGTCCCACTGAGCTAAGTCTCCGGCCCTCCTACCTTACAGTTTAAATCCCATCCACAAGGAACTGGTGGCTCCCTTTGACAGCGTTCTTCTTTTTCCTAGCACTTTGTCTCCAGGCCATTATCTCATTCATGCTGTCTCCACAGAGCAAGCCCGATTCCCGGAAACTTAAGGATGCTCAAAATTATGTATGGAACCGACGCCGAATGAGTCAGGGCGGTGTTGTCTTGTTGCTGCCTGCACAGTACCCTCCCCGGGTGGCAGAGGACTGGCGTGTGAGAGTCCAGGGCCTAGTGTCTTGGGTACTTGTTCAAAAGTCGAGAATATTTCAACCATGGATTACGTTTCCAGAGGATTCCCGTTATCAAAACCTCATTTCTGAAGGAGATTTGCTCCTCACGGAAGCCCGTCTGAAAAAGACTGTGAGACCCTGAGGGAGGAGAAAGGAAAGCTGGTGCTCATTACTGGGGGGAGTGCGAGGGTCTAGGCTGGAGCAGCAGCAGGAGGGGAGAGTGGCACCTGTGCCAGCATCTGCGATCTCACCCTGCCCTGGGCTGGCCTCCAACCTGCACCACAGAGAGCTGCTCAACTGCCAACAAACAAACGCACAGCGAACAAAGGGCTGTGTGTGCCGGAGACGACCAGTCCCACCGGTGGTTTGGGTGGAGGAGAAAACAAAGCATGGCTTTGGGAACACACAGCGTTTAGAAAGCAGAGGGGAGAGAGGGCCGCCCATCTCTGAGCCGCCCTGCCCACCGTCCCGTGGTGAGGGGCCAGTCGGTCACTGGAACAGCCAGTGTTGGAGCGGTCAGGGCTGGACCATACCATCTGAGCTTCAAGGAGGGGCCGGGAGGACCCCAGGGGTCACGGGGTGTGCTTGGACAGCTGCGATGGGCACAGAATGAGCCCATTCAGCAAGGCTCTGAAACTCTAGCTCAAAGCTCGGAGCTGTGCACACCCTGCTTCCCGGAGTCCGCAATCGGAAACACGGAGGAGAAGCTTCAGTGGAACAATAATGTCACCAGTGGATCTGGCCCAGACGCCCCCGACTGGGGGCAAGGTTTGTTCCATTCGCCACCCAGGCTGCAGGGAGGGGATGAGCGGAGAACAGCTTCCAGCACGCAGTCAGGGCTCCGAGGAGCAGGCGATTTTCCCTTCCTCTCCTCCGCTTCAGAGGCTGTCTGGTCCAAGCAGCTCAGCCGTGGGCCCTTCTGGTCCACAGCAACTCTCTTCTCTCTGATCTTTGCCCCGCAGAGCAATGCAGTAGGGAAGACCCCTCGGGAAAGGATGGCTAGATGGAAACCGAGTCACCACCACTGCCCTTCCCTTGCGTTACAGCAGGGAAGCTGAGGCCCAGAGAGCAGAGCATGCACACACAGGAACTCTGGGAAGGTCTGGGACCTCAGGGAGCTAAAATGCAGGATGACAGCACTCCCGACAGTGGCAGGCAGAAGGTGGGATTTCCGCTGGGCAGTCTAAAGTGTGCAGAGCAGCTGGATAATTTGAGTTTTAAGAACTCAATGGTTCTGCCACCCACCTCACAAATGCAAGGTCTCAAGTTCGATACCTAGTACTAAAAAAAAAAAAAAAAAAAAAAAAAAAAAAAAAAAAAAAA
>NW_022900921.1:5629860-5647259 GCF_012274545.1 Fukomys damarensis | reverse complement strand
AAAAAAAAAAAAAAAAAAAAATCAATACTACTTTCATTGTTGGAGGTTTTTGGCTAATGAAATAGAAGTCAGTGACCAATCAGGATTCTTTGGTTATGAAAAAAACAAACTCAGGTAATTTAGCAGGTGGCAACTGACTGGAAAGACATGTGGTTTCTTACAAAACAGAAGGAAGAGTTGAGACATCTGGCGTGGAGCATGCTGGGAACTGTGCAGCCTCAGAGATCTGGGTAGGAGGAACCTGTCAACATTCACCAGGGAAACAGGTTTGATGGGCACCAGCTGTCAGGTGCCTGGAGCAAGATAAAAGTCCCTCAGCCAAGCGTGGCGGTGCACACCTAAGTTCCAGCACTCGGTAGGCTGAGGCAGGAGGATCGCTGTGAGTTCGAGACCAGCCTGGGCTACATAGAGAGTTCCAGGAGAGTCTCAACTACATAGTGAGAATCTGTCTCAAAAAACAAAGCAAAACAAAAGAAAAAGATAAAAGTCCCACGGTAGAGCAGCCAGGCTGAGTCAGGGGCCCGAGCTGAGAGGCCACCTGGCCTGGCAGTTCTCCATGACCACTCACGGGGCACACAAACCACTCATCTAAAGGACATTGGGGTGCTCTTACCAGAGATGAGGGGATGGCGAGGAGCCCCTCATAGCTGCTCACACTGCACTGCCTCGGTTTAGAACAGGGAGCAGCAGGCGGGAGCCCCCACCTGTCTCCGTCAAGCATCCTGCAGGCACCCATAGCCTGCGATCACTTTCACACCACGGGGAGCTGTGAGGTCGCGACAGAGACCACGGCCAGAGGTGCTAGGGGATGGCACTCTATCCGGGGTCCTGCCGGAGAAAAAGGGGCTGGTCCCAGGTCTGGGCGGCCATGCCACCTCCACCGGGCCCTCTCGGCCTGGCCCTGAGCAAGGACTGATCAGACGTCGCCTGCCTTACTGGCTCTCACAGAGCTGAGCTTGACCAGTGCGCTCCCTGCCCACCCCTTCGGCTCTCTTAATTTAGCCCGATGATGCTGCATTCCGTGCTTAGGCTGGCGCAGGTAACTTTATTAAGAAACAGTCCTGACTTCCCACCTGTTAGGATGGCTACGGTTGGAAGAGAAACAAGCATTGGCAAGGATGTAGGGAAAACGAAAACGCTGGGCACTGTTCTCAGGAATGAAAAACGGTGTAACCGCAGCGGAAAATAAGGTGGCAGCACCTCCAAACCTTAGACAGGAAGGCACCTCACTCCCACGTCTGGTACGCTCTCCAGCGGACTGGAAGCAAGATCTCAAAGAGACATCCGCGGACCTGTGCTCCTGGGCGCGTTCTTCCGAACCGCCCAGAGGAGAAGCAGCCCAAGTGGTGGGTGACCGGCAGAGGGACCGATGCACCACTTGTCATGGGCGATGGTATCCGGGCAGAGAGGAGATGCTGACATGCGCTGTATCGCGGAAAGACCTGAGGGCGCCCGCGGCCAACGGGCCAGTCACAAGAAGGCAGTGCCATGTGGCTGTGGGGACACCGAGCATGCCGGTACAGAAAGCAGAGGGGGGCCACCAGGGCCTAGGGGAGGGGAGGAGGGGAGTCACTATTCAACGAGTGCTGTTCGTGCGCTGACACGGGGGTGGAGGAGCAGACCATGGCCAGCCCAGGGCTGAAACCACAGCCAAAATACAGCTCTCCTCCTTCAAGTTGATTTTTCTCAGGTATTTCGTCACAGCGAGGAAAGCTAACACAATCCCGTCCCAGACCAGAGAGAAGTGAGCCTGACTGCGTCCTCTGGGAGCGCGGAGGAGCGCGGCTGCTCTTAGTGGCGATGGCAGAGCAGGGAAAGTGAAGACAGCTGCGACCGAGTTGCTCCCCAGCGCTGCACTGATGGGCCCTGGAAAGCAGGTGACTCCTGTCTCTCGCACCACCTGTGCCGTGTTTGGGTGAAAGAGGCATGAGCCCCGGGAGCCCGCGTGTTAAGCTCCTGCTCTTCCTCCCGCTCTTGGCTTTCCCTGGAGCCATTATTCTCCTGCCACAGCTGCGTGAGGAGGAGGTGGGCCACAGCCTGCTTTCTCTCACTGCGCACCATGAAAGCTCAGCTTTTGCATTAGTTTTTGTGCGTGATAGAGACATAGAGCAACCAGGACTGCCAGCGATCAGATCTCTGTGAACATTCTAGAAGATCCGAGTGGGGCGCAACCCCAGTGCCCAGCCGGGAAAGCCCTGGTGCGGATGAAGATGGGGAAGACCCAGGCAGCCGCGGGGTTTCCGGGGATGTCTCCCACCTAGGCTGATTCAACCCAGGCCTCCTGCCCACCATGCTGCCCTCCCTACCCACTCAGGTTCTCAAGGTAACCCTGTAGCTCTTTGAACATATATGTGGCGGAAAACCTGACTCTGAAAAGCCAAGTCTGGCTGGGGGGGATCCTGACCAGTAAGTAGGTAGAATTAATTGGGTTGTAAATGATAGAGACTGAGGCCAGATTAGCCTAAGCACAAAGGGAATTCACTGGTGCAGGTAATTAGCATTACAGAGTCGCTTCTTCCTGCACATTCATCTCTTTCTCAGTGGCTCAGGAGTTTCCACCGCATGGATGGGTGTGGTGAGCTGAGCAGTGGACCCTAAGATGTCCGAGTCTTAACACCCAACCCACAAATGTGTTATCTCCCGGGCAAAGGGGATTCTGTTGAGGATCTTGAGATGAAGACATGATCACGGGTCATCCAGATGAACCCCATATAAATGCAAGAATGCTTATGAAGGGGGAAGGGCAGTCAGTAGAAGTAGGTGCAATGAGAGAAGCAGAGGTAAGAGAGACAGGCTGCTGGCTTTGAAGATGTTGGAAGGAGACGTGAATCATAGAATATACATGACCTCTAGATGCTGGAAAATAAAAGAAATTGAGTCTCCAACTGTATTAGCCAGCTTGCTGCTACTGTGACAAAACACCTGAGACCATTATATGAAGAAGAAAGGCTCATTTTGGCTCATGATTTCAGAGGGTCCAGCCCATGGTTGTTTGGCTCTATTTCCTTTGGGCCTGTGGTGAAGCCGAACATCGTGGCAGGAAGTCCTTGGTGAAGTAAGCTGCATACTTCATGGGGGCCAGGAAGCAAGGAGAGGAAGAGAAGGGGCCAGGGTCTCAATACCCCTTTCAAAGGCACAGTTCTGTTTGATTGGAAAGTTCCAACTAGGCCCCACTCCGGAAGCTTCCACCACCTCCCATAGCAGCATGAACTGGGGACCAAGTCTCCAACCCACAGGCCTCTGGGGAACACTTGTCCAAACTGTGGCACCCACAGGACTTCCAGAAGGAATGTCCTTGGTGTCAAGACTTCTGACCTCCAGAGTTTAAGTTGTTTTAAACTGCTGCGTTTGAGGTAATCTGTTACTGCAGCTATAGGAGGCTGATACAATGGCCTCGTGCCTCCGGGCTTATGTCTTCTCATTGACTAAGCCACAGGGGTGGGAGAAGTTTCCTTTTCCCAAAGTTCCTCCTGGACTCTCAGAGAGAGACTCTGTCCACAGGGAGTTCAAGGGACTCTCTCTCGTGGTACCAGTGCTGGTGCCAAGCCGGGGGAAAGAAAGCAAGCCAAACCTGGATTATGTGCCTGAGGTGGCCGTTTGGGTGGGGACCCTGGTTGCTGGGCCCCTCGAGTCTTTGGAGATGAGGGCAGGAAAGTGTCCTGGACAGGCATAACCACAGGCTCCACAGCAGGAATGTGGGGAGAGCAATTTAGGGAACCGAAGCCAAGGGTTAGTGGGTACTGCTGGTGGAGCGAAGTAGGCAGGGCCAGAGAGGAGTTGGAGGAACCAAACCACCTAGAAAGCCCACCCCCCACCACTGCTGGAACCATGTGGAAATTTTAATTGCTATATTGCACAATTTACAGTGTGAATATTGTGGGAGTAGGCACAGTATGGGATGTTTGTGTTTGTGTGTGTGTGAGTTGGCGTGCAAGTGGTAACAGGTTGCCATAGTGACCAGCAGGGATTTTAGAACACGGAAAATCTACATCCCATATCTCAGCCATGCCATTTACTAGCTAAGAGATCTTGGGCAAGTTTCTTCATTTCTCCCCAGACTTAGGATCTTCATCCCTAAAATGGGGACAGCAGCAATCCCAGTATCACTGGGCCATTGTGAAGATTAAATGAGATTCAGCGTGTAAAATGCCTAGCAACAGTAAATGCCATTTTAATGGTAGCTATTATTGTGATTATTTTAATGAAGGAGAAACATTTGCTCACGAAACATTTTGAGCTGGTGGCTGTCTTGTGTGGTCCTAGAGGGTAGACCAGGGTCAAAGACAGAAGCCATAGGCCAACATAAGGAAGCCCTTTCTCTAGAGTCATTTGAGGAAGCAGCTGGTGCCTGCGGGAGTCAAGCCAGAGAAGAGGTTGGAGGTGTTGCTTGGGAGGGGAGTTTGCATTCAGTTGGAGAGTGGAGCGGAGCCTTCAAAGCTCGCTTCTTGCTGTGAGATCCTGTAGTTTTCATCCCATCGTAGGTGCTCCCCCCCACCCCAGAGCTGAGCAGCTGTGACTTCAGCCACTCCTTGGGACCCATCAGGTCCCCACACACTTCGGTCGTGACATGCCCAGCCTGGGATTTCTTCCAGGCCCTGAGCTTCCAGCCCCAGAGCTTGATTCTATCTCTCACTCACTGGGCTGGCGCTGAGAGAGCAGAGGAGTGGTTTGCATTCAGATTCGCCTCAGGAATCCTGTGGAGAAGGCTTAGGGCAGCAGCTTCTTTGGGGTGGAAGAGCCTAGCACCCCCCGGAGCTCTGCAAGTACCAGTGAATTAGTCTTTGACCACTTCCTAAGCAGTGAGCTGCTTGAGAGGCAAAAGTCAGTTCAGCAGCCTGGCTGTAAGGCTAAAAACCTTCCCTTGCACAGAAGGTTTGCTCTGTCTCGTGTGACAGAGGTTTGCACAAAGCTGCTGACATACGGGCTCATGTAACCCTTGAGGACATTTTCTAGATTTGTCTCTTGAGCACACCTTTTCCTCAAAGGGTGTCTGGTCAGATAAGTTTGGGACACAATCTACACTGTATTTAGAGACTCACGAATCAGTCCTCAAGTGTCCCACACCGAGCACTGCTTCTGTGGAGATTTTTACTGATAACTTTTCAAAAAGACAATTGCTTTTTTCACCCAAACAGTTCGTATTTGCTGCGAAAAATATTTTTAGGTACAAAGGGTGAAAATTATTCTTTATTTTCTCACTTTCACTCAAGCAAACCTTTCTTGGGATGTTGACATTTTCTGCCAGACTAGATATTACAAAGAACATCAATCTTACAAAAATGAGATCATTCTTACCTGCTATCCTACCGTCTGTTTATTCCATTTAGCAAGATATCATAACCATCTTTTCACATTAAGAAACATGATCACAGCATTTAATTAATTCACCTATGTATTCCATAGTACTGATTCAGCGTCAGGCATGGACTACCCCAGCCAGGTAGGGCAAAACCACTAGCATCACTTCCTCTTAGGTTTCATGGCTTTTCTCTACTCTGCTGTGTGCCAACTACAAATTCTTGACGCTAAACACCCACGGGAGCGCAGGGACACACACACACACACACACACACACACACACACACACACACACACAGATCTGACTACTGAAACTGCAAAGAGTAACATCTGTTAAGTTCAGATGGATGGAGTTTTACACTCATGCACAGCCGTGCAGCCACGACTCAGCTATAGAGAGTTTCTATAAAAGTTCTAAAGAGAAGAACACGCAGGAGCAGGGCCTTTGCTCAGCCTGGAACTGTGAGGTCGCAGAACATCCCATCTCGCCCTTTCCCAGTTAGGGATCCTCACAGCTGAAACATTCTGGTCCTTGTGTGTCTTGTGCCCCCTTGGCCTTTGAGGGCAGGGTAGCCAGTGGCCATCAGCAAGGGCTGGTAGGTGTGCAGAGACGGAGGCTGTGGCGTCCCTGGGCCCCAGGTCCTGGAGGAGGAGGAGGGCTTCGCTCCTGCCCATCTGTTCTGGGCGAGCTGAAGAGAGGAGCTCCGCAGAGGGAGGCACCCGGGAAGGCAGGGCTGGGGCGAAGTCCCTGGGCGATGGATCGAAATAATCCCTGCTTCTCAGCCAGGGTAGGCGATAGCCGATTATTTGGACGATGGGGAAAAATCCGAATATGCACTGTGGCTCCATATGACACTGGATCAAAGCTACATCCCCGGTTCTGATCATCACACCCTGGTGATGGAAGAGATGGTTCTTTGTGTGAGGAGGACACTGAGGAGGAGAGAGGCGCTGTCTTCGCCTTGCTCTCCAATGGCTCACATAAAAACGTGTGTGCACCTGTATGCGAGTGGACAAGACAAGGCCAAAACGTAACTCAGTGGTGAATATGGGTGCAAGGGTTGTGGGAGTTCTCTGTACCGACCTTCGACTTCTGAATCAATTTGAAATTACAGTAACAGACAGAGTTATAGACTCTGAAGTCTGAGGCCTCCTGGGGCTGGGCCTGTCTACCGGAGACCTGTGTGGCCTTGGGCTTCTTCCTGCCTATCTCCTCTGTTAGACTCTACTGTGTGGGTGGGAGGCTGAGTGCCAGGTGGCCTTTTTCTCTCTTTGTTTCAGACTGTCTTTGTGAGACCCGCAGATCGGCTCCAGCTCTCCCTCTCCAGGATTCCGAGGATCTGGATTCCCAGTGAGCGCTGAAGGGTAGTTCCCCTCTGCTCTAGTCTTGTCATTTGTGTTAGCTGGGGCCTGGGACTTGCCTCCCACGGGAGGAGAAAGCGTGACTTTCCAGTGTATGCCTCTTCCCAGATTAAAATATCATGTAAAACAGGTTGTAATCATATCACTATCTCATCCTCCTTTAAAAAGTGCTAAGGCCACAGAAATTTTTTAACACTGGGTTTGCCCGGGGTGACTCCTAGGCTCCAATGATCTTCCTGCCTCAGCTTCCCAAGTGGCTGGGACTGCAAGTACACACCACTGCACACCAACTAGTAAATTTAAAGTGTTGGAAATAGGGAAATGATAAGCAAATGGCAAAGTCTTCTAAAATTCTACTCTAACGATGGCATTGATTTGACACCCAGAGACTGTCAGAACAGCAAGAAAACCCCACTCTTGCGTACTGGGGAAACTGAGGCCAGAGAGAGGGCGGCCTGCTGGACATCACAAAGAGTGTGGATGGCAGGATCATCTGGGTCTACAGACTGTGTTTTGAGTTTCAGGCCAACCTAAGGTTGGTTTTTAATATATGATGCTGTGGTTTTTTTCTCCTGACATAAACACCTACAATTCGAAAATATAGAAAAGTCGGAGGAGGCTTTCTTGCTGGTTTTCACACTCTCCTCCTCGCAGGAGTTCAAATGCTGCTCTCTGCCATCTCTGTGCCTCAGGGCAGCTTCTCCCCTAGCTGAGAATCAGAGGAACACCCAGGCCCTGTCTTGGGCTGGCTGCTCCTCATCCTGCCTTGGAAAGTTGGCTGGGGCAGGCTCAGGATCCAGCTACCATGCCTGCCACCCACAGAGCCCGACTCGGGGAGCGGGCAGTGACCCACCTGTGTGCTGTGCTGCCTGAAATCCTGCAGTTTCCTCTTCCTGCTTTCACCTGGGCATTGGCTGCCGTGCTGGGGCAGCCACAGCCGCCTCTCAGGGAAGGAGTCCGCCAGGAGGCTGGTGTCCTTCTGTGTGCGGGCAGGCTGGGTCCTGCTTTCCCCTCTCTCTCTCCTCAGGCCCTCTTTGGTGTCTCTCAGGCCATTGTCTGAGTTCTGCTCTGGGCCTTGCTGCAATGAAGGCGAGAATTCCCAGGGGCGGGCACGCTGGCGTGGTTGCCAACGTGCAGCAAAAATAGCACCGAAGCTAAAGCTGACTGAGCAGTCATCTTGGGTGCGGTAACCCTGCTAAGTATGTGACAGGCGTTATTCCTTTTAATGCTCACGAGGACTCGGAGGGCTCTAGCTTCTCCCTGGCTCTTCCATGTGGGAAGCCTGGTGGGAGAGGTTGGATTTTACTTGGTGGGAAGAGGCATAAAAGGGGTCAGGGGTGCCAGAAGTCACCATCTCCTTGGGGTCGGGCGTCCTCCATCCCCAGCACCCACTCTGACTTTAGACAAAGGCCCACTCCCAGCTACCCACTCCCCAGAACTCTGCTCTCTGTCCAGACTGCTGGGAAGTGAAGCTTGGGTCGGCACTGGGGGATGAGTCAGGACTTGAACCCAGAGCCAAGGGACAATCAGGGCAATTGAGGGTGCTTTGGGGCATGTGGAGAGCAAGTCTGCTGGGCACACGGCAGGCCTGAAAGGCTAGGAGCCTGACTGCTGCTTCTTAGGGGGAGCCTTCCTTGCGGGGTCCCCCAGCCTCCGCCCCCTAGCCTGCCGCTCTGGAGCAGCTCTTCCGGAAGGCCCAGTGGAAAGTGGCCGGTGGGGAGGCCTCCTCCCAGAGCCAGGCCCGACCCACTGTCTGGCCTCTGCCGCACCACCAGCAAGCAGAGGGTAGAGCAGGTCGTCTCTTCCTGACACAGCCTCCCTGCTGGGCGGAGGGGCACAGGCTCTCCCGGGAGCTCTCCTGCCTGGCCTTCCTCGTGCTCTCGGCCCTCCTGTCTCTGAACCCTTGCTCGTGCCCTGCTGAGACCCTTGAAGGCTTGGTTCGTATGTCTCTTTTCTGCGTTGTGGAAATAGCCGGCGGTCCACCCATCCGTCCCTCATCTGCCCCTGCTCCATCAGGCCTCCTTACCCCCGAGTCCTGCCTTTGAGGAATGATGCGCAGCTCCAGGACCTCGGTTCGCTGCTCGTGAGGGAAGCAGACCCCTCAGCCTGGGCAGAGGGAGGCCAGCAAAAGCCCCATAAAGGTCAGGAACCATTCATTTCCCTTGGACAAGCAAGCGAGGCCTGTGTGCACTCGGCAGCGCTATGTGTACAAAGAATAGGCCGGGGATTTAGCTCAGTGGTGCCGCCGCTGCCTGCCTCGAAAGCACAAGGTCTCAAGTTCAATCCCCGGCACCGAAAAATAAAAGAAAAGAATAGCTGTTAGTGACTGGTGAGTTATCCAACGTGTACTTGATACTACGGACCTCAAAATTCGCGCATCCTTTCTAGGGGTTCTTTTTCCCGTTGGGCTGTGTGACCTGGGACGAGTTGTATAATCTCTCTGCGCCTTTACTTTCTTGTCTACAAGCGGTGATCAAAAATGCAGTAAATGTTTAAAGTTCATTGCAGCAAAAGGCACGTCGTATTAATTCACCCTCAAAGCACTCCCCTTTGTTCCCAACTCACGCCGTTCTTCCTGACCCTCTCAGAAGCAGCTCTGGTCAAAATGACCATGAGAGGTAAACTTTTTTTTTTTTTTTTTTGATTCAGGACATCAAGGCGGCCACACCACAATGGAAGACACGCACAGAAAAAGACTTCAGAACTTCCTCAGGTGGTGACAAGAACGATGGGAGGAGTGTGCTCAAAGTGAGGGGAAAATGTGGCCTTGTGTCTTTTACTGTCATGCATTTATTTAAACATTCACTATATTTTTTTGGCCAGATGTGGAGGCGCACACCTGTAATCCTAGCACTTGGGAAGCTGAGGCAGGAGGAGCCTGTGACTTTGAGACCAGCCTGGGCTACATAGTGAGTTCCTGGTCAGTCTCAACTACATAGTGAGACCCTGTCTCAAAAACAAAAACCACAAAACAAAAAAAAATACACTATATTTTTGGCCAGATGTGGAGGCGCACACCGGGAATCCTAGCACTTGGGAAGCTGAGGCAGGAGGAGCCTGTGACTTTGAGACCAGCCTGGGCTACATAGTGAGTTCCTGGTCAGTCTCAACTACATAGTGAGACACCGTCTCAAAAACAAAAACCACAAAACAAAAAAAAATACACTATATTTTTTTATTATACCTCGTATAAGGGGAAAAATCATCGTTGTCTCCAAAGGCGGTTTGGAGGATTAAACTCTCTCTTACAAACACAATAACAGGCTCTGGAGTCACATAGATGTTGGTTTAAATTACAGCTCGGGCTGGGTGTGGTGGTGGAGGCCTATAACCCTAGCATTTAGGAGGCTGAGGCAGAAGAATCACTGTGAGTTCGAGGCCAGCCTGAACTAAACAGCCAGACCCTGTCTCATTAAAAATAATAATAAAAAAATACAGCACTGCCACTCACTAGCTCTGTGACCTAGAGAAAGTCTCTTGACCTTTCTGTGGCTTCAGATAGTAACAGTAGCAACTTCAAAAGGGTGTCAAGGAGGTTAAAGAAGCAGTGTGGGTACAGAATTTAGGCCAGCACGGGCAGGGAGAGGAGGGGTATTGTATAAGCCTTTACTCAGGTCCTCACCTCCTTCCCACCCTCCCTTACAGTCCTCTCTTTGTCCTCTTTTTTTTTTTCCTTCAGTACTGGGGATCGAACTCAGGACCTTGTGCCACTGAGCCAAATCCCCAGCCCTCTTTGTCTTTTTTGAGATTTTAGTTGCACTCTGTCTTTCAAGTGGGAAACCCAGGCAAAAAGGACAGAAGCCCCCTCCTGTGCCCAGGTCGGTTCCAGGAGATCCTTGTGTTGCAGGTTCCTAACTTTTGGAGGTTGCGTGTGGGTACAGAAACTTATTTGTTCCCTCCTCTTTTACCCACATAGTAGTTTTCTGTGTTTATTGTTCCTTGTTTTGTTTTACTTTGCAGCTCTAGAGTACAGAAACTGTTGCGTTGCCTGTGTAAAGAGCTTTCCCACTCTTCCTCCGTAAAAGCCGAAGGATGCCTCTGTGATGCCGTCCTGCGCCAGCCTGCTCCCTGGCCCTGGCCGCTGGACAGGAGCACAGAGCAGGGAAGGGCCCCAGGCCCACGCAGCCCTCGCCCCACGGCCATCAAAGCCCTTGCTTTGTCAAGGCTCCTGTAATTTGCTCTCCTTCGTCCCACTTTGTTCTGGGCCGGAGAAGCCCCAGGCGGCCGCTGCAGGCCTGGTCCTGCCCCTGCGGCCCTCTCCTTCCTGCCTTGGCAGGGGACGCAGGGTGCCACCTTCCCACGCCACCATCTCTGCAGGGGACCTCTTCGGGGTGGAAGTGGGGAGTCTGTTGGTCAGAGATGCTTTCTTTTAAAAGCCAAGCATAACCAGAGCTGTCTGCTTGATTTTCCATGTTGACGTCACCATTCTCCCCTCCCAGTAGTGCAAAACATCTGCTCGCCTAGGAACATGGCCGTCTGCTTTTTGACTTGTTTCCTTTTTGTCAAAGAAAAGACTTGGTGTAATTCCTTCCGTCTTGTATGCAATAAACATCTGAAGAGTGATAGAGCAGCATCCCTGACATGGCAGCCGTGGAAACAGAGGAGACAGGTGACAGGTGACAGGTGAAGGCTGACGGGGCAGGGAAAGCCATTCGGAGCCCCCGCAGCAGCGCCAAGCCGGACTTGCTAAGAGACACTGATGACTCGCTGGGGACAGTCAAACGCCCGGGAAGGGCCTCAAAGTGCCTCACAGGAAGTTGCCGCTCGCCTGGGTCCGGATGTGTCTGAGGGGTCCACACACGCCTGCTGGTGCTGGGGACCGGCGGGAAGGAGGGCTCTGAACAACCCCACAGCAGCTGCCAGCCTTCGCTGAGCTGGCACTGTGTTGGCTGCCTCTGCCCGTATGAAGTCATTCTGTTTTCCCAAGACACCTCTTACCATCCATAGTCTGCAGACGAGAAAACTGACACCTGCAGAACTTCGGTGGTCTGCCCGAAGTTCCCAAAGGTTCAGCTCCAACCTGGGTCCCACAGCGCATGTCAAGCTAGCTTTCACGGTAATGCTAAGCACCTGTTTGCCTTTTGATCCCATTCCCTGGTGCCTGCTGGGTGCAATTTTCCGGTGTATGTGCTTGTGAGTCCACAGCCAGTGGCCAGGAACAACTGGGAAGAGATTTGCAAAAATCTAAAATGGCGCCACTCTTTTCGCTAATTTTTTAATTGAAAATACTTTTCACAAGATTTTTTTTTGTGTGTGAATACATGGTGGGCTTGTCATTGTACATATAAATTCCCATGGAGGTATTTAAATTGCTCCTTTAATTGCGAATAAGGTCAGAATGTAAAAGGGTTCTGAGGCTAAAAAGTGTGGGGGCCACTGCACGAACTTAAGTGGAGCTGCTCCCCGGCCCCAGGCCAAGGCCCTTCCAGGCGCTGTCGTTGTGTGCTTTGCCAGTGCCATTAGCACTGCTATGTCACGGGGCCCTGGCTTGTGCTGCATGGACTGGCCTGTGTGAGCACCATCTCGTAATCACCGCCTATGATTGAGGTCCTCTATCCTTAAGGCTTGCCTCGGGGGGCTAAAGTTAGTCATTTCTTTGGCATCTTTATTTTTAAAAAATTGTACTATTCCATGTGTGCAGTACATAATGATTGCAGGTACGGTAAGAGGTTGGTACGGCGTAAAACACGTGTTAATTCTTTTTCCATCCCCTCCCCTCCCTCCTTGTTTTTTCCTCCCTCCATCTCTTGATGGGGGCTTAAATTTTAAATCTTTGTGTCCCTTTCTTTGGCTTCTTGAGAGCGATCCCCTCATTCTCTCACTCTTGCTCTGCCCTCTTTTTTTGGCAGTGCTGGGGTTCAAACCTGGGCTGCCACTGAGCTGCACCCCCAGCCCAGCTTTTCTTTCTTTTTGGCACTGGGGATCAAATTCGGGACCTTGCGCTTGCGAGGCAGGCGGCGGAACCACTGAGCTACATCTCCGGCTCCTAGCTTTTCTTTCTTGATCTACAATCCTTCCTGATGACATCTAAGAGCTTTCCTATGCCACTTGGGCTGGCCCCTACCGAATCCCTGAAAAATGTATTTTGTTCCCTACACTGCTTATGTGTTTACACAAAATGCTCAAAAGCCTTCCCTGTGGATTTGGGGCCGACTCACCCAGTGACTTTCACTTGGTGCAGTGACTGGAAGCTAAAAAATGAAAGTGACAGCAATAGTCCTAAGCATCCTCGTTTGGAATCCAAGGCTGCACCCGGGCCGGGGAAAGAACTGTGACAGTGTTTGCAGAATCGCTGTCAGTGTCCCTTGTAAAGGAATCTGGTCTTGTAGATGGCATTCCTGGCTTGATCTTTGCTTCTCCCTTCTTAGGTTGCTCTGTCTGGAACTCTGTGGAGGACTTCTGCAGGGCATGTACTCCAGAAGGATTTCATCCCAGAAATATTGTTACAGTCTGACACAGATGTTGTTCTACCACACAGTGGGTTTCCTGCCGCATAGGTTAGGTGGACACATTGATTCTCTACAGTGACGCCACAGATTCTTCTACGGTGCGCTTGGTAACTCCGCTGTATTTGGCCGAGCTTTGGCCTTTTTAACCCCTTCAGAGTCTTCCCCGAGAGATGACGTTGCTTTGGAAGCTCACATGGCAGAGGAACGATGGGCTGCTCTGATGAGAGGGTCGTTCCGGCCACAGATTCCTGTTCCCAGTCCGTATGCTCCCGCGTGACCCTGGCAGATCTGTGAGACACTCAGCCGCAGGGCCTCAGTTGTCAACAGGAGAAAGCAATCTACCTGCTTCTGCTGCTATGGCATTGTTCTGCAGATCAAATAAGGTGAACTACTTTGAAATACAGAAGGCACTTGTCTGTTTCCTGGGGCCGCTCACAGGCTGCTCTCCCTACCTGGAAACTGTTCTTGCTTAGAACCTGTCCCCACCCTGCCCTGCAGCTGTGTAATCCCAGATAGCCGTGAAACATCCCTCCCTCATTCTGCCCTGGCCACTCTGGCCTCCGCCTGAAGCGGTCTTCTTGGCCCCGGGCCAGGCTGTTCCCTCTGCACAGGACACCAGCTGCCCGGTGACTTTCTCCCGTCGGCCTCGGTCATGGATCAGACAAGACTTCCTCAGACCCCTCCAAGGGACCAGCATCCAGCTGCCGCAGCTCTGCCCTTCTCCAGCATCCCCTCCTGGTCCCTCCATGGCTACCGGCCGACCTGTTGGTGAGTCGACTCTAAAATGTCAGTTCCACGCAAGCCGAGACTTGGCTTTGTTCAACTGGAATCTCGGTGCTCTGAGCCTCTCCTCCACCAAAAGCAGAGAAAGTTTTGTAAAGGAAGGAGGTGGGAGAAGAGCTACCCAGCAGGCAGCTGTGTTGGAGCGTGGACAGGGTGGGCTAAGTGGAAGCGATTTCAGGGGCCAAACCACACAGAACAAAGCTCTGGCGACCCCCGTTCCCTCTAACCCCAGCCCGGCCTCTGGCTTAGATTAGAGCAAAGCCTCAGTGTAATTAGGGCACTGGGACTGTGTACTCCTCGTTATCCACCCTCATTGCTCACTTAATTGGCCCAAAGCCGGTGGCACGAGGAGCTAACTGTGCAGCAATTTGGCATGTGGGGAGCAGCAGTGGGGCCTGTGCCCGGGCTAACTGGGCAGGCCCTGGGCTCAGTTCTCACTGGTGACAGGGCCCGGGTGGGTGTGGCCGCTGCCCACGGAGCCTTTGAAGTCTTGGCACGTGGGCCCCTGGGACTTGTTCAACCTTGGATCTTGGCTACTCCTTGGGCATGCCCGGCGGGTCTCCCCGGGCCAGGGCTGCCTGAGTGCTCTTCTTGGGCGAAGAGTGATTCTGCCAAGGGAATAAAATCTGAGCCCTGCCTAGTCAGCGCCACTGCCCCTTGGCTTCTGCTTTTGACCTGGTCCCACGGCCTCCCAGCTGTGAAGGTGCTGCCTCAGGCCCTTGGCATCACCCCCCCATATCATCGCATGGCTTTGTTCACTGCCTGCATCTGTTTGTATGATAAACACAGGGGTTGTATCACTCTGGGAAACTCTGGTCCCTCTTTGGATCTCCATTTACTCAGCCAATAGATGGGTAGATTTATCCAAGCTCTACATTTCTTTTCCAAATGGACGTTTGCCATCGGAGTATTGCGCTAGCCGTTCATGAGCTGCAGAGATTTTTGGAGACCCTACTGAGCACTGGATCCTGGGTGCTGGGAAGAGAGTGGTGCGGAAATGAGACCAACTATCCCCAAAGGGACACAGCGGGCAGAGACTGACACGCGCAAGATTAAGGTCACTTCTGTGACTGGCGAGTGCTGTGCAGATGAAAGCCAGGGCACTGCAGAGAAGGGGTGGCCGGGCCTTGGTGAGGGAGGGCTCCTCCAGGAAGTGACTTAGGCTGAGACCTGAGTGACAGGAGTTGGAGGCCAGCTCCAAGGAGGAGCAGCTCCTGCAGAGGCCCAGAGGAAGGACTGGAGAGTCAGTGTCACCTTCCACGAGTGACCCGAGGGCCTGAGCATGAGGACGCAGAGGAGGATCCCTCGCGTGCACAGGAGGCAGAGGCTGAGGTCCCGGCCAGGCTGAGGTACACAGTGTGTGTCCCGCACAGGCCCCGACGGGGACTTCATCTTAGAGCACAGTTGCCCAGGGAAAGGCTCTTGGCTAGCAGCTGGCTGGAGGGGATCCGTTTTGAGGTGGGGTTGGATGCGCTTGAAGAGGAAGGAGGGCCATGCAGTGCCAGGACCCTCGCATGTCAGCACCCTGCATTAGGCTGTGGGTGCATCTACAGTGACTCCGCAGTGACCTCTGTGCTCTCCTGTCCCTGTCTGCACGGGCAGAGCCACATAGCTTTATCTGTCACTTTGCTGCCAGTGCTCAGTGTCCCCAGAGCTGCTGAGTGTCCCCGAGGTATGCATCAATCAGGCGGGCTCAGCAGCCATGCCCCTGTGCTCACAAGCCGCAGGCTTGATGCCATGCGGCCGTCCCTGGGTGACCGAGGCTCTGCTGCGTCCACCCCCCACTGCCCTGCCTGGGTCACCCCGAGTACCAGGCCCCACCCGCATCCCTGTGTCCCCCCTGAACACAGGAGCCCAGGTTCCCACTTAGGATGCTGCTTCCCAGATTGAAAATGCTGCTTAAAATTCCCTGAGTTTCCCACCCCTTAGGGGGTTACACCTGCCTTCACTGAGCCCCGGGGGACCCATTTGCCCTAAGGATAGAATGTCAATTGTGCTTGGTAAATGTTAGGGACAGAGGTATGGCGGAGTGCGAGGGGTCTGGATTCATCCAGATTTCTCTGAGGGAGGACTCCCTTCCTTGTCTGTGATTAGGGCCCATGCAAGAAAAAGATTCCTTAGCCAGAGGTTTCCCCCAGGGTCCCCTGGAGGAGAAAGGTACTGCCCAGAGATACTTTCAGTGAAAGAACGCCAGCCTTGCCCTCTTGACCAGCGGGCTAACTTTGCAGGCTTCACCCTGTTCTAGGGCTCGTAAGAAAGTCCAGCCGCAGGGCACTGGGGCTTAGTATTACATTTTAACAGCCATGGTGGGTTTGATCCCACTCTGCTGAGAGAATTAGTCACTGCAGGTTCAAGCAAGGAATTTATGAACAGGCCTCAACAGTCTGCTTCTAACTGGGGGATGGGAGTTTGCCTGTAAGAATCCCAGAGGCACTGCTGTACAGATGAGGGAGCACTAGATAAGGAGTCTCGGTTCTTGGACTTGACACATTTGTTCCTTCATGTGTCTGGCATCGTGCTAATCCAGCTCCTTTTTGTGAGGCTAAAGCTGTGTGATATTAGGTAAGTTCTTGATCATCTCTGGACTGCAACTTCCTAAAACGCAAGAGGACAGTGGGGCTCCTTTCCAGCTCCGACCCCCTGAGCTGGGGTCTGTGAAGGACAAATGCGCTGCTTCCCGGGAGGACTCCTGTATGGAAAGGTGGCTAGGGAGGCACAGCAGTTCCTAGAAGGCCACCGTAGTTTGAGGTGAGTTTGCCAGACCCTGCTGCTAGCCTACTGAGGAGGGAGGTGTGCAAGGGTTAAAACCACTGAACCAGGAAGAGGCCCTGGCCCAGCCCTTCCGTCTTCAAGTCCTGTCCCGCTGCTGTTCTCAGGGATTTGCTTAGCTAGCTGGGGTTAGGCAAGTCTGAGCTCTGGGACCGCTCCTGCTGAGCAGAGCGAGCAGCAGTGCTTCGACTTGCCCTGCTCTACCCCCAGGCAAGAAATCTGAAGCTACCGCAAGGGGTGGAGAAACCTTGGAACCTGAGACCGCAGTCAAGCTGGAGCTAGACTCGCCTTGTGCCCTGGGAGATCCTGGCGTCCAGTGCGGTCCTTTCGCAGACAGGGAAACCGAGGTTCCGGAAGGAAACATTTCTCAGTTTCACCCAGACAGTTAGGGACAACTTCAAATGCAGGTTTCTCGATTCCCAGGTCAAATCCTTTTTTTCTCGGACTGATCTTACAAACCTTTGGGCTGAAACTGTTGGGAACAGATAGCAATGGGAGCAGAGAGGGTGTGACTGCGGGTGTCAGCAAGACAGGAAGGAGGGCCTGCTCCTCTAGCTGCCTTCCTGCCACTGTCCCTGCCTTGACCAGGAACCACAGGGATCCCAGTTGATGGCAGGTCTAGTCTCCCTGAGAACCCAGCTCTGATGTAAACCCTTCAGTTCAGGGCTCAGGTTTGCAAACAGGCCTGGTCTTATGCCCCAGCTCCTCTCCTTTTTTTTTTTTTTTTTTTTTTTTTTT